>NW_022985365.1:608765-966966 GCF_010093625.1 Macroventuria anomochaeta
AGAAGGAGAAGAAGAAGAAGGAGAAGAAGAAGAAGGAGAAGAAGAAGAAGGAGAAGAAGAAGAAGGAGAAGAAGAAGAAGGAGAAGAAGAAGAAGAACTCGGGAGTGTATAATGTCCAGCAAACGGAACATAAGTCGACGATAACGATGACATGTCTAGTGTGAACACCGGCATGCCAATGAGGTTCGTCGTTGTCTTCGACTCCGTCACCATGGGCAATAGTCCAGGGACAGATGCTGGCCAGCCTGCTCCTGCTTGTGCGCCCTCTGTTACGGATGGTGGGACTGCGAAGCCTGATGAGGTCTTTGATGTGGAGAGAGTAGAAAGGTCTGGAGAAGATAAGGTCTGTGTGATGGTCACGATGACTGTCTCTGTTGATCTCGCCGACGACAATAGTGCGGCGTTGAGCATGCCAGCTGCCGATGACGAGGTCTCATGAGGGCCATCGTGGGCTGCTGCGAAGGTGCTGGAGAGGAGTATGAGCGTGTTGGGTAAATACATCGTGTACTGCATGGTGGTATAGTGAAAAGTGTGTAAGAGGCATTTTGTAGATAGAATAGAGCGGAGGATTGTTGGCGACCATGTCAAATCTTCTTCACGTTTGACGCAAACACTTCTATTCAAGGATAGTGAAGATGAGTTGTGAAGTATGCCAGTGTAGCACATTGTTTGTGATATAATGCTTCGCTCATGATAGTGCCTACCGATATTCACTTGAACTCTCCTACTTTCTCCCATGCAATCACACCCTGATCTCCGCGGCTTTCCTCAACCTATTCATCACAGCAGCTGCGATATCGTCACCCGTGGTGTCGTCTATACCCTCCACAAAAATGACCTCAACGCCCTTCTTGTCAAGCTCTCGTAACGCAGAGAATAGCCCTCGTGCCACGGCTTCTGTCTCCGCCCCCAGATCGATATCCCATACATCAGTGTCGCTTGAATCGAGCGTGTGACGCTGTGCATGCGGGATCTGGTGTTGGATTACTGAGCGGAGCAGATTAGACAGCCTTGAAGGTGCGTCTGTAGGTATTGAAGGGGTTGCATGAGGTCGTGAAGTGCCGTTCGTCTGACCGTTCGTGTCTGTGACAGTCGTACTTCCACCAGTCAATCCTAGTGCGGGTTTCCAGCTCTCCGTCCGTATTATCCCAACCCTCCTCTTTCTCGTCACCTCTTCTTTCCCAGGTTTTGTGGCTCCGGCCTCGAATAGAACGACCTCCGCTTTCGGACTGTAGTGCCTGTATTTCATTCCCGGAGCCCGTGGTTTACTGGCGCCTCCTTCTTGCTTATCTTTGTATCCAACTGTAACGTTCTCCCATCCTGGACATTGTCTGAGTTGCTCCACTGTAACGCCGCCCGGTCGTAGTATGCTCGGTGGACTTGATAATCCGTCGACGACTGTGCTCTCAACGCCAACTTCGCAGGGTCCGCCGTCGACAATGGTGTGTATGCGCCCTTGCAGGTCGTCGTATACGTGCTCCGCTGCTGTGGGAGAGGGCCGTGTGGAAGCGTTCGCTGAAGGTCCGGCAAGTGGGCGTCCGCAGAGACGTAAGAGAGAGAGCGCGAGAATAGAACGGGGCATGCGCGCGCCGAATGTCAACAAACCTGCTGTAACTTCGGGAGCTAAGGTCGTGTTCTCGGGTACTGGTAGAATAATGGTCAAGGGCCCAGGCCAGAAGCGCTCGATCAGCGGTCTGTAGATCGCAGGAATAGGATCGTTTCCTGTTTGCAATACTCCTTTATCAGACAGCAGCTCGCGCAGCTGAGACAAAGAGTGGACATGCACAATCAGAGGATTGTCTGAGGGCCGTCCCTTGGCAGCGAAGATTGCCTTGACTGCTGAACTTCTCGTCGCGTCTGCTCCCAGTCCATACACAGTTTCGGTTGGAAATGCGACTGGTGTGTCTGTATTGACTATCTCTTCTGCTGCTCTCTTGAGACTCTGATAGTCCTTCCCCTCCGCATATTCTATGTTCCATTCTTCGATCAAATCTGTCTTCGTCTCCGTAAAGGTGATGTTGCCCAGTTTTTGTGGGTCGACGACGAGGATACTGGTCTCCATGTTTGTGGTCACTTGTTGGTAAAACTTTGGGGTTGTTGCTGATGTTGGTGAAGTTGTTAAGTTTGGAGTGAAGAAAGCGGTCGGAATTCTCAGCGCGGTAGTTGAAGTATATCGGAGCCCTGATACGGCGGCTTGCACCAGAGCACGTGTTTGGAAAAAGTACGCGACGTGTTTTGCGAACTTGACATTTGGTATGCGGGGATAGCGCGTTGGCATCACAGTTATGACTGGTGTTGAGGCCCAAATTTTTCGAGCTTTTCGGAACGATTCCGAGCCAGACCTTGGCGCCCGACGTCATGTTCGAGATCAGTACCAGAAGTTGAAAGTGAAGTGAGTGTGAAATGCTTCGCATTGCTATAGAGTGTTTGTTTATTGCTATCCTACTAGAGTCCGTACACTGAGCCACACAAACGCCGCAGTACGCCTGCCCAGAAGTTGTTCATACAAAAGCAAAGCCATACACACCAAGGGTATCTGGCCAACGCCGCCATATGAATACCAGTTCCCACCAAATGAAGTCGCTAACCCAGCAAAACCAAACCAAGAGCCAAACCAAGAGCCAAACTACTTTTACGCGGAGACAGACACCTCTGCTGGGCCAGCAAGAATGCCTTCAGCATGTGCGTCGACTGCTGTTGTCTGCGCATCAGCCTGACTCTGAGAAGCCAGCTCACCGCTGGCAGCGGTCTCAGCCCATTGTCCCCACAGGCCACGCTTCGCGCGAATGCGAAGCGGACCTCCTAGCTCGGGGCCTGGCTGCTCGACCTTGATTGCATCTTTTGTGGCCAGAACTAAGACTTCGAAAAACATCTTGGTAGCGTCCGCTCTTGACGTCTGGGCCTCCGGAAGCAGCTCTTGGAAGACGATGGTGTTCTTCTGTCGTATTGACTCGCTCTCCTCTGCTTCAGGTCCAAATTGTTCTCGCAGAAGGTGGACAGCGTGCTTGGTGCCTAGCGAGATGGGACCACTCTCAGCTGGGTGGTATAGCGGGGCGGTTGTGTCGTCAAAGTTGTCGGGAACAGGTGAGAAAGCTTCTTCTTCTTCTTCTCCTTCTTCTTCCTCCTCCTCCGGTCGCGTACCGATGTCGCTGGGAAGGTGAATGATGTCCTCGTCTCCAGTAATGGTGGTATTGCCGCCAAGGTCGAAGTCACCACCTCCCAATGTTGGCTCGTCCTGCTCGAACTCCAGTTGTGGCGTCTTCTCCGCCTCCGCGGCTGCCTCCTCCTCACTCTGTTCAAGGCCTGCAGCGGTACCGTCTCGCTTACGCTTACTAGGGCGCGAGACAACTTCCAATGACAGAATGCCCCTCAGCTCCGGAGCCCAGCCTTGACTTCGGCCGTCGCCAAGGATGCTAGAAACAAAGCCACCCGACCTCTGCATGTTAAGCAGCGCCATCAGGAGCGGATCGCGTGGAAGGAAAGATGCCTGCTTCAGGATTCTATCGCGGTTCGCTTGCTGATCCCTGAGCTGGGCAGTTGAGATCATGGTTTCGGCATCCTGGATAATGACCTTTCTGCGCTTGGCCCTGGCCTGGTGGAGCGATTCTTCCTCCTGCTCAGGCTCGAGCAGGGTTGGATCCTGCTCGGCGACTTCCTGCGCCAGGCGAGTCTCTTCTTCCTCACCGAGTTCGGACAACGGAGACTCTTCGCGAGTGAGCAGTGGAGCCTCATCACCGGCTAGAGAAGATGCCAATGGAAGCGGCAGATCGATGTCGCCCATACCACCCATCTCGGTGTCTCCACCGAGGTTGAGTTCAGTGCCACCTCCAGGTGCCAATTCGGTCAGTTCTTCGCCAACGTCCAGATCGAAGTCGACGTCGTCGCGCAGCTTTAACTCGGTGCCAAATTCTTCTTCCATGGGTCGCTCAGAAGGTGCGTCGCGTCCGACTTCTGGCTCCAAATCTTCACCAAGATCGATCTCAAGATCATCCATGTCTTGCAGTTCCATCTCTTCGTGGCGCGCTTGCTCAACGCTGTTAGACAGGAACTGGCTGGCGTCCCAATCCGGCAGTGTCGTGTTTCCAAAGGTAAGATCTCCATCGAGCGTTTGCGACAAGAGCAGCGCGGGGTCTGGCATGGGCGCCAAAAGGTCGAGATCTGTGATCATGTCTGGCAGTGTCAAGCTTGTAGGGTTGGCGACGTGTGTCTGGGCGGGCAGATCGATGTTTCCTGGGCGGAAAGCCTACAGCGCGTTAGCCATTGTTGCAGCTGGGAGGGATTGAACAAACCATCTTGATCTTCCACAGCGCGTCATTGCAATCGTCGTGCAGGTAGTGCGCCTTCCTGTGGTAGATGCGCACTACACCAAGCAACAGCTGCCCATTCAATCGCAGTGCCAGAGGGCCGCCGGCCGCCCCCTCAGGCCGGATGATGACCTGGATGTCTTCATCGATCTTGTCCTGCAGCACCTGCGCTTTGGTGAGCTTCTTGTGCTGGTTGGCGGCGAGCCAGACGCGAGCAAGCTGGCCCGACTTGAAGAGAAGGTCCTCGGGAAGAAACATGGCGATGGTTGGTGGAGACTACGGTTGCGCGGGGCGAAGACGAGGACGCGTCGGCGGCGTTGTTGTTTACGTCGGCGCGTCGGCAGCAGCTGGATGCGCAAACGGTATGCGCGCGCCGACGACTTCGAGTCTAGTTGTCAAGGATGCGCGCAAGGGTAGCAATGGCAGTGAAAGGCACAAAAAGTCGAACAGCGATGGTGGAGTGGATGCGCGCGTAGGGGTGGGTGGTCCGGGTGTCGCGAGGCTGGTTGAAGGCTGGCGGAAAGCACGACCGCTTATGTCATGATGCTGCTTTGCAGCCATTGTTCTGCTGCAACTAACTAGCAGAACACAACTGCAGTTTACTGTGCCACTCAGAAGCTGATTGCAACGGTTGATTCGTACATGTTGCAGACCAAACAAGGTTTTCCTCGAGGCCAGGGGGTAGGCAAAGCACGTTTGGTTTACAGCACATGAATGTAGACGCTATACGGCACAACCGCCACTTGACTGTGCACACAGCTCAGATTAGCTGACACGGATGCATATCGAAGGCGCGTCATCACTTGACGCAGCGTGCCCAAGTTCAGTACCTGCCAAGACTACAATGCTGTGATGCTCTCTCGGTGCAGCGGAGGACTGCAGGCCCTCGAATGGCTTCCCAGACAGACTGCAAGCAGCTCTCCCAATCTTGCTGTCTTGTGAAGCCTCTGGTCAAACGACTTGGCAATGTGAAACCTGTGAATTCGCGTCCAGGCCTCCGGATCGCCGCTGGATGACCCCTGTTGCAGAGTGCCGGTGCTTTGACGTTTTGAGTACTGAGATCTACGTCCAAGTGGCCCTTCGAACGAAGAACAACACCATTTCCTACACATTTGCGAGCTCCTTTCTTGTGATACCCCGTGCATATTCATTGCGTTTGTTTTCTTAGCAGCACCGATGCAATAGTCGGACACCAACTGCCAGCAATTCCTCGTCGCGCCAGATAGGCCACATTCGACGGCCGCGCAACAGTTGTCTCTGGGATATGCCAACATGTCCAGAGTTTCGGCGCCGTCTCTGCCAATGTACCATGCCGCAAATGGCGATCCCAAGTCTTCACGCCCTGGCTCACCGTACCTGCAACCGCCGGAGGCCCCGAAGAGGAGCGGGACACCTTCGGTACTCCTCCCTCGCAGCAATTCATGTAGTCAAGCAACAGCTAACAGGACCAGCCCAAACAATCGATAACAGCCGCGTACTCGATTCTGTCCCACCAAGAAACCGCGCAAAGATTGCAAACGTCAGATACCCACGGTCTGTCCACCTCCGATGCCTCGGCGCGCATACACACCCACGGTCGCAACGAGCTTCCGCACGATGAGCCTGAGCCGCTATGGCTGCGGTTCGTAAAGCAGTTCAAGGAGACTCTAATCTTGCTGCTATTGGGCTCGGCCGCCGTGTCTTTGATGTTGGGTAATCTGGAGGATGCAATCAGTATCGCAGCAGCAGTGACAATCGTTGTTACTGTAGGTTTCGTGCAGGAATATCGGTCTGAGAAGTCACTGGAAGCTTTAAACTCGCTGGTACCTCATTCAGCACACATCATACGGGCAGGTCAAGAGCAGTCGCGGGCGAATGGTACTGCCACAGACGGGATCGAATCGGACGAATTGAAAGATACAACAGCGGCGTTGGCGGCAGCCGAAAGGAAATCGACCACCATATCCGCGGCATTGCTAGTACCGGGCGATCTGGTCCTTTTCCACACTGGCGACCGCGTTCCGGCCGATATTCGAATCACCCATGCAGCAGACCTATCGATCGACGAGTCGAACTTGACGGGAGAGAACGAGCCAGTCGGCAAGACTCCAGACACCATCACCCCAGCACCAGGGGTGCAGCGTGCGCCCTCGCCTTTCTATGCCTCTGAAGGAGCGGGGACTGTTGGCGCTGACATTCGGTTGAATGACCAGAAGAACATCGCGTTCATGGGCACTTTGGTTCGATCAGGATATGGGCAGGGTATCGTCATTGGCACAGGAGGCAATACAGAGTTTGGTGCTATCTCCGCATCGCTGCAAGAGATTGAGAGCCCACGGACACCGCTACAGCTTTCCATGGACCAACTCGGCAAAGATCTCAGTTACATGTCGTTCGTCGTGATCGCCTTCATCGGTCTCGTAGGACTATGGAGAGGCTGGAAGTTTCTGGAGGTCTTCCAGATTGGCGTCTCACTTGCGGTCGCTGCTATCCCAGAAGGACTCCCAATTATCGTCACCGTCACGCTCGCACTGGGTGTGTTGAGGATGTCAAAACGAGATGCGATCGTGCGACGCCTCCCTAGTGTCGAGACATTGGCATCAGTGAACGTGGTCTGCACTGACAAGACCGGCACTCTTACAACAAACCACATGACAGTCACAAAGTTGTGGCACTTCGACGAGGCAGCCCCAATAGATGTCAAGAAGAAGCACGACACCGAGAACCTCGACTCCCCAACCCGGAACATTTTGCGAATTGGCAACATTGTCAACAACGCCCGACTCTTGAGCGATGAAGCTGCGTCTGCATCGACAGCTGCGGTTCTATCATCAACCATGGGTGACGATAATTCGTTGGCAAAGAGCCGATGGGTCGGTCAGCCTACAGACGTTGCACTGTTAGACCTTCTCGATGCTTTTGTAGAGGACGATGTTCGAGAAAGACTGGGTGCACGCAAGTTCGAGACTCCATTCAGCTCCGAGAGGAAATGGATGGGTGTTGTCATCAGCGGAAGTTCAGGCTCGGACGTGTCTTACATCAAGGGTGCAATCGAAAGGGTACTCGATCGATGCGACACATACGTCAATGCCCAAGGAAAGGAAGTCAATCTCGACCAATCGCGAAGACAAGAAGTTTTGAATGCTGCCGACTCCATGGCACAAGAAGGCTTACGAGTACTTGGCTTTGCAAGTGGACCTGCACGTAAGAAGTCGAGCAGTGGCACCTCAACGCCAGCTGCTTCTTCAGCGTCTGCAATGGGTGACGACGAACACTACCGTGGCTTGGTCTTTGCCGGTCTTGTAGGCATGAGCGACCCACCGCGCAAAGGTGTGGAGAAAGCCATTCGACGTTTGATGGCCGGCAAAGTCAAGGTCATCATGATCACAGGTGATGCAGAGACCACAGCAGTGGCCATTGGCAAGAATTTAGGCATGCCGGTTAACCCCAACTCCGCCTTTGGACGCTCCGTCATCCGTGGTGATGAACTGGATCAGATGAGTGAAGAAGAGCTTTCACAGGCGATAGCTACGACCTCGATCTTTGCACGTACCAGCCCCGAACACAAAATGAAGATCATCCGTGCGCTCCAAGCCCGAGGCGACGTTGTGGCCATGACCGGTGACGGCGTCAACGACGCTCCTGCTCTGAAGAAGGCTGATATTGGTATCTCCATGGGCAAGCTTGGTACAGATGTCGCCAAAGAGGCTGCCGATATGATTCTCACAGACGACAACTTTGCTACGATTCTGAATGCCATGGAAGAGGGCAAGGGCATCTTCTACAACATCCAGAACTTCCTCACCTTCCAGCTGAGCACCAGTGCGGCGGCGTTGAGCTTGGTGTTGCTGAGTACCTTCCTTGGCTTCCAAAACCCGCTCAACGCCATGCAGATTCTATGGATCAGTAAGGATCACGTACTCTCATTTACAAAACACGCAGCTAACGTTGATCTAGACATTCTCATGGACGGGCCACCTGCACAGTCTCTCGGTGTCGAGCCTGTTGATCCTGCTGTCATGGCTTTACCACCTCGACCTCGACACGCGCGTGTTCTCACACGCAAACTCATCCAGCGCGTTCTGCAATCTGCAACGATCATCATGCTCGGCACATTGACAACCTACTATCGCGAGATGACGATCGACAACGAGGTCACCGCACGCGACACAACCATGACTTTCACCTGCTTTGTCCTCTTCGACATGTTCAATGCCTTCACCTGCCGCTCATCCACGAAGTCAGTGCTTGCTGGCGAGGTCGGTGTCTTCGATAATAAGATGTTCAACTATGCCGTCTCTGGGTCATTGATCGGGCAGCTTCTTGTCATCTATTTCCCGCCACTCCAACACGTCTTCCAGACGGAGGCGTTGGGGCTGCTCGATTTGTTGCACCTCGTCGCGGTCGCAAGCTGTGTGTTCTGGGCAGACGAAGGACGGAAAGCGTACTTGAGGTATCAGGCGAGAAGAGGGTACGGTGGTGGATACAGTACCGTTGTATGATCTATTTGTATAAAGCATTGCATTGGGTAGGTATATAGACTTTCATCAAGTCTCAATCAAAACATTCGAGCCTCTTCACCAGATCGCCATCATGAGTGTTTCAGGGGCCGCTTCTGAGCACGTGAGCTTCCAGAACAGCGTGGTCGACACGCCGAAAACGTAACTGCACATCCAACCAATGCCATGGTGCCCCTCATCGCGCATGTTGAGCAGCAACTTTTCCCGGCACACGACTGAATGCAATCTCCACAGCTCGAGCACCGTTGCCCGGGCGTTCAGTGGGCGCTGCGCTGTCACTTGCACCGTTGGAGCAAGTCACTGTGTTGCAGGGAGGTGCATGGTTTCCGAAGCTACGGCCTAGGGTCTCTCGACAGGGCAGCGGCACGCGCAGGTGCGACTTGGCGCTGCATGCAAGGGAGCCCTAAAGGCGGTGGACTGGACCGCTGCTTGCGTGAAATTAAGCTGCCCCATGTGATTGCGATTACCTTGTTAAACTGATACAGGGTTATTTGGTCTTTTGTAAACACACGCAGTCGCAGCTTGTCGACGCACTCACGTTACTCTACTCTCACTCAACCACAGCAACGCAGGGTGAAAGCAAACGTATCAGACTCTTGGTACGCGGGACAACGCAACGAGCCAAGCTCCACAGCCGCGACAATCGCCAGTGGGCCACCGTTGGGAGATTCACAACCAGCCTGTTGATCTTCTTTTTGGACCGCATTGGTGTGACTTGCGACTTCTCTGCCTACACAACCATACACAGCACGCAACATGTCGGCAGCGGCAGCAAACAAGCCGCCGGCCACGGGCACCCCAGGGCGCAGCACTCCCTCGAGAGTCTCCTCGTCCTCGCCTGCTGCGGCGAACCGCACGCCCACGCGCTCTTCTACACCGACAACGACCGGAACAGCAGGCGGTGTTGCTAGGACGCGATCAGTCAGGTCAGGGGCCAGCGGAGCGCCCGTCTCAGCGCGCGCCTCTGCCAAGAAGCCAGCTCCGCCCTCGGCGCTGAGGAGGAACTCGTCGCAGGTCGATAGCCCTACCGAGGAGGACAGTGCTGCCGCAGACGCAAAGGCGGCATATCTGCAGCATCTCGAAGAGCGCCTTTTGAAGGCCGAGACTGAGGCTGAGGAGCGCTTGAAGCAGATCGAAGTGCTCAATGCACGCCTAGACGATGCGCACGCCGAGCAGTCGAAGCTTGAAGAGCGCGCTCACGAGGAAGAGGAGAAGGTTGAGACCCTTGAGAACGAGAAGAGGGAGATCACACGGCAGCACAGGGAGCTCGAGGGTATCTACGAGGCCGAGCGTGCCCAGGCCATGAAGGAGAAAGAGAGCACGCAGACACGTGAAGAAGAGCTGCAGGAGACGATTCAACGGCTGAAGGAAACTATGGCTACTAAGAACGTCCAGGGTGTTGAGGACGGCGAGGCCCCATTGTCGCGTGCGTGTAAGTTGGACCCTAGAGCGTGATCGTTTGACACTGACACCTGACAGCGAGCTTTCGCAACAACCCTTCGCGCACCAACTCCTCCCAGAACCTTGAGAACTTTGCACCGCCCAACTCGGTCCAGCGCAGCAACTCGCGCAACAACTCGAAGCTCATTCATCAGAAAGACAAGATCATCGAAGACTTGCGGCTTGAGCTTGCGGAGTACCAGGTCAAGGTGCTCGAGGTTGAAAATGCTGGGGGTGGCCGCACCCGCGAGTTGGAGAAGCAGCTGCTGGAGACGCGTATGACGAATGCTAGGTTGATGGAGGATAACGAGAGCTTCCAGCTTCTGCTTGGCGAGAAGACACTCAATGGTGATCTGAGCCGCGGCGACTTCTTGCGCGATTCGTCACACGCTGAAGACCGTCCTTCCTCGCGCAAAGGCCCGTCAACCAGCCTTGCAGATGAACTGGAGTCCGCAGAGGAGGCACCAGATGTGGAACTTGTCCGCAAGCTAGAAGCCGAAGTGAACAGCATGAAGGACCAGAACAAGGCCCTTACACTCTACATTAACAAGATCATTGGCCGTCTCCTCACATACCAGGGCTTCGAGTCCGTATTGGGCAACGACCCTGACGACAAACCCAACACCAACAAGGACCTCCCGCCACCACCGCCAGAGAAGGACAACGACGCACCAACCGGCTTCCTCCAGCGCGCCAAATCTGTCGTCGGCGCCGGTCCCCGCAAGCAACGCCCAGCATCCATCATGGGCCCGCCAGCCTCAGCAGTCCACGAAGACCCTACCACCGCGCCCAGCATCCCCATCGCTCAGCGCGCTCCAAGCGGCGGCAACCCGCACCGTCGCTCAGCCTCCATCCTCCCCGACGCAGCAAACATTGTAAACACAATGTACCGCATGCCCCCACCCGCGGCCACACCAGGCCAGACATCCCCCGGTCTCGTCAGCCCAAGGAACAGTTTCTTCGGCATCCCTATCGCTGGCCAGAACAACAGCAATCCCACATCCCGCGCCGCATCAGGTCAGCAGAACATCCCCGAGGACAGGGAGATTGACACCGCGAGCGTCATGTCAGGCACAACGACCACATCAGGTGGTGCAAGTGGACACGTCGACACACCATCTCCCCCGCGCGGACGCTTGGAGAGGAGCGATACATCTGGACCGATGACGGGCAAGGGTATGAGACCCTTGAGGCTGGTGCAGAACGAAGAGGAGGCAAGCAAGGCGCGCAAGGCTGCGAATCGGCAGAGTTGGTTTGGCGGGCTGTTTGGTGCGTCGAACCCAGCCAACGCTCAGCAGCAGCAGGAGCAGTAGGTGCTTACATCTGCTGGATTCTGTTTGCAAGTGGGAGCCCCTTGGTGGGGGGGGGGGAGAGGTTGATGAGTAACGAGATTTGGATATAATGTGCAATGTGGATACAGGAAGGAACATGTGATTGGGTCAATTTGTACGAATCTGTTTGGCATTTTGTATACCCCAAGACGATAGATGAGAGATGATTCTAAGCTATTGTTAGGATGTAGGCGTAATGTTACTATTCTTTCTCAAGTTCGCCTTGTCGTTGTATTGGCATGCATATGTGAGACCTGAATGTACACACTGTAACAATGAGATATGCCGCTCATTGGTGCCTGGTGCTTACTAGGAAGCCTTGATGGTGAGGCTTAGTTTCGAGGAAGTCGCGCCAGTGGGTGGTTCCTCAGACGTCATGAGCTCGAGGATCTTCAGTCCTGCTCTCTCACATCTTCTACAACCCTTCATATCACGACAATCTGTTTACAGAGCGAAGGGCTCATCTAGAGAAATTCGAAGTTCTGAGACGACGATGCCTCCGCACTTCTCAACACCACTGAGTCGCAGCTCTATCTGCGGTGCACATGTGCGCCTTGTGCAGCCTCGAGACCTCAGCCGCACGCCGTACGCTGTTCGCTATGCACATTCCGCAGCGGAAGGCTGTTGCGGTGGAACATAGAGGTTGAGGAGCCCCTCAATCTTTAAAAGGACTCATTGCTTCCAGTAGTATCGTACTGTATGCTGCTGATCAACTAACGCCATGTCACAGCAGCTCCTTTCCCCAACGACCCACAGGTCACCAGACTCACCCTTCGACGGGGTAGATTAGATGATACAAAATCACAAACACTAAAGACCAATCGGCAAGGCCTGGGATGTTTCCTCAAGCGCAACCGCACTGTTGGCCTCGCAACGATCCTTGGAATCACCTGCGTTGGTTTCGTCGTCCAATTCACGCGATGGCTAAGCGTCCAGCTACCGGAATGTCAGACATGGTCTCTCAGTTGCGATATAACCCATCGTGTCCAATTCATGTATCGTAACTTCGGTACCGTACAAGGTATCGTGACTACCATATATTCGATTGGTCTCGCCGCTTTGGCCTTCTCAGCGCATGCGTTCTCCGAGTCAGCATTGTGGCCTCTGCTTCATCAACAAACCCTCAGCATTGGCCAGATGGACACATACCTGGAAGCAAGCCGCGGATCGATACCATCAACGCCTTCAGCCTTGTTCAGGGCTCGCACTCTCGACTCTACCCTTGTACTCTCCTGACCACGATTATCACTCTCACACCGCTTGCAGCCGCGCCAGTGGTGGGTCAAGTGTACATCAAGGGAAACATAACTGTCCAGTATCAAGGTGAACTGAAGACTGGTGGTGGTATTGGCGTGTACTATGTACAGAGAAACCCCCCTGGACCTGTGCGAGAGCGATCAAGTGCACTGTATACCTCTTGGCAACGTAGTTTCTCATACGAGCCGCTGCCCGACTACCGAAACTGGTTCATAGATCGTGAATTGAGGGCGAAGAGAGGGAACTTCACAGTAAAGACTGTGCGTATACCGCAAGACATCGACTGCCGTGGTTGGGCAGCAACACCGAATGATGAGAGGGTCAAAGGAGGAAGCCGAAGGGATCATTACATGACCTTCAACACCAACATGCCTACTCGCAAGAACGTTACCGGGGGTACCGTACGCGAGCTATTTCAACACGACAAGATTGTCGAGATGCGAGACTTAGCCAAGCTTGCAGTCTGGGTGCACAACTACACCTTCGACAGCGCAAACAAGACGACAGCGACTTTGGTCGTTGCAGCATTAGGCGGTGACATTAGGGATGGTATTACAACCACGAACATGCCGAGAAAGGTGAAGACTGCCAGTATCACCAGTATCGCGTGCGATGTCGCTGTGGAAATGATGGAAGATACGCTCACCGTGGGTAACGCACCCGGTCCCGCCGTATTGATCAACGCGATGACCAACATCTCTGTCGTAGGACAAGGCAGACCACCAGACAAAAGATACATAGGCAAGATGAATGAATTGGCGCTTTGGTTTGCCGTAGCCCCTGTCGCCAACGGCGAATGTGTGTGCGGCACTCAGCTAATGTACACATATAAACCCAGGTGGATACCAGAACGATATACATCGACTCATTATGGTAGCAACAGCGGTTGGACGAATAATTACATTAAAAAGTTCATCAGGGTTTCGACGGGCGCATCCATACTTGGCGAAGTCGACGAGTGGGTCTATCCTGATCCTGAAAAGCCAAAGAAGGCGGCAACCGCTCAGTTCCCGTCGTACTTCCCTGTCATCAAGATGGATCCAAGCAAATCGATCTTTTTGATCATCTTACCGCTTGTTATCGTTGGTTGTGGTTCACTCTTGATGTTATGGAATGTCAAGATGCACAAGTGCATGGCAATTCCAATCATGCGCAACGCAACCTTGGGAGAAATCATCAAGAGCAGCCACACCGAGGATGTCCTTGGTCCAGCAGCGATCGATCATCAAGACGCCACAAAGCCCTCGAGTCTAGAGAAGCTGGAAGTGAGATTCAAGATGGGTGATACTACACTATGGGGTCTACACAATGCGAAAGGACAGTCATTGCTCACTGAAAGAGCATCATGATTGCAAGTGTATCAAAGTTTGCTTGATCCCGGCTTTCTCAGTTTCATAAGGGGATGGTCAACCTACAAGCTTGTTGACTACACTACCCATATTCGATGCCTCGCCCAATCCCGGCCCAATCCCAAGATCGCCCAAGTCCGTGTCTGGACTCACACCTTTCACCCAAACGGCCACCCTCGCGGCTGAGCTATTGCCCCATATGACACCCGCTACATCCATCGTCCCTCTGTCCTCAAATCCTAGTCTCCTAAATAACCTCTGACTATTCACGTTCTCTGGATGCGTAAACCCTGCAAACCTCTCATGTCCCCTCGTCTCCTTGAAATGCTGCATAAGCGCATTACACGCTTCACTTGCATACCCCTTCCCATGGTACTCCGACAACAGCAAAAAGCCTATATCCGGAATCTTCGGACACTCAATATCCGGGAAGCGTTTAAGCTGCATGGACACAATGCCCAGATACTCCCTGTCCCCGCTCTCATCCGTAAAATCGGTATCTGGGGTCCGCAGCGAGATGATGTAACGCCCGCTTCCTGTCTTTTCTAAGCGCTCTGCGGCGGATGCCATGGCTAAGCGGGCCTCGGAAACGCTTTGCGGTGGAGGCGGGGATTTGGCGTGGGTTTGAGCGACTACGGCAACGATTTCGGGACTATTTACTAGGCGCACCATGAAGGACATATGCGCGTCGTTGGAGGGGTTGAGGTAGGAAAGGTAAAGGCGTGGGGTTGTGATGTGGAAGTTTGGGTCGAGCATTTTGTCGATCGTGAGTTTAGATCTAGGGATTCGTAGAGTGTGGGTTGTATTGTGACAACACTAAGCTTTGGTCTGGTGGTGGTTGTTTTCTTGAAGTGATGACTCATGCCAGGTACGCGGAAAGTACGTCTCTTATCACCTGACGTAGATGTAAGCGCTAGAGGAAAACAGGAATGTGACATTGTAAGCAGAGCTGTAGCAGTCCCTGGGATGTTGGAGGGTGAATCGATGCGGTCAGACTAGATGATTTATCAAACGAAGCTTGGCTCTCCGCATATGACCACACGCATGGTTCGTAGCTGTAATCCTCAATGGTGTATGTTAATCTAGTACCGCTACTATGGCGTCATTCGAGTTGCTGTCGGTGCTGTGCGATAGTAGGTATATGCCTCTGCTGCTGGCGTAGTCGTCACAGGTGCACCGTCAGCACAACGACCAAACCAGCCTTTGCTCGTGCATGTTGTTGTAGTCGCTTTTGATGAAGGACTCGTGGTTAATGCTGTGGTCTTGTCTTTGCAGCCAAACCAGCCGGGCTACTTTCGTCAGTTTCTGCACACAAACATGAACTTGCGGACTACTCACCGTTTTGCATGTGCTGGTACTTGATTCGGAGGTAAACGTGATGACGGGCTCCGTCAACGTCGCTGTTGATGTTGCTGTTGCAGTCGTCGAAGTTTCGTCACGGCATCCCCACCAGCCAGGCGTTTTGCAGGTCTCGGTCCTTGTCCTAGTGCGCGATGTGGGGGCAGCCGTTGATGTCGTCGCAGGTGTGGTGTGCGTCCCATCTTCGAACTTCCATAGGAAACAGTCTACACACGTGACATCTTCGTCCACACATGTTGCTGCCTCCTCGTACTTCTTGTATACGTTCTCGATGGCGTACCTCAGGCGATGGGTCGATGTGCTTGGTCGCCACCCCCAGTCTTTGACAACGTCGTAGGCACAGCGCTTTCCGGTGTGACACAGTGTCTCAAAAGCGTAGCCGCCAATGGAGCAGAAGCTTGAGAAACCGTTGCAGGTGCCCATGTAGACAGGGTCAGCCGTATGTCCAAAGTGGAAGCCTCCTGTGTTCTTTCGGAGTGGAGCGACATCACCAGCCGCGGGCAGTCCGAGACGCTTGGCTGCCATGGCTTGCGGATACGCTTCGAACGAGATCGCCGGAATGCCATGCTGCAGGCCGATCAGGGAGGCGAGAACACCCCCCAAACTGTGTCCGGTTGTGATGATGTTCGCGTCCGGATAGATCCGCAGTACCTCTTCGTAGAGCTCTAGGGTCGCTTGATAGTATCTGTTCGGCTTCCTCAGCTCTTCCCTCACGCACTTGTCGTCGCAGGAGTAGGTGCCGGTCATGCAATCACAGCTCTGTTTCCACCAATACGAGCCGCCCTGTCCGCAGCAGCAGGAACCGAATAAATTGTCATTCTCCTTGTCATGGCCAGATGTTCCATTTCCTTCGAACATGGCGACTGTGGTACCCTTCACAGACAGGATGACAGTAGTGTTCATGTCATCGCTGAACACATGACCTCTAATGCCACTGTCATCCCAACCAAAAGGCACAGATGAGTTGTAGCTTCCATCGACATCCATCCATTCCGAATCATCGGGGCCAGGCTTGTAGGCATCTTCAGACATTGATGCCAGACTAATGATCGTGTCCTTGTCTTCGACGTCAGGGGCGGCAACGTCTTCGGCAACCCATATTGGCGACATCGTCGACCACATTGGTCTTTGACCATCATACTTGTGTATTCTTGATGGCTTTTCGATGACAATGGGAGCTTTCTTGACAACAAACGGTCCGAAATGGCCAGCGGCCTCAGCTTGGACCACTCTGTCGGCTGTCACGTCCAGCCTCCTTGCACGTGCTCCCGGCCGGCCTGCACCATGATGAATGACGTGTCGCAAAGTCAAGCCATCATTGCTGGATACTCGAGCGACTTCACGATCTGGAAGTGGTGAGTTGGTGGAAGGGTAAACGCCCAGGTAGGAGCCTAGAATCGCAAGAAGGATCGCGACCTGCGCGAAGATACCAACGGCGAAAAGTGACTTGGAGATTGCAGCCCAAGTTTGGCGGGATTTCTCAGGCGAGTTCATGATATGTAGGCATTATCGTGATGTTGGTGAGAGGAGTCGACTCGGTAGATACGGTCGAAAGCACAGCCGCCTGGCAACGGCGCGTGACATGCTAACCCGCTTTGTCTCAAACCACGCTCAATGCGGCTACGTCACTCAGTCACATTCACGACTGTCACGCTCTCTCTCTTCTCATTGACCTTATCAAACGTCGATCACAACACTCAAGGGCCTAAGCGGACTGAAGGCTTGTCATTACTCCCATACGCATAGCTCGGTTGACAAGAAGACTGTAGTGGTCAGCTTCGCCGATGCACTTTAATCATCTCGAGCATCCGGGAGCTTCCTGGCGCTAGACACAGAATTTGCTGTGTGAGTAAATGGAAGCCGTCCTTGCTAACCTATTGACGCGAGAAGTGCACGAGAGCGTGGGTTGGGTTACCCCGCACCTTGCCTTTCACGGCCCGCTGCCTAACAACTCAGGCCTCCCGTCGGACTACTTAAATGGCCACCCTCCGTTCACCTCGACGTCGTTTGCGACACCCCCAGATGTAGAAGGGCGTGTCGTCACATGATCTCGAGAGTGCTGGTATAAGAAGAGGGTATTTCCCATCTTCTGGTGACCACTATTCTCCTCCCTTCCTTCTCGCAACATGGCGGCAGTGAGGCAAGCAGAAGATCTCTCCGTTGATCACCATTCCGTAGAGCTTGATACGCTTCGGTCCGACGGTGTGCAAGACCATGGACCAACGCTCGAGCAAGAGAATGAGGCTACGACAATACAGTATCCTCGCGGAGTTCGGCTACTTCTGATCACTATTGGTCTTATTCTCAGCATCTTCCTCGCCGCCCTTGATGCAACTATCATCTCAACAGCCATACCGAATATTACCACAGAGTTCGGGACCATTAGCGACATCGCCTGGTACAGCACTTCGTTCGTCGTCACCCATACAGCGTTCCAGTCGTGCTGGGGCAAAGCATACAAGTACTTCCCTCTGAAGACCATCTTCCTGCTGTCCATGCTGGTTTTTGTGGTTGGCAATGTCATATGTGCGCTGGCATCGAATAGTGAAGTGTTGATATTTGGTCGCATTATAGGAGGCTGCGGCGGTGGGGGACTTATGACTGGAGCATTCATCATTATTGCGCTCACAGCTGGTCCCAAATGGCGTGCTGCATACATGGGTGTACTTGGCGTAACGTTCGGTTGCGCGAGCGTTGTTGGACCACTCTTGGGAGGAGTCCTAACTGACGGTCCAGGCTGGCGGTTCTGCTTTTGGTGAGCTTCAGTTCCGTGCGTGTAGCGATCATACTGACAGTGTGTAGGATCAGTCTACCGATCGGGTTTGTGGCAGCTTCCACCATGTTCATCTGTTTCAAGTCGCCTATCAACCCCAAGGAAGCTTCACTGCGAGAGAAGATCCTTCAGCTCGACCTCAACGGCGGTGTACTCGTGGCAACCTCCCTCTCGTGTTTTATACTGGCCATGCACTGGCTCGGCAAGAACCCCTCGAACAGCGCTCGTGTCATAGGAAGCTTCTCTGGGTCCGCTTCACTCCTCGTTTGTTTCATCATCAATGAGTGGGTGATGGGCAAGAGAGCCATGATCCAGTCTAACCTCCTGAAGAACAAGATGGTGCTCGCAAACGCCTGCTACATCTTCTTCTTGGCAGGAGCTTACTTCCCACTGCTGTACACCCTACCTGTTCAATTCCAGTCGGTCAACAACACCTCGGCCTCGCAAAGCGGCGTTCGATTGATACCGCTCGTCCTGGGTATCTCAGCCGTCACGATGATCGCAAATGGTCTTCTCACGTTCTGGCGTCACTACAAGCCTTTCCTTCTGGTGGGTGCTATCTTTGCACTAGCCGGCAATACGAAGATATATACGTCTAATGCGCGCACACTCACGAGCGAATGGGTGGGCTATGAGATCCTCTCTGCTGTTGGAATCGGCATGGCACTCCAGATCCCGGTAATCGCCAATCAGGCCTTGGTATCAGCAGACGACATGGCGGCAGTCACAACGCTTACACTGTTTATAGAGAACTGTGGAGAGACGCTCTTTGTTGCATCTAGTGAGGGAGCTTTCACGAACGGGCTACTGTCAAGCCTCGCACGCAATCTGCCATCGATCGATTCAAGGACCGTACTGGATGCTGGCGCGACGCAAATTAGGAGTTTGTTCAAGGGAGGGGAACTCGAACAGGTATTGGAGAGCTACCTTGACGGATGCAAGACCAGCCACATCATTACAGTTGCCTGTGGCGCAATCGCTGGCTTGATCTCTCTTTCGAACGCAGGTCCTGCGGCAATAACTTGGGCGAAGCTGAAGTTGAAGAAAGCGCACGGGCGCTAGATGGCACACCACGTCGAGGTTCAACACCTCACAGATAGAGCAACAGAAGTTCATGCAGCTGTCTATGAGTATGTCCATGGTTAATCTTGTCTTTTCTCATACCTCACGTCGGCACGGATGTCGATAACGAGCCACATCCGGTCTGGATCCGACATGCCAGGCTGCAACTTGACACAAATGAAAATGACCCTGTTCATGTTACTGTAGCCATCTTCACATTCTATTCCGATGCTCTTGGACACCGTTGAACCACTCATCGCCATCGAAATGCCTATCACATCAATCGTCACCCTGGCCATGGCGCCCCTCCACCTCTTCGCCTACTCCACACTGCTTGGGGCCGAGTTGTATCAAAGCTTTGTCATGACCAAGCTCGCCTACAAAGCGTTACCAAACTCTTCTTTCACGACTTTGCAGAAGCGTGTCTTTCCGGTCTACTTTCAAGGTCAGACCTTGCTTCTTGGTCTGATCGCCTTCACGCTACCGCCGCAGGGACCGAAGTCTGTAATCAGCAGCAAGAGCAATTGGATCCCACTCACCGTAGCTGGAGGCACCGCAGCTCTGAACCTGTTTGTTTACGGACCGAGGTCGCAAAGGCTTATGATCGAGAGGGTTCACCAAGGTATGCACTGTAGCTGAATTTATGTATGTTTCAACAACTTACCGGGCATAGTTACCCGCGACTCAAAACACTCTACAGATCCGGGCGAGCTTAGTGTTGAGATGCAGAATCTCAACCGTTCCTTCTCCCGAGCGCATGCGATGAGCATACACTTGAACCTCATGACCATTATTGCGACTCTATGTTATGGCTGGCAGGTGTCGAAGTTGAATTTCGGGGTTGTAAGATAAGAGTACCTAGCGAGGTAGTCACGTTCAAAGTATACATCTGAAGCATATAGTCTCGCGCGATTCAAATGCGAATAGAATGAGAGCGTGATAATGATCAGAATCGCAGAGTGTAGTGTTGATGGAGAAGGCTGGGGGTAGCGCGAAGCTAGAGGTTCAGGCGTTCTGTGGTGAGCACGGCACGGCTGCATCAATTGCCTCCGTCTCCGGTGCCTGTCTTCCGCTCCGCATCTCAACTTCCACAACGCGACTTCCTCCTAGTTTCATTATCGGATGAGCGACGACGAGCAACCCGTTGCGACGAGAGCGGCCATCTCGCGGACATCACAAGCTTGCCAAAGATGCCGCTCTTTGAAAACCCGCTGCTTACCAAGCAGCCAAGCAGGGACATGTCAACGGTACGTTTAGAATGTCATCTGCGGAGGACGGCTTGTATATTGCGGTTCCATTGTGCTAGACTGATCGATTGCGCAGATGTTTCGCTGCTGGACGTGAATGTGCATGGGCGGAGGCTCCTCGCAGGGCTAGGAAGCTGCGAGCACCATCGTGAGCATAGCCCTCTGAATCGAAGAACTGCAGTTAAACAGCAACAGACGTATCTCACAAGTTGAGCAAAAGATCGATGGGCTTGTCGCGAGTCTTGTCAACCCCCCTGCGACAAAATCCACGGCAGGCACAACACCAGTATCTCTAGGTACCGAACTTCCAACAGCGTTAGGCGGAGATTTCGCACCCCAAACAAACCGAGGAAGAATACCAATAGCACCTGGAACCTGGCTTCCGTTCCCGTCGTCATTCGAGCAGCGCCCTGAGCAGCATCCTGAGCCTCCAGAAACACCTGCAGAGCGGGTCGAGGAGGGTGAAGATGCGGCTGACCGTCAATACATTGAGCAAATCCGCAGTATACACAGCTTTGGTGACCCTGGTGAGTATTCCCAGTATCCGGAGAGCCTTTTCAGACCTTCAAAACGACGTGAGGAGCCAATCAAAGACGACCTTATTGATGGCCTCTTAACTTCTGGCGAGGCGGATGCTCTGTTGCATGAGTACAGAAAAATGTCAGAATCTTTCCCATTTGTACCATTGGCGTCAGATATTTCAGCTCGGCAGCTCCATTGTGATGCGCCTATGCTGTTCCTTGCTATGATCACGGCTGCATCGTGGAGAGAGCATAAGCGCCAGATGTCTCTGGACGCCATCTACAGGCAAGAGCTTGCGAACCGTACAATCATACGCCCACGCAGGAATTTGAGCCTTGTGCAGAGTGTGCTCGTATACCTATCCTGGTGAGCTCATCTTCTGCGCCTAACCTTATGGGGCTGACACCACTCTCAGGTACCACTTCGTGTTCTCTCACAAAACTCAGTAAGTGCCGCT
Source organism: Macroventuria anomochaeta (assembly GCF_010093625.1). Lineage (NCBI taxonomy): Eukaryota > Fungi > Ascomycota > Dothideomycetes > Pleosporales > Didymellaceae > Macroventuria > Macroventuria anomochaeta. Next base: position 630,366 of record NW_022985365.1, read on the forward strand.
GTCGAACTGACTTGCCATGACTAACATTGCAGACAAATCTTTTTCCTTCACCATCTTGTTATTGGGCTTGCCCTCGACATTGGACTTCATTGTGACTTTCAGCCCATGTTCCTGGCTCATATGAAAAAGCCGCAACAGATCGACCCCAAGGAGAAGCGTGAGCGCCAACGAGCATTTCTTGGCTGCTATTATCTTGCCTCTATGTAAGTACGGGTGATGCATAGTGACTGTTTGTGCTGATTTTACCGTAGGGTCTCCGCGGCTCTGCAAAAGCCTAACTTACTCAAGCACAATTCCGACATGACTGAATGGGCACAAGAACTGAAGCATCACGGAGAGTTCACTACTGACGAGGTACTTGGACATCTTGTTTCATTGCGACAACTAGACGATCAAGTCCAGAACACCCTTTTCACTGGTACTGCGGCAAATGCTCGGCTTACCGACGCACACGTGGTCATACACATACGGTTTTTGGAAACACAACTTGATGCTTGGAAACGAGATAGTGAGGGTGTAGAGTGCCAGCGAGGTAAGCTTATGAACCACGTCAGGAGATTCTGTCTAACACCGCGCTAGTGCTGGTCCTCTCGCATGCGTACACCGACATGATGCTCCACTCAGTTGCATCTCGCCCATTGCCTGAGTCTGCGCAGCCATCGGCAACTGATGGCACGCATGTGAAAGCATTGCTCTCGACTTTAGAGGCAGCGAAGCGCTTCTTCGATACCCTGTTATCATTCTCAGCGTCTGACTACCATCTCATTTCCTTCTCAGAGTGGATGCGGTTGCCAGCAGCCATGATGACTGTTGCGAAGCTATGCATTCCCAATAAGGCACATGCTACTGTGGGCTGGGATGCCAAAGCAGCACAAGATCTAGTGCGTCTAGAGATTTGTCTTGAAGCTTTGTGCTATCGGTTCCAGAATCAAACGACGTATAACAAGGTCACACAGCCTCATCCTGACTTCTGGTGGGCCATGCGGTTCGTAACAGACTTGACGCGAACTTGGTACGTCCGGAAAATCAACCCTGAGACACAAATGGACGCCTCTACTCGTCCCACCCCGAGCAATAGTACTGCAAACAATCTCTTGTGTCCAAATTCTGGAGCATTGCCCACACCTCCGGACGGACACGCGCAGAACCAGTTCGCTGATCTTGCAGACATGGACTTTAGCAACATGGATATGGGTATCGGAACAAGTGAAGATGGAGGGAATGATCCTTTCGCGTTTATGAAGTCTGCAGATTTCGACATGGAGCAATTCTTCGACATGGGTATATGGGGCGATGATGCATACCACGGCATGGGTTTTGGAGGTGGTGGCATGCAGTTCTGATCTCTCCATTCCTCCATCCAGCTTGCCATCGGTCCGGTGGAGTTGTGACCACACGAATTTCTTTGAAAAGTGTTGTCATTACACAAAATCATATCTCGGGCTTAGATGTCGCGAATAAATTGTCGATCATCTCCCACCCCGCATGTTTCAACCCCACAAACTAGGAACATTCCGAGATGAAACGCAGAAAACACTTCCAACATGGAAGTGAGCCCGTTAGCGCCCGCCGGAGCCGTTACCAAGTTTTAGGAAGATGGTAATTCGATTGGTGGAAGCCAATGACGTGTGTCGAATGCTTATTGCGTCTTTGCTTATACGGGTGAATGTAGCCGCACCATAGAGGATTGCAGCATCCCTTCCGCCGCTTGACCACGTGTGATTTCACGACACAGCAAGGATCATCACCCTCAAAGGTTGTGTATAAATGCATCAATGACATGGTTACAGGCCAAACCCCAAGGCACCGCGAATCCGTTCATCAAACGAACTATCTACTCCGCCAACATGCGCTTCACACTTCTGAGCTTTCTTCCTGCTGCTCTTGCACTACCAGCGGCGCTTCAGTCTCACACCAATGAGCCTGTCTACTGGCTTCTGGCAGGTGACTCTACAACAGCGACGAACGGAGGCTGGGGTGACGCTTTCCTGGCCACCACTGTTGCGGAGGGTTCTTCAGGCAAGAACTACGGACACAGTGGCGCAACAACCAAGTCGTTCCGCGCCGGCGGCGACTGGGGCAAGGTGATTGATGAGGTTGGCACCCACAAGGATGACTATCGTGTCTACGTGACTATTCAGGTAAGTTTCACACCACAATTAAAGAGCACATTCAACTGACTCTTCCAGTTTGGTCACAATGACCAGAAGGCTACCAGCGGTGTGACGCTTGCTGACTACAAGACGAATCTCGCAAACTTCGCTTCTGAAGCCAGCTCAGCAGGTGCTACGCCCATCCTCGTCACTCCCTTGACTCGCCGCACATTCAGTGGCGGTAAAGTCGTTGAGAACCTTATCAATGAGACTGCTGCCACCATCGAGGTCGCTGAAGCGAACTCTTTGCACTGGATCAATCTGAACGAAGCATCCACCAAGTACGTCAACGCTATCGGATCGGCCGCAGCAGACAAGTACAACTTGGCTTCTGGTGACCGTACACACGTCAATGAGTGGGGTGGTGCTGTCTTTGCAAGGATCGTCAGTGATCTGTTGGTTGGAAAGTATCCTGAGGAGTTCGAGAGCGTAACCAAGAAGAACGAGACGTTAAGCGCATTGATTGCTGCAGGTACAGCTGCATGATCATTCCGTGTAAATAGATGGGTCTCCAATGACAACTTGTTTCGTAGCTCGAGATCTGCCTCCACCTCTTCTGCTTGTCCCTCTCTGCTCCACTTTGGCCTGCAGGTCACTTGTCATAATCAGAACCTGTATTCGTACTCTAGCAGTAGTAGCTAGCATAGGGAATCTGGCTTGGTGTATACGCCCCACGATAGGCTGGTGCCCCTTGGTGTCACCAATCTCCCATCGACGATGGGCTCGGTCTTGTAAGTCTGGCCGCATCCTGCCAGATGTTCGACGAATGTGTCGAACATGATATGGTGGAGGTTGCTCTCTGTCTTGAACTCATGTATCTTTCGTCCCATGCATGTGAGATATAGGCCGAAGGAAGGAAGTAGTCGAAGAGGCAGGTAATTGGATCCTTGAAAGCTGTGTCGACGTCGTACATTGGCCTCTCTTCGAGTTCACTGAAGAACGTCTGATGCATATGGACGAAGTGTTTATCATCTTTCATCTTGAACACGTCCTTCGCAATCCGTGTGCATGGGATGTCGATCGTTATGTGGTTGGTATCGTTTAGGCGGGTTAATGGTGAGATCTCGAGCTGCATATTATGCTGCTATTGGTATATTGCACGAAGCCCGTCGAACGCGGCAGAGTGTAGTTGAAGGAGCTCATGTTCTATCTCATCGTAGGTCTGACGGCAAGCAAGTACGAGCCAGCGGTAGAACCACAGGTTTCGTCCGTTTGGTAGGAGTATCGTCTGCGCAGAATAGGTTCCCGGCGATTTGTCCTTTAGGCTAAGTATGACCATGCCGATGACGATGACATCGAACGGGACACGACGTTTACGGGGGAGGTATTATCAAGGGACTTAGAATGTAGCGGTAAATGCAGAGTCAAATATCTGCTGGCAGTCCGAGGATAGAAGCACGGCTGGTTTCGTTCTCGGCCTTGTCGTGTGGTCGGGGCAAACGTGGTTTTTGGCAGTGGTGTCGATGAGTGTGGGCAGGGGCTAGTGTCAGCTTCACAAAAGTACTGCATGTTGGGGCTTGATAGCGATCCCACCCTATCATAGTGATAAGTGCCATGATGCTCTCGATTGAGGGGATCATAACCCTCCCAAATCATCTGTTCATTGTGGTCCACATCGCGGTGCCGCATGCGGAGAGCATAGGCGTTGATGTCCTCGAAGATGCATAGGTGTGCGTGATGTGGTGCTATCGCATACAGATGTGCCTCAGCTTCTAAAAATCATGGACTCCACAAATGCAAAAGAGCGACATTGGTATTGAAGGAAAGGGTTGTAGCTGCTGAAGGTGGGGCCATCCTTGCCTCGCCAATCTGGGTGCACGTCGCTTCTTCTCCTTCCAACTTGATGTTTCAACGCAATGATTCGCGTCCCATGGCCCGCAAGTTATCTCTTCCGTCATTCTATCGCTATAATGTGTCGGTTGAGACCATTCCTCACATGCCGTCCTGAGGCTGAGCTGCGCAACTCCCCGACACAACCATGACTGTACCAAAGCAGGTGACTTTCGCTTCATCAGAATAAAGGGATAGCATGTGTCCATCACCGAGTTCTCGACCCAAAGGTGGCGACAGTAGTCTGAACCGTAATGTTGGGCTCGTGGCAACAGATCACTTCGACTATTGAGCTTCTGGCAAGGTGAAGTTGCACCTTCCCTTCATCCAGGCCCGCCTGGTGAACAGAAGGGACGGTGGAGACTGCAAATGTTGTCGCGAAAAGCAAATCCGTGGGCTATTGGAAGGGTTGTGATGGCCAAGCCAGTCGCCCTCAGGAACGAGACTTCGAACTTGAGGTGATCCCTCTCCGGACTCAAAGCAGCATGGGACGTTGCTTCCACTCAGCCTAGCCCCGGTACATGCTTTCGCCTCCAGGAACCGGCAAACTTATTTCTCAAGGGCTGCAGGTCCGCGGTCCCTGGGCCTTCCAAGATTGGCTCAAGAGTTTGGATCACAAGGTTTGTTGGACGTTTGTCGTTTTGCAGGTATGTGAGCCCATGCCCGGAAACTGCCAAATGGGTAAAAAGCGCCAATCATACCACTACTACGACGACTAGCTCATATGTTCGCAATCTAAATGCTGGGGTAAACTGAGCCTCGGAGTGAAGCCATCTCGCTATATAGTGCTCCGCGCTCAAAGCAGACAAGCGTGGCCTTGGCCTATAATTTCACTGAGTACAAATGTAAAGTCGTTCGTATACATTTGAAAGATATCGAAGCTGCTCAGTCTCTCAGACTTCGACGCCAATCAGGAATTTCAAGATGCGTTACGACATTGCCGTTACTGCTCTCCTCGCCTCCGGCGCGACCGCCGCAGCTGTCAAGAAGGGATTCGTGACCACAAAGGGTACGACCTTCAAGCTTGATGGCAAAGACTTCTACTTCGCTGGATCCAATGCCTATTACTTTCCATTCAACGACGTAAGCAGCTTCAAGTTTGACACCAGCAACAACTTACTGACATTCACCAGCTCGCTTCTGATGTCGAGAAAGGCCTCGCAGCAGGCAAGAAGGCTGGTTTAAATGTATTTCGTACCTGGGGCTTCAACGAACGCAATCGTACCACACTCGCTGGTGGCCTGCCCCAGTACGGCGGTGAAGGCGCCGGTCCCTCAACCAACGTTCTCCAGTGGTGGAACAATGGTACCGCCGAGATCAGCCTGGCACCCTTCGATAAGGTTGTCACCGCAGCCGAGAAGACCGGCATGAAGCTCATTGTAGCCCTAACTAACAACTGGGCTGACTACGGCGGCATGGACGTCTACACCACCAACCTGGGCGGAAAGTATCACGATGATTTCTACCGGGATCCCAAGATTAAGGCCGCGTTCAAGAAGTACGTCAAAGCGATTGTCCAGCGCTACAAGAACTCCAACGCAATCATGGCCTGGGAGTTAGCCAACGAGCCGCGCTGCGGAGCTGATGGTGTCCGCAACCTCCCTCGATCAGAGAACTGCACGCCCGACACTATCACTGCATGGATCGATGAGCTGAGCACGTACGTCAAGAGCCTGGACAAGGACCACCTAGTGACCTGGGGCGGCGAGGGCGGCTTCAACATCCAGAGTGACGACTGGGCGTACAACGGCGCTGACGGAGGTGATTTCGATAAGGAGCTCAGCTTGAGGAACATCGACTTCGGCGTCTTCCACAGCTACCCCGACTGGTGGAGCAAAACCGTCCCGTGGACCGTTCAGTGGATCAAAGCCCACGCCGCGTCTGGGCGCAAGGCGAAGAAGCCGGTTGTTCACGAAGAGTACGGGTGGCTTACAGATGACAAGAGGCAAGAGTACCTCGGCAAGAGCGACAACCAGACGAGAACTGAGGTTCTGGGTCTGTGGCAACAGACGAGTCTGAAGGAGAAGATGAGCGATATGTACTGGCAGTTCGGGTACAGCAACTACTCGTATGGGCGAAACCATGACGATGGATTTACCATTTTCTTAGATGATGCGGAGGCGAAGCAGTTGGTGTATGAGCACGCGAAGAAAGTCAATGCGCTGAACAAGTAATATGTCTCATTGATGGGTTGCTGAGCTTCTCTTTAGACTTTTCTTGACACAATATATCAATATGCAACACGCAGATCAGGCTAAGAGTTTCCTCTTCTTCACCATCCGACCATTATCATCCCGCTACCAGGTCCTGTCCTCACTCGTCAGTACCGAGTCTTGTCTGTTGGCGTCTCACCTATCAGCCTTGTCCTTCATATCTTCATCATCGTCGGCACTGACCTCGCTCTGTATCCGACAATAGCCCTGCCATAAACGTCGCCTCTTCAGGAAACGTTCGAATATTCTCTTTGGGTGATTGAATCCACGCTCGTTCCTTTTCCAGCGAGTTGAGCAACGTCTCCTCATTATCCTCAAAGCCCTCATGCTACTCGAGCACATCTCTTATGCCCCAAGGACCCTGTACCACGTCCAGCGAGATCAAACTCTCACGTGCCTCCAGCCCTTCGACATACACGACCATGAGCGTATTTTTAACCTTCCGGAGTCAAGTGTGTTCTGGAGTGCATGATAGTATGAAGTGGTCGCACTCGGTCCAGACGATGCGTGTGAATCGGCACATATTGGTGATTACGAGCCAGCTCGTGATGATGGTGACAGTGAGGATTGCCTGATACCCTCTGACACTCTGCGGGATGTGATGCGATTTGTCGGATATGAAACGACAGTGACAATGGTTGCTTGAATAAAGCAGGAGGGCGAACAGGGTGAAAGTAATGACCGAGACGCACAGTGCATGAAAGACAATTCGCGCACCGCACAAAAGGACAAAGCAGGCATTCTGTCCAGAAATCAACCGTGCTCGACATTGTGCAATACAATCAAATTGGAGGAGCGTGGAACGAAGGGATTGGGCGCGAAGTAGTTCTGCTCTTGTCAGAGATACGCCTTCCTTCTCGTTGGCAATCAACGGCTGGCCGAACGTTCCCTGCTCACGCACCCAATCCACGGAACCACACTACGGCGCCTCTCCACCCTTCTCCACCTCCCCCTCCCCCTCCGCCCACACCTTCTTCACCCCAAACCACACCACCTCCGCACTACTCCACCTCCCTTCAGCAATCCACCCCTCGACCTCCTCCCCAATTCCCTCAACACCACCCTCCCTACCCTCAAACTTAGCCAGCACCAAGTACTTCGGCCGATCCGGCACACTAACCACATTCGTCTCCCTCACCACACCATTCACAAACTCGAAGCGCCTGAGCCTAACAAACCCCTTTACGCTGGAGAGGCCTGCAGCGAGGTGTTTAGCGAACCAGAGGAGGAAGTCGGATTCCTTTCCTGCGACGGGGGAGAGCGTGATTGACGCGAGCGAGAGGTTTGATTCCGGGTCGCTTGGGGAGGGGTGTGGTGGGGAGGGCGTGGGGAGTTCGGAGTAGAAGCGTATATCGAAGGATGCGTGGGCATAGACCCGATCAATCAAACCCTGACTGAGAACTTGGTTTGCGGCGGTCTGGAAGTCGGGACTTGCTGTGTAGGAAAGGTCGGGGAATTCGTAGGTGATGAGGTGCGGTGGAGGAGGTATTAGGGTTGAGTGTGGTGTAGCGGATCCCTGAGGGGACACCGGGGAGGGTGAGGACTTCGAGGGCGTGCTCCTGGTGGGTGTCGGAACAGAGTGTTGGGGAGGTTTGGGGTTGGAGACGTACGTTCTCGTACCAGTCGTCCCATTGCTCGACACTGAGTTTGGATGGCTCTACGATCTTGGATGAGACCCATAACACTCCTGCGCCTGATGCCATGTTTGGTGTTTGGTGTATCTTGTCTGCCTACTGCGTCACGTGAATATGCCCTTAGGATTTGGTGAGTGGGAATGCAATTGATGCTCAACGTTGAAGATGGACGATACGCTAGTTGTCTTCGTACCTTAGCCGCGTAATGCGACGAGCCGTGTGGAGTCGATGGCAAAGGACCGACATGGGACCGATCGGAGACGGGTACGAATGTGGGATGCTGGAGTACTTCACAGCGGTGTATGGAGATCTGTGGAGAAGCCGCCAAGTCATGAGATAGCAGATGCCTGACGCGTTCAATTCCAGAACATCAAATGGAATGGTGGGCCGTGGTTGTTGGAAGTCTCGTGCTTCGATTACAATTACTCGCACCTCTTTATGTACCATCTCCTTGGATGCTATCTCTCCTACCGCTGCCTCCAAGATGCAATGCGGTGCAAATTGTTGTTCTGCCCAGCATAAACCCCCAACTCTTATTTGAGTATCGAATACTCTGAATCGGCCAAAATTCTCCAAGCGCGCACACAGTGCGCAGCATCTCTACGCCAAGTCGTCTCCAGAAGAATGAAACGCTAAAGACAGAAACTGCTGACAAAGGAAACCGACATGCAGGACATGCAGAGGCCAACCGTAGATGCAAGGCGAACAAGGCAGAAAGGTTTGTACAATCTAAAACCGTGGAACTTTTGGTGGTGTACGACACTCCCGGATATAAGGAATGCAGGGCGTAGGCGTGGTGGGTGTGTAGTAATCGATGCTTTCGATCATGTGCTGTCGGCATCAGGTGTCGGTGTTTCGCTCTCATCTTCTAGCACTGCTGGTGGAGCCTGGACCAGGCTCTTCCTTTTGGCTTTCTTGTCTTCCTTCTCCTGTGACGAGGATCCTGACGAAGACCCGTTTGTTTCCGGTGCGTTGGCTGCCAGTGTTGGTGCAGTAGGTTTGACGATGGCAGACTTCTTCGCTGGAGCAATGCTGGCCATGCTTGTGGACATGTTGATTGTATCCTTATCTTTGGCGCTGTCGGAGTCCTTTGCAAAGTCCTTCCACTTTCGCCATCCGTCAAAGTCAATCAAGGCTTGCATGCAGCCCCACTCCTTAACTTTGCGCTCGAGCCAGACGAAGTTGACGGGCTAAACGATACATTAGTGTGAATCTGAGATGGCTGAAATGGACTGTTCTTACCTTTGTCAGGAAATCGTTACAGCCAGCTGCCAAAGCCTCGTGCCTGTCGCTCTGCAACGAACTAGCTGTAAGCGCCACGATAATGACGGGGCTCTTGAAGAGGCTCCTATCGCCCAGCTTGTCGTCATCTACCAGCTCAGCATCTGAGCCGTTCTGTTGTCCTAGCCTTGTGTTGGGCGCCTCGCTGCTGCCGCTGCTGAACACACCGATGCTGTTGACACGCTCTAGTCTTCTGATCTCCTTGGTCGCCTCCAGACCGTTCATGACGGGCAGCTGGATATCCATGAGTACCAAATGGAAACCACCGGCCTTCCACTTTGTCACAGCTTCCTTTCCGTTCATGGCCCGCTGCCATCGAACCTTCAATCTTTGCATGAAAGCACCCAAGACACGCAAGTTGATGATGTTGTCTTCGACAATCAGCACATTGATTGGAGGCACTGAGCCATCTAGCAGCCCTGCAGGCAGACTCGGTAGCTCTGCTGGTGCTGGCTTCCTCCTCCTCTTCTTATCTGGGCGGGGTGACGCAGGGCGGAGAGTGGGAGGGGTGTCGTGTTGTATGCGTACAGGAGGGTCGGTGGGGGCAGGAGGAGTCGGTATAGGTTGATTCGAGGGCTGTGAGTGCTTGTCGGTCGAAGCAGAGGAGTCGTGGCGGGGCCGGTTGGGGGGACGGACGCTGGTAGCAGAGGAGGGAATGCCACCGGCCAATGTAGTGGGCGAGGCAGTGTTATGCCGCGGGTACTTGGGCCGGCTGCCGTGATGAACGCGCCGTGTTGTAGCGCCGCTGGGGGAGGGCAGGGCCGGCAGCTGTCCGCCGTTGGTGAGGATGGCTATCGAGTGGACAGGGTGAGGTGCACCGTGTGCAATCGCCGCAGGCGAAGGCTGGGCGGCGGGCATGGGCGGGAAGTACTCGGTCTGGGTATGTTGAGCATCGTCGTGATGGGCGTAGTAGAGGGGCACTCGCGGTGAAGGCTTTGGGGTGCGACGTACGGGGACGTCGATGATGAGGGCCTCGTTGACGTTCTGGCCGCCGGGGTAGTAGGCGTCGAGCGTCCTGCACATGTCCTCCTCAGGCCCCAGGGTGCGCTCCTGGCCCTGGCCGGCATCGCGCGGGGCGATGCGCAGCGTGACGTCTGGCGAGTCAAAGCTGCGGCCGAGCGAGTTGGCGTACTTGCGCAGGATCATGTCGCGCACGTCGTCGACCAGGTCGTCCTCGCCAATCTGCACGAGCGTGGCCGAGGCATTGGGCCGCTTGACCCAGATCTTGCGGTGCAGCATGGCGGCGGTGATGGTGGGCTGGGCTGCAGTGCCAAAGTAGTCGGACGCAGTCGGCGGGCCGGCCTGCACGGGGTGTGAGGGAGCGTCAGGGGCCAGCAGCGTCTTGATTACGCGGGCATCGGTGTTGGCGACGAGGGACTGGCGGCGCACAGGACGGGGCGGGTGTGAGGGCGGGTGCGGTGCGTTCGCTGAGGTCGCGGACGTGAGGCCTGCTGGAACGGCGGAGCTGCTAGCCTCAGCTGCAGACGAGCTCGCACGAGACGGCGCCGGGCCCTCGGCGGGCTGCGCAACTGCAAAAGGCGGGTGGAGGGGCGTGGGCTCCTCGAGCGTCACCTGCGGGCAGGCCGTGGGCAGCTGCGGCTCTTTCTCGAGCGCGTCGGCTGATGTGCTGGTGGAGGCCCGGGTGTACGTGGGCGATCTGCTGCTGGAGCTGGTGGTCGCCGTGTTCTGCGAGTGCTGCGAGTTGGAGTGCTCGGCGCGCATGTCGGGCTTCTGCAGCACCTCCGACTTGACCAGTCGGGGCTCTACTCCCTCACGCCCTGGATACTGCTCGTCGTTGCCGCGCACCTCTGTCGCCGTGTGCTCCGCGAGCTTGCTCAGTGAATTGCTCTTCCGCAACGTGCTCGGCGCCCGGGGCAGTCCTGCATCGCTGCCGGCGCTGCTCACGTTGGAGCGGGTAGTGGTGCTGGTCGCGCTGCTACGGCGTAGAAATCGTGGCAGGAATCGCCGCGACGACTTGATACTGCTCATACCGGCGAGCAGCCGGTGGCCGTGAGCATGCAGTCGAGGGAAGTGGTTCTCAAAAGCCGTTGTAAATTAAAGAGGTGCCTGTTATTAGGCCAACACCAGCCGCGGAGCTCGAGCGTGGAACTGTCGTTGCTGCCGTATTAATTCGTTCAATCGCACGATCGAGCAGTGATCGCGATGGGATCAGCGTGGGTGCAGCGCAACACGGTACATATAGGAATTAGCGGAGGAGCTGGTGATAAAGGAGTGTATTCAGGTCAGGTCGATGGCAGCACAGAAAAGGAGCGCGTTGTTGTTCTTGTCTCTACGCGCACCCGTCCATGGCCTTGCCCATGTCCATGTCTTCCAAGCTTGGGCGCTGCAGCCATTGGGTCGCTCTAATGAGTCTGCCCACCCTGTTCACTCGCCTTCGATTCACCACCTGCAGCCCAGTTGCAGCGCTCCACGGCCTTGACTACCACGTCTTGCCACTGCCACTGCAGACGCACGCGTAAGCTCTGCCACAGTGCAGCCCAAGACAGCTTGCAGCAAACTGGTTCCACCGCGCCGTGGGGGGGAGGTGTCACTGTCTGGTTCGCACGAGGACTGCTCCAAATCCTAGGCTAACCCTGCCACAACACCACCGAACAGCTCATGCTTCTTCCACGTTCTCTGGGCTCGTGTCAATCTTACCGCCTGTGCACGCTGCTCCAACTGAACTGTTTGGCTGTTGTTAGTCCCCCTTTCTTTCCGCACCCAACGCCAGAGTGGAGCTTGAGCCTTGAAGTTGCCACTGGGTCCTGCACGTTCACTACGAAAGCCTGATCTGATATCGATCCAAACCGGGATAGCCTACGCCGTGCAGCTGGGCGACCACCAAGCGAGCTGTATGCAGGTTGCCGAATTTGGCTGAGTCTGACATCTTGAGCTTCTTTGGACAACAGTCAAGCTCGTGCTGCACGAGACGTCTTCCGTATCTTTCACGTTATCGTCGACTGCAAGCACGTTATCAGCAATGGCTTTGTCTATGGGTTTCTTGGATCACCATCACTTCCGCAGCCCTAAAACTGCATTCGAGGTATGGGCCGAGCCATACCGCTGAAGACTTATCTGAGCTGGCAAGTAGCTTTGTAGTCAACCATGCTCTTGGTAGACCAGGCCTATCAATCTCCATATGCGGTGTCTACACATTCACCGAACTTGACAGAGCTCTCCACCAATTGCTCAGATCCAGGCCAGTCAGCCAATAGCTATATCTGAACTCCACAACCTGGCTTCCCCAGATTTTTCTTTCAAGGATGCAGCTGGAGTCTGATACAATGTCTCAAACGGCAGTTTCCGATGCACGATATCAGAGACAACTGCTCGCTTTCGCGTCCGGCATCTTTCAACCCGAGAAGAGACAGTCGGCGATAGATAGATAACGGCCAAGAATCTACTAAATTCCATGCCCTTGGACATGTTTCGCAGTACACTTTCCCGGCCAGACATCCTTTTACCACCACGAACAGACGCAGTCCGCACTGAGCTGTACACACGTCACTGTAGAGCGTTTGCAACGACCTCCTTGACACTCAGAAGCTCGACTTACTGCATGCATGGTCAACTTGCAAGACAGCGCCTACGTACAGCATGCTCTGGGCGTGCTTATCTGGTCACTTTTATTACTGACGTCGCCCACCCACCTTCCTCTCAATGCGTTGCCTTCACAACTTTGGGAACTTTGTGTGAACAAGTCACTCCTCTAGGTATCACTATCGTTTTTTTGATCCAACGTCCCAATACATCAGCGCATCTTTTATCTCTTCCATCAAGTCAATATTCACATCATATCACCTTGCCCAAAGGCGCTTCCTAATAGTACCCTCAACATCCACATCTCACCAAAACCTTGTTTGCCTCACGAACAGCACCAACCCACACACGCACACCGTGCCCACACCATCTATGCCCCTTTCACCACGCGCACCACTCTCCTCACCAACATCGAAAGCTGCACCCTCCATCCACCTCTCCCTATGCACCACCCCACCAGCACTCCCACCCGCCATGCAGCTCACCTTGCTCACCTGCCCAGTCTGCAGCTTCCCAGAAACCCACTTCCTCCCAGTCTTGACCGGGAAAGCAGCAAAGATCTTAGAAGGTACGGCAAGAGCAGCACCAGCGCCGGCGTGTAAACGCTGTTTGAATGCGTTCCGGCAGTTCGAGCCGTTGGAGAGGAGGAGTGGGGATGTGTTGACTAGTTTTCCGCCGTTGCTGGAGAGAGACAGTGTTTTGAGAGACGCAGCGGATCCTCCCAGCGGAGAGATCGATCGGAGTAGCTTCGACAAGGCGCCGAGGAGTACTGTAGCGCTGTTCAGTAGGTCTCGAGCTCCAATACAAGCAGACACACAAAGCATCGTCACCATCGAGACCGACGCCGCTTGTCTACAACCACACAACACAACCTTCTCCACTGAGCAAGAAGTGAAACGGCGCGCAACCATAAGCTGAACGTCTTGATACGCAGTTGAGATCTAAGAATAGCATTCGTCCATTCGTCAGCTATGATACAAGTGACGACACGCCACGCTAAGATATATGCATATATTCAAAACCCCAAGTATCCCCACAAAAACGCCGTTGAACCTTCGTTCGAGCGTAACACATCAACATCAACCATGAACATCTCGTGATCGTGGAGTCGGCTCGAAGACGCTCGGACCTGCATATTCAACAATCCGTTTCCTTCTCTTTCTTTTGCGTCTTTCTCATCGACGACTTTCCTCCCCATCCCTTTCCCTGCAGTCGTTTAGAAATCCCTGAAATACTCGTCCCACTTATCGCTCAACTCCTTCGTATATGGATCGCGATTCCCGCTCTCATCTTCATACTCGTCGAAATTTCTCGTATCCGCTGGCCCTCTCAGGTGCGGCACAATGGGCCCCTGAACTTCGCGCTTGTACATCTTTTCCCAGTCGATGTCCTTGAACCACTCGTGTTGCCGCACGCGGGAGGCGCCGCCGGCGATGTTGCCGAGCCGTTTGCTGACGTCGACGGTGCAGAGCCCGGAGATGAGATCGCGGGCGGGCGCGGACATGGCCGAGGGGAAGCGGACTTTGCCTTCTACGATTCTGGAAGAGAGTCAGTTTGAAGACTTTGTGAGCTAATGGCTGTAAGTGGGCATACTGTTCGTAGATTTTCATAGGGTTTTGGTCCCAGAAGGGCGGTTGGCCGACGAGGAATTCATAGACGAGGATGCCAAACGCCCACCAGTCTACTGCTGTGCCGTGGCCTAGAATTGTCAATGTTGCCCATCCATGCATTCCTGTAGAGCATACCTGTATTTCTGATGACTTCTGGCGCAAGGTACTCGGGTGTGCCGCATAATGTGTATGTTTCCCCTTGCTCACGTCAGTATCAAGCTCCTATCAAGTCGAGTGGTGTCAAACGCACTATTCTCTATCTTCTTTGCGAAACCGAAATCCACCAGCTTAAGGTGCCCTTCGGCGTCAATGAGTATGTTCTCAGGTTTCAGATCGCGGTACGCAACGCCTTCGCGCTCGTGCAGGAACTCTAATATCAGCACGATCTCGGCGGCGTAGAATTGTGAAGTGGGTTCGTTGAAGCGTCGTGCTCGTCGGAGGTAGCTAAAGACCTCGCCGCCAGGGCAGTAGTCGAGCTGTAGATGTTATTGACTGGTCACTGGCTGGTTCGAGGCGAGACATACGACCATGTATAATGAATCCATCGACTGGAAGCTGGCTACCATTGTGGTTATGAACGGATGTCCTGCGACTTTGGCGAGGACATTGCGCTCGTTTCGTACGTGCTCGACTTGCTTGAGACGAATCACTGAAGTCAGGTCAGCAGTTGCATCCACCATACACTTCACCTATACACACCGTCAACCTTGCGCAGGATCTTCAGGGCAAAGACCTTGTCCTGGTCGCCTTTCTGTGCGTCTTTCAATCGCACCAGCCATACGCGCGCAAATGTGCCTGACTGTTGTCAGCGGGTGTCACCCTCCATGCTTCGCTACAATGCGCACCGGTGCCGAGTGTCTTGATCAGCTCAAAGTCCTCCTGGCGCAGCACTTTACTCGAGTGGCCGACTGCTTTCTGCTCCGGGTCCTGGTCGATCTCGTCGGGGCTCAGCGTGTGTCGTTGGGCCTCCCACTGCACGAGCGTGCGCTTCTCCTCTTCGCGCGGCTTCTCCATGGCCGAGTCGTTGCGGTCGTGCAGTGGAACGGAGGGCTGGCGCGCACTCTCTTTCTTTTCCCGGTGGTGCTCAATCGGGTGGAGCAGCCTGTTGACGGTGGTCGCCATGGTTGCTGCTTCGGGCGCCGGTCACTTCGGTCGCTTGGTAGGGGAGGAGCGGGAGTCGCGAGGTCCGAGGGCTGCTTCCGGTCCTACTCAGAGCATCGCAGGCCTCGCAGGCCTTGCAGTGGGCGTGATTAGACGGGAAAGTAGTTTGTGTACGGGCGCGGGCGGCAGCAGGGCCTGAGAGGAAGCAGCTTTCACCCACGACCAGGGATTGTCTGGATATAACGCCTCAGCATGGCGGGGGTTACCTGAGGCGCATTCTTCTAAGATGACGCAGGCGTGGGGAACCCGCCGTTGCTCCTGCAACAAAGCCGACGCGCCAGAACGTGCCCCATCCACGGCAGTGCCGACCAGCGTCTGTCGCCGTGACTATTAGGGTGCACGCTGCAGTGCGCGAATGCATTGCACACACGTGCCTGTGCAGTCAATACTTATATGGAGCGTCGTTTCAGTCTGTGTGGTGGAACAGCTCACTGAGTGATCGTCGCCAGCATCCCCTCGAGCATCAGCTGGCTCTGCGTTTGGCAGTCGGGATGACAAGGCTGCGTCGAGAAGCCGAAGTCCGAATGGCGCTTAATCAAGGGTGTTGGCAGGGCTGACAGGCGTCGAGCCAGCAAATGCATCGATCCGGCTTGCTGGAAACCAACTATTGCTGCCAATCAGGTGCTGCGTGGCCGAGGCAGCGTCACCAACTGCACCAAAGGTACTCGATGTGCAAAGGCCCCATTGTTTGATTGTTGACCGCGTTCTGCCGACATTCTAGATTCAGCTCGGTACCGGTGCGTGATATGTTTTTATTTGCAGTGCGACACAGCTGGTGAACTGCCGCGATTCATATGCCCTCTTGAGATACAGCGTTCCCTCGACCTCCCCCAGCCTCAGCCTCCTGTTTGAGGTCTAGTACCAACGAAACACACGCCCCAACTTGACAGTAAACTTCCCGCTCCTAACGCCAGATATGTTGCATGCAAGTGTTGTGTTTCTACACCAAATATTCGTACATGAAGACGACGAGATATGTTGTTGGTTCAGCCACTGGCGCGGGTGTTCATGATCAGGGCAACAATGAGTCTGCAGACGTTAGTGTCAGCAACTGGGCCCAGCCTTGTCGTTGCAGCCAAACATACCCGTAAAGACCCAGGACTTCAGCGAAAATGAGAATGAGGACCATGCCGACGAAGATCCTCGACTGGCGCATGAACGAGCGTACGCCCTAGATCAATTTTAGCCGTTGCCCTCTGCATTTCACACTTTTGCACGTACAGCGTCTCCAACAATGCCAATCGCATAGCCTGCAGCCAGACCAGACAGGCCTACAGAGAGACCAGCACCCATGTG
This sequence comes from Macroventuria anomochaeta, assembly GCF_010093625.1. Taxonomy (NCBI): domain Eukaryota; kingdom Fungi; phylum Ascomycota; class Dothideomycetes; order Pleosporales; family Didymellaceae; genus Macroventuria; species Macroventuria anomochaeta. The sequence continues at coordinate 647,084 of NW_022985365.1, forward strand.
CATGAATCCAGCGAACAGCGAGTACTGCTTCTCAGGCGGGGGCTTGATGTCGCTGGCGATGAGGACGGAGATGACGAGGGCGTAGACGGCCAAGATACCAGACATGACAATGGGGATGAGGGACTGGTATGCGGTCAACCTAAGCTCCTGCGTTCGAGTTCAAAGCTCGCACCTTCATGATCAGGTCGGGCCTGTATGTTCCAATGCCGGCAATACCGACACCAGCTTTGGCTGTGCCATAGGCAGCTCCCATGCCTGTTTCCCATTAGCTCCAACGCGTCTTCTCTGCCGTGTGCAGGGTCTCTCGTACATCCAAAGGCCATCTGTTCGAGGTTGGTTCTTTAGTTCTCAACCTGTAGCGGACGGTAGGGACTCACTGCGAAGAAGATGCCGCTCTGCAGACTGTTAGCTTATGAAGTCATCGACGCCGCTGGAGGCACTCACCATGCCGAAGAACGGCGCGAAGCTGGGCGCGAGGTTTTCTATCTGGCCCGACATCTTGTGTGTGCGTGTCTCAGCTACGAGGTGATGCAGAGGAGCGTGGCGCGAGGCGGGTGTTGAGGGGCGGCGTTGGTGAGCGATGAGGTGCGGACGACTCTCTTGGATGTTCGATGGCCGTGCACCCAGCGCGGGAGCGATTCGAGCCAAGAACCAGTGACCACCTGCACTCCAGCGGAACGTCTCGACTGGCTTCGCTCCACGCTGCGAACAGCACCCCGACCCCCATATTACTCACTCAGGCGCTCATTCATAGCACTCGCTCGCATACGCACTGCTCCTGCATAGTGGTCAACCGAACGGCCTCCGCGGACCCCTCGCTGGGGAGACACAGCACGAATCCTCCCGCATCCACCAGCACCAGCACCAGCACCAGCCGCCTCACCGCCAGCGCCCCGCGCCGTGGTCCTGCCCGCGCAAGGCATCGCCTGAACACACACCAGCGTCCGTTGCGAGCTGCCGCTGCGAACACCAGCTCCCCGCGTATCCGCCCGCATCGCGTGTTGCTCCGCACTTTGGCACCCGCAAGCGACCCTCACCCAAAAAGTCTTCCTTGGCAAGCCGGGCGAGTGCGAATGTGCCACGCAACATAGCGAACACTGCGGACTGAAGAGCGTACATGGCCAACTACGGGAACCAGCAGGGGGGAGGCCCGCCGCAGTATGGCCAGCCCACGGGAGGTGCTAGAGACGCCGCGTTTGCGAACATCTTCGGTGCGAGTCCTGCCATGGCCGGCCGCTCGCAGACCATGACCTCGCAGTCGCACATGAGGATGCCGGATAGGGCGGCGACTATGTCTTCCCAGACGTCCGACATGATGCAGCGTATGCCGCCCATGCGGCAGCCCGTCAATGGCTATGATCGACGCCCTCCAGCGCCCTACGATCAGCGCGCCCAGTCCAGCTACGACGCGCAACGCCCACAGAGCCATGATCAGCCGCCGCAGAACTACCAACGCCCAATGCAGCCGTCAAACGGTTACCCTCCAGACCCGCGCTTCTCCCAGGGAATTCCTCAGCAGCGCCAGCCGCAGCCGCAGTATATGCCTCAGCCCCTACGGCCAGAGCGTCAGCCATACGGACAGCCTCAGCGTTTCGACTCGCGGCCCTCGCCTCCTGGCCAGCTTCCCTTCAACAAGCCGATGCCTCCGCGCTTCCCGAGTGCTGGTGGGCCAGCGCTGAACAATGACCCCTATCGGTCACAGTCTCTCGCAACGGGCCCTCGACCACAATTCAATGCTCCTGGCCAGGGCTACCAGTCACCAGCAAACACCTTCCGCCAGCAACCATATATGAATCACATGGCCAGAACTACTGCTCAGGGTCGTGTAGTTCCCGAACGTCCGGATGAGCGAACAATGTCCATGACTTCGTACCGAGGCGAGAGCGAATTTGGACCGCAGCAGACTATGATGAGCGGAAGGGTCATTCCTGGGCGTAGACGGGAATCAGGCGGACAAGAAGTGGCGCCCGGCGACCAGAGGTCTCCTGCAGTTTCCCCACCTACAAACACGGGTCCGGGGACAAAGACCCGGAACGCAAGCCAGGGCAGCATACCGCAGATGCGCACCATGTCTATGGCTTCCACGATCGCACCGTCGATAGCACCGTCCCAAGCTGAGCGTACAGAGACCATGTCTTCTTCGGTCACCCGTCCCAGCTCGACGCAGACCACGAACAGCAACAGGGCTTCTGGCCAGTCCCATGTTGGGCCTATGGCTCCCCAGCCACAAGGAGAGAGGCAACGACGAGCTCCTCTCGTCTACCCCGCGCTGTTGTCACGTGTAGCAACTACGTTCAAAGACAGAGTGCAGATATCAGAGAAAGAGAAGGACGGTCTTGTCTACCAGAGCGCGTTTACCGGAGCCGATGCTGTCGACCTTATCGCGTTCATCATTAAGACTACGGATCGGAACCTAGCACTCCTCCTTGGAAGGTCTTTGGATGCGCAGAAATTCTTCCACGATGTGACGTACGCACACAGGTTGCGCGATTCGACGAACGAGATCTACCAGTTCCGCGAGACCATGATGGAGGAACAAGCCGAAGTCAATGGTGTCTTCACGCTTCTCACTGAATGCTATTCTCCAACCTGCACACGGGACCGACTCTGCTACTCGATCGCCTGTCCTCGCCGTCTCGAGCAACAGGCTCGCCTCAACTTGCGGATCCAACCTGGTCTTAAGCGCGAAGAGTCTCACGCTAGTCTGCACGAAGACACGAATGACGAGGAGCAGAAGCTCTGGATCAACACGGTGCCCAAGGATGTCGCTGATAGCGTTTCGGACAAGGAAAAGAAGCGGCAGGAAGTCATATCCGAGTTGATGTACACCGAAAGAGATTTCGTCAAGGATCTGGAGTATCTCCGCGACTTCTGGATGAAGCCACTCAGAAACCCCGCAACCTCACCTATTCCAGAACATCGCCGCGAGAAGTTTGTACGCACTGTGTTCAGTAACTGCCAGGAAGTCTACATGGTCAACTCCCGCCTGGCAGAATCTTTGACCAGACGTCAACAGAAAGAGCCTGTTGTCCGCAATGTTGGAGACATCTTCCTGGAGTACGTTCCTCACTTCATTCCGTTCATCAAGTATGGTGCGAACCAGCTGTTCGGCAAGTACGAATTCGAGCACGAGAAACGCACCAATGCCGCCTTTGCGAAGTTTGTGGACGAGGTCGAACGTATGAAGGAATCGAGGAAGCTCGAGCTGAACGGATACCTTACGAAACCGACAACAAGGTTGGCTAGGTATCCATTGTTGTTGGAAGGTATTCTCAAGGCTACCGCAGATGACAATCCCGATAAGGAGGATCTACCCAAGGTTGTCAAGATGATCAAAGACACCCTGTCCAAGGTCAACATCGAGTCCGGAAAGGCCGAGAACCATTTCAATTTGATGCAGCTCAACAAAGACCTCAAGTTCCGTCCAGGAGAGTATGTTGATTTGAAGCTGACCGATGAGAACCGTCAATTGGTATTCAAGGGCACACTTAAGAAGACACCGACCGAGACAACTGGCGACATCACATGTTATCTCTTCGATCATGCTGTTCTGCTTGTCCGCACTAAGACAGTGAACAAGCGAGACGAACAAAAAGTGTACAAGAAGCCCATACCTCTTGAGCTTCTAATCATTACCCAGATGGACGAGATCATTCCTCGACTTGGCATAGCGAAGAGGCCTTCAGGAACGACCTTGATGGGCGCTGGTGCAAAGGCGATTCAAGCCGCTGCACCAAGGGCTGATGCAAACAAGCAGCAAGGCTATCCGATAACTTTTAAGCATCTTGGGAAGGGTGGTTATGAGATGACACTCTACGCCAGTACGCCAATCTCGCAACAGAAATGGATGGAGCACATCGAATCCCAGCAACGAACGTTGAGAGAGCGTAGCAACATCTTCACAAAGTCTGTCATCAACGAGGGCTTTTTCTCTGCGGCCATCAGAGTTACTTGCGCTGTGCCTCTTGGTAAGTCGCGCTTAGTATCTAGTGTATTTCAACTAACCCATCTGCAGATGGTGGTCGCAAGCTGGCTCTGGGTACAGATGCTGGTGTCTACGTTGTGGATCGCAAACCGAAGGATGCTTCAATGCGGCCCAAGCGAGTCCTGGATACCAAGGGTGTCACGCAGATTGACGTCCTCGAGCAGCACCAGATCCTGCTCATACTGGCCGACAAGACCTTGTACTCGTACTCTACGGAAGCACTGGATCCTGACGAAGCCCAAGCCGCCGCAAAGCGTCCCAAGAAGATTTGCCACGCCAATTTCTTCAAGTCTGGTGTCTGCATGGGCCAACAACTCGTGGCGTCAGTTAAAACCTCGGCGCTGTCAACGACCATCAAGGTGTTCGAGCCGAAGGAGAACATGACCAACAAGGCTAGGAAGTCTGGTTTTGCCAAAATGCTCGCACAAGGACAAGACCAACTCAAGCCGTTCAAGGAGTTCTACATTCCTACTGAATCGTCGTCGATACACTTTCTGCGTTCGAAGCTTTGTGTTGGTTGCGCTCGTGGATTTGAGGTCGTCAGCCTCGAGACTCTGGAGACGCAATCATTGCTGGATCAGGCTGACACATCCCTCGACTTCGTTGTTCGCAAGGAGAACATCAGACCAATTCACATCGAACGTATGGGCGGCGAATTCCTGCTCTGTTACTCAGACTACTCCTTCTTCGTCAACCGCAACGGATGGCGAGCAAGACCAGACTGGAAGATCACGTGGGAGGGCAATCCGCAATCGTTCGCTATCTTCAACCCATACATACTTGCTTTCGAGCCTAGCTTCATCGAGATACGGCACATGGAGAGTGGTGGCCTGGTTCACATCGTTACGGCGAAGAACATCAGGTGGCTGCACTCGTCCACACGAGAGGTTCGTAGAGGCGCTTTTCTTAGTGAAGATGTCATACTAACGGATACACAGATCCTGTATGCATACGAGGATGAATTGGGCAACGATGTCATCGCCAGTCTGGACTTCTGGCAAGCGGCTAATGGGCCTGGCCACAAGCAGTCTATCGAGAGCAACCGGTACGACAAGAGCTAGAAGTCGCCGTCACCGCAGCAGGCACAATCGCTTGGCCAGGCGCTATATCTGTTTCGCATCATGAGTCGCACTCGGTGTGGTTATCGTCCCGCGTCCAAATCAGGATCCACATCCGCTTCGATACACTATCGTCGACCGTCAAGTACTCTTCCTGGTGGACAGTACTGGAACGCGGACGTTGTTCGGCGCTTTGCTCAGGCCAGCCATGGAAGACGAGATGCGTCTGATGCACGCGATGCGACAAGATCAGCGCCCGTGGGCTGAAGGTGGGGCGCCGCAACGATTTATTGGCACGATGGAAGCTCACGTTTTCAATCTATCTACTTCTTTCGCTTTTGTATAGTACGCATAGATGAGCGTGGGCTGGTGTAAATCAGGGAGATTATAGGCCCGAGTCAGGGGCACGATTGAGGCATGTTCGACGAGATACCATGTCAGATTAGCGGTCATGATAATGGAACCCTTATTGATTGTTGTTGAAATCATGTCATCGATGGAAAGATGAATCGACTTCCACGCAAAGCGCAATATTCTGTAACGACGTCATGCGTTCCTATCTAAGTTCGTGGTGGTGGTTGCTAGGCCAACTTCGCTTAGGATCCCTGAAACGGCATTCCACAAACAGACCCTGGTGCAAGCCACGAACCACTGCTCAGCTTCAGCAGATTTCAAGACGTTCGCTCACACCGTCGCCATGCCTCCAAAGATAGTTTACGGTAAAAAGGCTACCGCACGACCTATCTCTGCGAGCTACGCGAAGTTTCTATCGCCTGAGAAAGACGCCATATTCACGAAGACAAAGAACAACGCGAACAATGTAGACGATGAAACAAGACGGCCAGCAAAGACGACCGAACAAAGAATACAAGATGAGTTGGCAGCGCTGGAAGCACAGTTGGACGGGCTGGTGATAGGCAATGAGCGTACAACACACGATGAGGTCGTTGGAAAGAAGACCAAAAGCAGGTCAAGGAAGGTACTCGAAGATCGCGATGCAAACACGGTCTCGAAGAAAAGTAGCGAAAACACCAAGACAATACAGAAGGCAGAGATGAAAGAAATCGTGCGACCACTAGAGCCCACATCAGCACCGAGCACACCCCCACGGACGCCGATCGCGAAACCACAGAAGAAGAGGTCGAAGCCTACCACATCGAAGAAGAAGACACAACTACCCACTCCAGAACCGACAGCGGAACGCGACGACATCTATACGCAGTACGTCTCGCCGCTACTGCCATACAGCGACGGAGGGAGGATCACAACATTTGAACAATGGTCATCAGAGCTGGAACCACTCTTCGAGATTACGAAGATTGCAGAGGCGTCTTTCTCTGAAGTTTACCGCCTGTCGGCTATATCAGCTACGACTGGCCTCAAAGAAGAGTCTGTCCTTAAGGTTGTCGCACTGAAGGCTCCTCCAGCAGCACCACTGCCCTGTCAGACAACGGAGCGCGCAATCAGAGATTTGGATGGACAGATGAAGAAGGAGCTGGAAGAAAGAGAAGAGAAGAACTATTACAAGTCCCATGTCGCTGACGTTCTGTCAGAGGTCAAGCTTTTGCAGAACCTCAACTACATTCCTGGCTTCACAAACTTCCGCGATCTTACCGTACTACAAGGACGACCTTCATCGTCCTTCAATAATGCATGGAAGGCATGGAACAAAGCGCGACCACGCGGCAAGAAAAGCTACTTCCCTGATCCCAGCAAGAAGACCAGCTACGAGGACACTCAGCTTTGGGCTGTCGTAGAGATGCAAGACGCTGGCATGGACTGCGAGAAACTCATGGAGTCGGAAGGTCTCGGGACAATATGGGAAGTTTGGGACGTCTTCTGGGGTGTCTGCATGAGTGTTGCGAAAGCTGAAGAAACGTGTCAATTTGAACACCGCGATCTGCACATGGGCAACATCTGCGTACGCTCCTCGCGTTCCAAGAGCAACGTTATGCAACCTGTCATCAAGGATCCGTTGCGGCGCCGGTTCAGATTCACAGGCCTTGAAACGACAGTCATCGACTACACACTTTCCCGCGCGGACATCGTCGCACACCAACGGACACCCACCTCCTCTCCTTCAGCGCTCAGCACCACATCACCATCAAAATCTCTCTTGCCGGGGCATGAAGTCGCCTATCTCGACCTCAACAAAGACTCTGCTCTCTTTGAAGGTGACGCATCAGAAGAATACCAATACGAAATATACCGCTATATGCGCGGCGTAGCCCTCTACAACAACCCGCTTCAATGCGAACCTTCCCCAGAACCAAGTACACCTGCTACGCCCCGCCGCTCACCGCGGAAAAACACCCATATCCGCTTCGGCGAGGTCCCTGAGACGCCGCAAAAGTCATTGCTGGCTGCGGAGAAGGATACGAACGTATGGAGGCAGTTCCACTCCAAGACGAATCTCGTGTGGACACACTTCCTCCTGCACAAGCTGCTTAATCATCTCAAGGGGTACGAGCCGGAGCACCTGACCACTCACGATATCATGGCCAATGTCGAGCTCGGGGATGATGCAAGTGTTCCTGGTGCTGCGCTGAGGGTGAAGAAGAAGGCGGTGAAGTTGCATAAGCTGTTGCAGAAGGTTAGTGTGTTGCTTTGTCCTGTGGCGTTGGGACAGGAGGGGAGTTTGGGGAGTGTGAAGGAGTTGGTTATTCTAGCGGTGGAGGAGAAGTGGTTGAGGATTGGTGATGTCAGTGGTTGATTAACTGCATTATTCTGGCGTTCCTGGTTGCATAGCCTGGTGTTGCGGTACATTTAGTGGCGTTCAAGGGTGCTATGGTTTTGCATAGCAGAATTCGGAAGTATAGCATTGTTATGAGTAATGATATGAGCCATCCACTTCAACTTAACCCGCATGCGCACATGTCGTTGACGGATTCGATTACCATCAAGTCGCAAAACACTGGGTGACTGTGAGTTTCACACAGAAAGACTTGTGGGGCGTAGCCTCTTGGGTAGCAGAAAAAGCCGGCTACAACATCCTAGCGACGAGCCTCGACAACCGAGCTCTGAAGGCCTTTGAGGAGAACAAATCCGTATTACAGTATTTCTAAAAAGCGTTGTAGTCTTCTGAAGCTTCACAAAGTTATAAAGAGCCTGCAAGTTGCCACTGACTGATTCCCTTGGTTTTGACGGGTTCGGGCTTGTAGCCGGCTTTTTCTGCTACACCGAGAGAAGCTGTCAGAGGGGATGGTGTCAGAGACCGCGTAACTAGTCGCACGCGCAGGTGTCAACGCTCAATCGCAGCAGCCTGTTGAAGTTGAGGCCACAGTGGAAATGAGATATTAGTATTGCGGAGATGTTTTCATCCCTTTGGCCCAGCGTACAAGCGGACATCTGCATAAACTACTTTTGATTGATAGAGATGGGACTGACTGATGATCAGAGGCGGAGAGCAGCACGAGTATGACTCGTTGTGAGTGTCTAGTCCAGGAACTGTAAAGGCTTCAGTCAGGGTTTGACTCATGTCCCTCCGTACTCCATACGCAAAATGCCTGTGGATTTGTTTAATATGACTCACTGTCAAGAATGGAACAGAAGTTAGGGGCGAGAGTAATATCCAAGATACACGCGGCTTTATCTTGCTCGTGCGTTACAACAGTATACCTACGAAAGCCTCAGAATAATGATATCCTGCTCTTCTAGAGGCTCGTTCTCGTCGAATACTTGTCACGCAGAACTCTCAAGGCGTAGGACTCCAGCGCGATTGTACGTCCCGGGAGTAGACGCGAGCTGACGCAACATCAAGGCTCCTTGTGCCGGTCTTGTCATATCGTTGTCGCTCTCTGCATCGCAATGGCCATTCATCAAAACGACAAAGGTCAGAAAGAAGCCCTTGTCAACCGGCAGTCGATACTCGCCCAACCTCAAGTCGGAGCCAGCCATTCGGGAAGCAGTCCACAATGAATGCAGACTCAACTTGGAGCCTGGAAATCAATTGTGCACAGGCTCTTAGTCGCTGCTGCTGCTGTTGCTGCTGCTGGATGCCAATTGAGACGGGAGAGCTTCACGCCAGACGGATTAGGCACGCACGACAGCTTAGTCAATGAGGTTGTGTGCAGATAGGTGTTGCTGGTCTGTTGCATAACTGGGCGGGACGATGTTGGAGAGGCCGAGTAGATACCCCGCGCCTTTACCTCTTCACCTATTACAAGCGGACTGGGGTGGCGTTCTTGTTGTGCGAATAGATCGTCCGGCTTAAGAGTCAGAGCTCCAGAGTTAAAACACGATGCGTGGTAACAATTCGTATTGTATAGGAAGCTCTGCACGAGGCACAGAAAGCCTCCGGCATGCTGCAGCCATGTTGATCAGCACAGCGTGGCTCGTATTGAAACGAACCGAATAAGCATGCACGGCCTGACACTTCGAAACCTGATGCGTTCCAGCGGCGTTCCAGCGGAATTCCAGCTGTTGCTGTTCTCACCATTCGAGGCGCAAGCTCTCCGCCCAAGAACCCTTCTTCTCAACTTTCACAGCCTCCTGCACGTTGCCCTTTCCCAGGTCACCTCCATAGAAGTGGGCGAAAGCACCATGTCCTACTTCGTCCCACTGAATCCTCGCCTTGTTGTCCGCATTGACGTTGCTGTCTCCATCTGTGCCCGCTTCAAGCACGCTGTACTCGATCTTCAGCAGCCACAGCTCTGTGAAGTCCCCGAAGAACCTGTCTGCAGTGCCAGGTACTTGCTCGGACGTAGACAGATGTATGAAGCCATCTTTGCGGTCGAGGTCTGAGAGCGGTAGGCGGTCTGGGAGGGGTGATGGTGGGGCAGAGGGGAGGATCTTGTAAAGGTAGGTTGGTAGGGGCGACGGCACAGGCATTTTGGAGACTGGCTGTTCGCGCGAATTGAAGTGAGAAGTCAGAGTATGACACAAGCACAGAAATTTGCTCGGACAACAAAGTGATGCGTGATGCGTGATGCGTGATGCAGACGAGCAGTCGCGTCGGTGAAAGATGGAAGCTTCGACGCGTTGATTGGCTGCTAGCGCTTGCGTGACCCACCACGACCGGAAGAACGAACCATGGAACTCACGACGGGACGAAAATCAGCCCGGAAACGGCACAGATCACAACATGGACGAACGACTCCCTATATCTACCTTTCACTTCTGTTATAGCCAGCAGTGCGCGCGAAGGTGCTGTAGAGATCTCATCTTCGCGTATGGCTGACAGACGTCATCGTTGCAATCAGGTCAGCGCACAACATCGGATACGAACAGGAAGAGTTATTGAAAAACCAAGCTTTGAGCCCAATAATACAAGCTTTGGGAGAAACAGGGCGTTTGGATCCTGGACTTTGTATCGCATATTTGGAAGCTTCACTCTACGACCGTCGTTGTTGCCCTTCTGAGGACATCGCGATTACCTCCACTATTGTCAGCTGTAGTCAGAGCAATACTCATGCCTGGGACGATATATAACAACCTCATCATCGCCAACTATGCCACTTTCGTCGCCGACCTTCGACAAGTTCCGCACATTGTTATGGCCACGCAAGCGTGAGCGAGCATCCTCAAAACCGGACATCAATATGCACGAATCACCATCGTCCGGGCTACAGTCTGGTCCGCACTCTGCAGACGCCGAAGCAGCAGCTAGCAATGCTCACCTCGATTATCAAGCTGAAAGCCCTCCTTCTTTCCAGAATCATTCAGTCGAATATGCAACATCAACTCGGCAGCAGCCAGCTCCTCAGCTCTCTGATCTGGACGTCCTGCACACTCGATTATCAAACGCCCACCTTCTTGCCCATCACCAATTCGAATTGCATCCGGCTGGTGGAGTGTCTTACAAGCCTCATCTGACTAGACTCACCCACCGTGGACGTCAGCCGTCACATTCGTTGTTGCCACACATTCAGTCAAATCCTGATAATCGGAGCCAGGTTCCAGTGGAGCTTACACAGAATGAAATAGAGAGCTTTCAGTCGCTCGACGTGCCAAGCGCTCTGTGCTGTATACGCAGAGAAGACGAGAACTTATATCAATTCTTCGTCTACTTCCGAAGTCTGAACGAAGGGGCAGCAAATGCGGTGTTCAGTATCCAGGCAGCTCAAGGTGTTGATAAGACAGTTGGCTTCTTGTTTGTCGCAGTCAGAGACTCTGGAAGAACCGCAACGGTGATACCATCTCAAATGGTCGTCGACATGGTGCTTCGGGTCAGCAAAGGCCTGCCTAAAAGTCTCAGATCCGAAGTGATCGTCGATGGCTTCATGGCAGATGTGCGACCATTGTTCGTTTCGCCCAAGACATCGACTTCAACCAGCCAAACTCTCGAGGAGATTGACCTGGGCAAGCATCTTATGGCGCACCTTCCCGTGGTGCTGTTCGACGAAGGGATGTTTGCACTCAAGGAACTGGTCCCGGCTATTCGACCGCTGAGCAGCACAGCACAATTTGGCATCCTACTACCCAACATGTCTACAAGTCCGGGGCAAAACATCACCTTTGAGATCAAGCCAAAATGGCTAGCACAGTCGCCAGCCGCACCGCCCGAAGCAATTCGCTGCCGGACATGCGCCCTTCAGTTCTCACGAGGAAAAGGCATACCGAACGACTACATTTGCCCGTTACGATTGAGCAATGAGGATTCAGCCGCGAACAATGACATGATTCACATACGACAATGGGCTACGAACGCCTTGTCGCTGCAACTCAAAGACGATGCTAACGCGTACTTACCCCATGAGGTAGCCCTTGAAGCGCTCGTCGACCGTGTAGTCGCCTACTTCACCACTGGTGATGGCCGAACGCTGCTACTCCACCTCAAGAAGCTTCAGGCAACCCTGGATTCGGAGGGTATACTGCAGCGCTACGCACGCCCTCGCGACGACTTCAACTTTGTGTACGACCTTCGTCTGGCCATGACTTTACGAGACTGCTCCCTGTTCGTGGTTGTACCTGTCTATGACGGCGAAATCACCTCCAAACTCGCGGATCTCGATTTCAAGTCTGCAGAGAAGATTGACGATTGGAGAGACAAAGAGGCGACTTTAGTCAATGAAGGCTGGTATGTGAAAAGTCCTGAAGCGCATGATGTGTGCTTGCTGGCGCCGGGGAAGTTGACTTGACCGTTCTGAGTTTGACCTGTCTAACTTTGTAAGCCAAGAACTTTGGTTGTCAAGGGTATACCTTTACATGTTTTGAGGGCCTTTTGAATCCTGAGGATGCATTTGGCAGTTCGGCAGATTTGGAAGTTGTCGAATCGGATCAGATAAATAGGAGCATTGCCACACCTTGGCGCGCGCATTCACCCCACGTCTTGAGCATTCCAAGCTCCGGCATACGTCACCACCATAATCTTAATAATAACACGCAGCACCACGACTGACTCACAACACGCCGCAGGCTCTCGGAATAAATATCAACATGTCTGAGAAGACAGCGCCCCACGGAGGGACGACACACAGACCGCAAGCGCAGCAACGAGCATCACTTCCAGAAGCTGAGGACCCTCCAATACCTACATATGCGGAAGCAAGCGGCTATGCGCCACCTCCAGGACCACCACCGGCCACAACATCAAGTGCACCACCACTTACTGAAGTCGCATCACCACCAGCTGCAGATGAGCTTCCTGGTTACGACACAATAGATCCCAAAAACACCGAATTCCTCCTCTACAGCACGTTCATTCACACACCCAACGGTCCAGCATATCAACTCTCGTCACCTCTCGACTCCTTCAACTCCCCTCTACGGATACGACGTCTTCGCGCCGCCGAGATCCCACTCGCACACGAACTACCTATACATTTCGACCGCTCCGAAACCCTCTACGAAGTCCAAGACCCACCGTTTCGCGAGAATGAGTACTACCTGATCGGCAAGAAACCGCACTGCTACGGCGGCGCTTTACAGTTGACTTTTGGGTGGAAGACCTGGCACATCAGACACATCGCTGGGCCCAACTCTGCGCCAAGGGAAATCTTGACGTGCAAGAAAGTCAGTGCCGGTGGCGGCCTGTTTGGAAAAGGCAAATCGAAGAGCGGAGCTGTGGAGAGAGACGGTCTCACAGAGCCATTTGAGTGGAGGGATACCGATGGTAGGCTGTTAGCAACCGAAGGGCTACAGCTGCTGGCCGGAGGTGTCGTGCCGACGGTGCGTCTGAGCGAGGATCTGGACAGCATGTGGAGGGAGCTAATTATCAGCTTTTGGGCGGCAAGATTGTGGGCGACATTCAGATGATACCAGATATCGATATCTGGAGTCTCAGAGCGTGTAATATACTTGTACTTCTGGCACTTGGGAGCGCATGGCGTTGGTCCCGGGGTTGGGCCGGCGTACAGCCATGCTTTGGCGTTACAGTATTGCGGCTCAATGGCATCGGCGTACACGTTGAGTGCGTCTAAAATCACAACGTTAATCTAGAAGGTCATCCCCTCTAATCGAATCCTAGCCAGATTGATACACTAGCCAATGGACCGTCGGTTCAGCGGGCAGGGTTGCGAAATGACGTGATGAGACTGAACCGAGGCAATGTTGGAGGTTCCCCGCAGAATGCAGCACAATCGCGAACAACATGCAGCTGAAATGCAGTTGCATTGCTTGAACCGGATCGTGCACAGGTTGCAGTAAAAGGCAGGGCGTCTAATTACCGTTCTGTCGGGTCACAGATCTATAATTTGAAGCTGCTACAAATTGTGGCATTGAGTCGAGCTTTGCTTAGCCTCTTGGACTGTCCTGCAGGTCTCCGACCTCTAACAACAAGATGCCTACCAAATCACCATTTCCAGATGTGAAAATCCCCGACGTGGATCTCTGGGGCCTCATCTTCGACAGCAAGGACCGCGACTTCCCAGACGACAAAGTTCTATATCGCGCTATCAATTCAGATCGCAAGTACACCTTCGCCGATGTCAAAGCGCACGCAACCGCGTTCGGGGAAGGCCTATGCAACCTCTGGGACTGGCAAAGAAATGAAGTCTTAGCACTCTACACACCAAACGACATCGATGTACCGCCAATCATCTACGGGACATTCTTTGCGGGTGGCATCGTCACGCCGGCAAACCCTGGATACTCAGCTGATGAGTTGGCATACCAACTATTGAATTCAGAGGCAAGAGCACTCGTCACAACCAAAGCGTTTTTGAAAACCGCCTTGGAAGCGATGAAGAAAGTCGGAATGCCAGATGACAGGGTGATCATCTTGGGTGCAGAAAGAGACGACACGCACCGCGTCAAGCACTGGACGAACATCCGCAAAACATCCGGCGCACTACGATATCGACGGAAGAAAGCTAAGCCAGAAGACCTGGCTTTCCTTGCATACTCCAGCGGTACGACGGGTCTACCGAAGGGTGTTATGCTCACACATCGCAACATTGTCGCCGATCTACTGCAAATCAAAGGTTCCGTTGGGCACTGGTATAACTCCAAAGACGACAAGTTCCTTGGTGTGCTGCCGTTCTTTCACATCTACGGGCTCACAGGACTGGTGCATCAGATACTGCACCGTGGGATAGAACTCGTCGTCATGCCGGCGTTTGATATGGAGACTTTCCTACGGACGATTCAAGAGCATCGAATTACGTTTATTTACGTCGCTCCACCGGTGATTGTGCGATTGGCGAGGGACAAGATGGTGGATAAGTACGATCTTTCGTCTGTCAAGATGATAACGAGCGGCGCTGCACCGTTGACGAAGGAACTTGTCGATGCTGTGCACAAGCGGCTGAAGATCAAGATCAACCAAGCCTACGGTTTGAGCGAAACAAGTCCCATGACACATGCCCAAGTACGTCCCTCCCCCTCGCTCCCTCCACCCATCCCAAAACTAACGCTCCCCAGCCCTGGGACGAATGGTACACAACCGTCGGCAGCGTAGGGAAAATGTTCCCCAACATGCGTGCAAAATACATCTCCTCGTCCGGCGCTGAACTGGGTCCTGGCAAAGTAGGCGAGCTATGGATGTCCGGCCCCAACGTCTTTAAAGGCTACTGGAAGAACGACGCCGCCACCAAGGACGCAATCACCTCGGACGGATATTTCAAGACAGGCGACATCGGGTTCCAGGACGAACAGCATAACTTTTACATCACGGATCGAGTGAAAGAATTGATTAAGTATAAGGGCTTCCAAGTCGCGCCCGCGGAACTCGAGGGTAAGTTGATGGACAATAAGCTCGTAGAAGATGTAGCAGTGATTGGCGTGCAGGATGAGCATATGCATACTGAGGTGCCGCGGGCGTATGTAGTCGCTGCGAAGGGCAGAGGTGAGGCGGGGGAGAACGAGGCGAAGGCGATTGTGGACTGGATTGGGGGCAAGGTTGCGAACCATAAGAGACTGAGGGGTGGGATCGTGTTTGTGGCGGAGGTGCCGAAGAGTGCGAGTGGTAAGATTTTAAGGAGGTTGTTGAAGGAGAGTGCGAAGGATGATGTTGCCCTGGGGATTACAAGTCAGGCTAAGCTGTAAGGGAGGAGATTAGGGATGTAAGAGTGTATCCACGACTGTCTAGAAATCTGTGCGATCTCAGCGCCGCTGTTTCGAGCTTTGAATTGTACTGAGTCCGCATTAGTATTCACATGTGCGAATCATCAAGAGCTGTTTCAAGTGTGTCTATTGCGAGCATGCAGCTGGCTAGTGTCCTACAACTATGCTTATAGCAACTCACCCGCCACCCAAGTCGATTGCGACTTTCAACTCGCCTACGCCGCTCCAAGTCATTACAAGCTACATTTTGAAATAACGCTGGGAACACGTCTACTGAACAACCTGGACGCAAAGGGGTTAGTCGGTGTTGGAATAGTCTTCGTGTGACATGAACATACCTTCTCTCGCAGCTTGCTTATCCACTGGACAATGCTCTCGCCCTGGTCTGCACGGTCTTCGACCAGTAATGTCTGAGCCCAGAGCTTCAAGCTTGGCTCACCGTCCTCCTTGATGATATACAGCGAAGGTTGGACAATGCTTCCAACACCCTTGCTCTTGTGGTCTCCAGACTTCTCTACGACTGCTCGTACACGCTCGGAGAAGTCGTTGTCGATAGTCGGCAGGGAAGCTTTGCCCTGCTTCAATTGTGTGCGGTCCTCAACACCGAAGACATCACCAAGCAGAGCGGGGACAGTGTCACGACCAACCCACAGGAACTGGTTGACACCGTCATCAAGCAGGTACAGGCCGTAAGGAACGATGGACTGCGATGTGAGATTCATCAGAGGAGGCATTGTGATATGGCCGGTGGTGGGGTCAGGAATACCAGCATCGTCAGGCATATCCTATAGATTGTTAGCAAAAATCGTAGACCGAAGTAAGAGCAACGTACGTGAAGGCTGTAGAATGCAGGGTAGATGTACTGAACCAGCAGACGTAGGGGCAATGTTGATAGAAGGTCGAGAGCAGCTGATCGCAGATCGGAGGGAATCTGTGCACTCTTTCGCAGACCGACGTTTTTGATGAGACCCAAAAACAGAATTGGCAGAGCACGCAAGTTCTGAGGCAGCTGAAGGCCACCACCTCCCATGCTGCCGCCGGCCAACTCTTTCCTGTAGGTCTGCAAGATCTCGATGATCTTGCCCTGCAGGGCATCGCGAGCAGCATCCAGACCACTTGACAAAGCACGCTCAGCGGCCTTGTGGGTAAAGTAAGTAGTGATAGCCTGAGCATCGGCCGAGGCGTATACATTCGCGAGGTTTTCTGTGGTAGGCACAGCGAGTGTCAGTACCCTAATACGGCGTTGCCCACTTGAAGTTGTGTGCAGAACAGCAGCCTGGAGACAGGCAAAGGGCTTGCTAATGGTCTCGTCGATTGCGACTTCGATTACAACAGCCTGATCCCTAGGGTATGCTGGGAAAGCGCAGAGATCCGAAGAACGGTTGAAGAAGTTGCCGTAAAAAGCCGACATCCTCAGACCGGTTGTGGCACGCACGCGCAGAACGGCCTCTAGACCGATCTCTGCAGATAGGTAGTCGGCCAACTCCTTGGCAATTTTCATGACGTCCTCTTGCCTAGCAGCGTTCCATCCAGGGTAGAAATATGTTTGGCCTGCCGTGAAACGTGGCAGGTTGCTGAGTGTTGCAACATCCTGGTATTGGGATGAGAACAGGAACATGTCGACCGAGACCTGGTTCTTAGAGCACTCTACAGCGAACGACTTGTACCAGTTGTTGGCTGGTTGCAACAGACTAGCCTCCTTTCCGGTACCCAACAAGGACTTGTCTTCTCTGGGGGACAACGCAGCATGCCCAACGTTGGGGAGCGAGGCACCAATGACTGTGATCTTTCCTCCAAGCGGCGAAATCAGCTTGTGCGCAGATCGAAGAGCGGAACCCAGCGCAAAGCCGGGCACGTGTGTGTTCTGGAACATCGCAGGGAGACGGTCGAGGAAGTTCTCGATGTTGTTTCGGCACTGGCTCAGACTGACAAGCAAGTCTGTGGGCATTGGTAGGTAGGGCTCGTCCAGGTCAGAAACAACAAGTTGGTGTGCATCGTTGTTCTCGCTGCCATCCGGTGGGATGGAGAAGAAGTGCAGACTCGAGTCCACAGCCATGAATCCAATGCGCGTCCTGCCGTCTGCATTTGGTATCCTCTCCAATGCCTCCTTGATGACCCGCGAAACAACCGCAAGGAGACCGCTGTTCACAGATGCTTGTGTGCAGTCCAGCAGGATGTAGTAGCACAGCGGCTGTGGAGGTCTGACCATGTATTCTTGTGGCGCAACGAACTCGGTAACGGCATAATTCAGCTCAGGGCGTTGCCACCTATCGACGCTCTTCTGTTGTGCCGCATCCCAGTCGAAGGCCTGGGGAACATCGTTCGTCAGGTTGCACATGTTGCACCTCCACCTGTGTCCGTGATCGAGGAAGGAAACGAAGGGGTTGATGTACGCTCGGCATCGTCGACAACGGCTGATAACCTGGTCGTGAACGACCGGCACAGGGTCCTCTGAATCGTGCAAGCTGGCATACGGGCTAATAACCAATGCAAATGGCAGCTTGCTCTTCTTAAGCAAAGAGTGGTTGGTAGGGATGGTGTTCAATGTACAGCGCAGGTACTTGCTCGACTCGTTTGCGAATTCGGAGGGTGTAGCTGCGGCGTTCGCGGGGAGGTTGATTGGCGGTGGGGGGTTGTATAGCTCGGAGACGTGAAAGGGCTGCGCGATCAGATCGGAGGGGAACAATTGATTCTGCGAAGCTGCAGCTGCTTGTTGTTGCTGTTGCGGCGCTACCTGTCCCTGCTGAGGACCCAAGTTCATCTGTCCAAACTGCTGGCCAAGCGCATTGGGATCCTGGGCAGCAGGCTGTCCGTAGGGGGATGCAGGCTGTACAAAGCCCGATGGCTGCCCGTATGCTGCCGGTTGGCCATAGCCCTGAGACGAGGCACCATATCCAGGTGCACCCGCTCCGTATCCAGGGGCACCCGCTCCGTATCCAGGGACAGCTGGCTGAGGGGGAGGAGCAGCTCCACCAGCGTTCAGTCCAGCATTGGCTCCGAACTCGTACGCGGCGCCCGCATATCTGTCCCTCTTCTTGCGATCCGCCATCGTGAGTGTAGCGGAGCCTCGAGAGTGGTGGGAATCGAGCGAAGTTGAATCGAGGAGGTATGCGGTGTAGTGATCGAGGCTACTCGGATACAGAAGTGACGGTGAAGCTCGATGTGTCTTCTTAGGTTGCCGCACATTCCGCGCTAGCATGTCCCCGCCAAACCCACACGCACAGGCACCTTAAGTACACCACCCCCATGCAAAGAACACCTTTCGCCTCCTCTCACCTCTACATCTTTTGACAATACACTAGGCAACAGCTATGGTACCGATGCTATTGGTCTGCGCCATTACCTCTCTTATTGTGTTCCACGTCTCCACTCAGGTACTGTGGAGGTGGTCAGTAAACACAAGCATATAATCGACGTCTTCGAGCAACGATTGCATAGAGGCATAATTAGGTATCATTGGAAACAACCCTACATAAACATTAATTGGCCAAACGGCCACTATTTGACGCAGTCTTCCCAACCATTACGCTAGCATTACTGTTCGAATAGGCAACGAGATACTCAACCCTAGAGCCTCTTGACATCAAGCAACGTGTTGAAAGGAAATTGGCTGTGGCTGAGTAGTTTGCTCCGCAGCCTGCTGATGCTCCAACCTCTCTGCTTCCGACACGGGGTAAGGAGGCTGGCTGCCAACATCGGTGCCTTGTACACTCGACTCAGCGTAACGGCCGTCCTCACTTGTGCCGACTGTATCCTGGTATTGCGTGGTGTTCTGCACAGGTGCAGCGCTAGTACCACCCACTGGCGCTCCAGGCATTGCTCCTACGCCCAAGTTACCAGCATTGGAGTGAATTGGCTCGACATTCAACTCATAGTTGCGAAGGTCATCTTCTGCGTCGTTGAGTACTTGACGAGCGTCCTCTCCGCCTGCAAAAGGAGGATGTAGATCTCCAGGAACAACCGGTGTGTCGTCGACAAGGTTCAAAAGTCGGCGGGCATGCTTAGCCAGGATGATTTGCTTCTCAGCACGCTCGATCGTAGCGGCGAAGTGGTGGTCATATGCCTCCTTGAACTTTTGACGAGTCTGCACATGATCAGCAGGTTGCTTTCGATGGAAGCCTTCCTGATACATACGATATTGGTGAGTTGCGCCTCTGCGACCAAGCTCTGGGCTTCTGCGCGGACGAGCTCCTGTTCAAGCTGAACAATCTTGGTGCTCTGAGGCTCCTTGTACTTGAGTTTGGCAATTTCGTCTGAGATCTGCGCTGGAGTCAGGAAATAGTGCGCCCGAACATGCTCAGAGTCTGACCTTGGCCTTGTGGTCTCGACTAGGCTGCACTGAGCTCTCAGTATTCCTGATCTGCTTCAAGACACCTCGGTAGTCCTCCAGAGCTTGCGCATATAGGTCCTCCTGTTCTGCGATCTCCGCCATGAGGACACCAAGCTTGTCTGACACTTCTGAAATTGTCTCATCCTCTGTCGCTTCACCCCACTCGGAGAGCTGTCTTGCAACACCGACACGTTCACGCGCCGCGGCTTCGTGGGCACCAATCACGTGGTTCTCGGTCTTGATGATCTTGTACAGCTTCTTGGAGAGCTCCGGCTGTTGAGTGCCGCGCAGAGATGCCATGGTGAAGCGGTGCTTTGACGGAGGCTTGTCGGATACGCTAGAGGTGCCCTTCTTGGACCGGACGGAAAGTGATCGATTCCTACCCAGGTTACATAGTTAGTGAACGAGCTCGGGGGGTGTTGAGCAGTAAAGACCAGGGATGAGCCCGTTGTGTAAATTGTGGAGGAATTGCCGAACATGCCATGTCGACAAATGTGAGACAAATCAGACAAGAATGAATGAAGCGCACGAAATGAGGCCGAGTAATATAGGCGCAATCGCTGGCATGTGATAACGACAGAGAAGAGGAGCAGGCTTACATCTTGGAGATCTTCTACGTTTGTCTGCTTTTGTGTATCGTATGCTGTCCATGGCTACCGTTAGCATGTTGCTGAATGCGGGAGACCGTGCTTGCGCAGCGGTATGAGGGATTGTAACGTAGACAGGATGTCGAAGTTACCTTTTCCGAGAAACGAGGCGGGGCGCTTGAAACACTTGACGCTCTGATCTTCGTGATGCTGGGGTCGGCGTATGGGTCTGTTTGAGGTTTCAAGGCGGGGGTGCTCGGTGGACCAGGAAGTCGTGCAAGATACCGGTGATGTCATAGCCAGATGCGCCGGAAGCTGCGCTTCACTAGCCACACGCGATGGTTCAATACCAATGTACCACGAGATATCGCTTCCGCCACATCCACGATACTGATGTCTAAACACGATCGTCCAAAGAACGCAGGTTCGAGTTCGGCGAGATGCGTCTTTGCATCCAAGAACACGATGAGGAATTCCTAAAGCTCAAGGGCTACTCACACGCTCAATACGGGTGCTAAGGGTGCTCGGCACATGTCTATCGCAACAGCTTGCGCATCATGGAGCAGCGCGAATTGATGTTGTATGCCTTTAGATGTGCTTTGCCTTGACCCGGTTCATGGACGGGGTGCTTATCAGATACGTACCTTGCCGCCGTCTGTTTATGTTTGGAGTAAGAAACATAGCACTGAAGCATTACTGACCTGCATAGTCATACACTTGCCTGTGGCATGACCTAACCTCGAAATCAAAGCTCAGCAGTGATCCCTAGCTCACAGCTTACAAGAAAGCGGATATCAGATCCCACATAAGCATCACGAAGATCGAGAGCTTCATTGCGCAATGCCAAAGGTCTGGAAAGGCCCCTCAAGCAACACACGATATCGATACGACTCGTCTTCTGAGCTCTGGATCACCACGCACGATGAAGATCGGCGACTGATTTTGGGAACACCATGCTTAAAGATCCATCAAGAGTCACTTGGCCCATGATGGTCGTGATAGAGCATTCGACTGACGTGACACACATTCGACCTGCCGAGAGCACAGAGGCCGAGACCGTTGTTGCTTACTGTGGTGAACTTTTGTGAATGTCCCATGCCCTGTTGGCATGCAGTGCAACAGATAAATGGGCCTTCGACTAACCCTATCTGCACTAGCCACTCCTGACAATGTTTACTCCCGCGGAAGATTTCCTGGCTTGCTTTTCGTCCCAGAAGAATTTCGTACCACAACCTTGGAACTCCAACATACTGTCCGTCTGCCTTCAGGGTTGGTCACACCGAAACTCTCAATCAAGACACGACATAAATTCGCTTATGCTATCTGGACTTCGAAACCCTAATTGCCAAAGCAACTCTTGGCCGTTGCTTCCTCCTGCAAGTGCTTGCCAGAAAGTGTGGGGATTCACCCTTTGCCAATTGCGTTGGAGTTATTGACACAACTGGCATCCTTGTCGCTCCACTGAAACATTTCTCTTGGTGCCACTAAACATGGCAGCCGAGCAGGGCTGCCCAGGATCTGAGGATGACGTTGCCTGCTCAGCTCGCATGTCCGTCTCGGCTTGGCGTCGACAGACCATCCATGAGGGATCATTACTAACATCTGAGCTTCTGGGCCACCACCTTTCCTAATCAACAAGAAACTTTTGCATTCTGAAATCGCATGTTCTTAAGATTTCGGTCTCCATACCAAGACGGATAGCCGCGCGATGAGTACTACCGTGATCTGCACCTGAGTGGCTACGGGCACGACTTCCTGTCCTTTTAATGCTTCGTACTGGACGAGCGGCTTAGCTTACAGCAACCTTGCACCATGTTGACCTCTAAACGGCCAAATTCTGACCGCGGTGAGAGTACAAATCGGTCAGACAGCAGACTGAGCGACGTCTTTTCCTCCTGAGGCTTACGATTGGAGAGTAAGCTCAGCTTATGATCATACAGTTTGTTTCCCGCTTGGTGAACGTTCTAGTCACGTACATACAATCACTACCAAGCACTTGGGATCCTTGTCTGGCGGCTCCGGCCATGCTCGCATACGGAGTCGCGACCGGCAAGATCACATCTAAAGACGCGTATGCGGATTCCAACATGCTGCAGGCCACTCCATTAACACTGCCAAGGAGCTCTGACGGTGCTGAGTCTACCCGAATGTTCCCAAACGCTCGGTATCGCCGCCTCTAACCCACATGCAGCATGCGTCCTGCTCCCTTTGATCAACCTACGACGTCTTGGCGCAGGTCACAATATCCTGCATCAACGCGGCCGTTTTCGTGCACGAACCTAATCTTTCACAAGTGGGTCCGGCAAGTTGGCGCATCCCGTCTCTAGAACGGCCAGCTGATCAAATCAAGGGCCGTTCAATCGTGAGCAAGAGTCGATTGGGCACAGATTACCTAAACTAGCACCGTGTCATACCATGTAGATTGACGGGTGGCTTTCTCTCCACAGCATGGACGCGTGGATGTATAAAGCAAACCGCCCTTGAACGTTTCGTTGATATCCCGTCTCATTTGTAACTTCACTACAACCACCAGGATGGTCAAGTCCGGGCTCATTGCAGCTTTCGCTGCTTACGCACACGTCGCTCAAGCAGCATGCCCTTTCATGGAAGCCGATGCTCGCGATGTACCTGCCAGTCACCCTCAGATCAAGCGAGCCGATGGCTCGTATAGCGTGCCCTCGAACACGGATGAGTTCATGGCACAGTTCGAAGTCAATGACACCGATGTTTACATGACCTCGAACACCGGAACACCCATTGAAGATCAAGAAAGCCTAAGCGCAGGCGAGAGAGGACCTACGCTTTTGGAAGACTTCATCTTCCGTGAGAAAATCATGCACTTCGGTACGGTTTTTCCAAGAGCGTGAGCTTGCAAACGCTAACTGATTACTTAGATCACGAGAGAGTCCCGGAGCGCGCTGTTCATGCACGAGGAGCTGGTGCTCATGGTGTCTTCACGAGCTACGGCGATTGGTCAAATATCACAGGTGCCTCTTTCTTGAGTACACCAGACAAAGAGACCCCTGTCTTCATTCGATTCTCGACCGTTGCTGGTAGTCGTGGATCAGCCGATACCGTGCGCGATGTACACGGTTTTGCTGTCCGTTTCTACACAGATGAGGGCAATTTTGGTAAGCTCGATAAGTACTCTGGTCTTGCAAAATAATATACTGACTGGAAAACAGATGTTGTAGGCAACAACATTCCCGTCTTCTTCATCCAGGATGCCATCAAGTTCCCAGACCTCATCCACGCCGTCAAGCCCAGGCCAGACAGCGAGATTCCGCAAGCTGCCACCGCCCATGACAGTGCTTGGGACTTCTTCAGTCAGCAACCTTCTTCCATGCACACTCTCTTCTGGGCCATGAGCGGTCACGGCACAATTCGCTCCTTCAGACACACGGATGGATGGGGCGTGCACACCTTCCGTTTCGTCACCGACGAAGGCAAGACCAAGCTCGTCAAGTTCAGGTTCAGGACTCTGCAGGGCAAAGCATCACTACTGTGGGAGGAGGCCCAAGTCACCGCAGGAATGAACGCCGACTTCAACCGCCAGGACCTATTCGAGAGCATCGAGAATGGAATGTTCCCTGAATGGGTCTTCGAGGCTCAGATTTTCGAAGAAGATGACCAGTTGCGCTGGGGTTTCGACGTTCTCGACCCCACCAAGATCGTTCCTGAGGACATTGTTCCTTTCACACCCCTCGGCAAGCTCACACTGAACCGTAACCCTCGCAACTATTTTGCCGAAACTGAGCAGATCATGTTCCAGGTTGGACACGTAGTCCGTGGTATTGACTTCACTGAGGACCCATTGCTGCAGGGCCGCCTTTTCTCCTACCTGGACACCCAGCTTAACCGCCACAATGGTCCCAACTTCGAGCAGCTACCCATCAACCAGCCTCGTGTCCCTGTCCACAACAACCAACGTGATGGAGCCGCTCAGATGTACATCCCGCTCAACACCGCAGCATACAGCCCCAACACTCTCAACTCTGGATCGCCCAAGCAAGCAACACAAAAAGAGGGCCGTGGTTTCTTCACTGCGCCAAACCGCTCCACTGGAGGACGTCTTGTACGTGCCGTCTCGTCCACCTTTGCCGACGTCTGGTCGCAGCCACGATTGTTCTTCAACTCGCTCCTGCCTGTCGAGCAACAGTTTGTTATCAATGCTATGCGCTTTGAGACCTCGCAACTTAAGAGCGATGTTGTCAAGAACAATGTCCTCATTCAGCTCAACCGTGTCAGCCACGATGTTGCAGTCCGCGTCGCCGAGGCTATTGGCATGACTGCACCTGAAGCCGATGACACCTATTACCACGACAACACCACGACTGGTGTCAGTGTTGCCGAATCACCTCTTCTGAAGATCGACGGCCTCAAGGTGGGCTTCTTGACATCCAACTCGGCTAGCGGCGACACAGCTTCGAGTCTCAAGGCTGCTCTCAAGGACGTTAATGTCGGCTTCGTCGTTGTTGCTGAGCACCTTGGCGATGGCATTGATCAGACCTACTCTGCAACTTCCGCCGTTCAATTCGATGCTATTGTCGTTGATGGTAGCGCCAGCGCTCTCTTCGCAGCTCCTGGAAGCCTGGCAAACAGCAACGCAACTGCCTCCAACACTACTTCCAGTTGGCGCTCAACCCTCTTCCCCGCGGGTCGCCCTCTACAGATTGTGCAAGATGGCTACAAATGGGGCAAGCCTGTCGGTGTCGTTGGATCTGGTAGCCAGGTCTTCTCCGCTGCCGGTGTTCAGGCCGGTACCCCAGGTGTGTATGCATTTGGCACAAACGGCACGGCATCCATTGTGGATCAGCTGTCCGAGGGCCTAAAGACATTCAAGTTCTTGGACCGATACCCTCTGGACAACTAAAAACAGTATGTCTAGCACATGATACTTATGTATGAATATTCTCCTGTATATTCTGAACACATACAAACGCAATTTTACCAATGTACTCGCACCCGCACATTCATTAGCTCAGCCTCAGATCGATACCTAATTTTGCTGCACTGACAACAAATCAATTTCGGCATAGCGGCGTCGTGGTACTTCTCCTCGCCGTAAGATCATCGAGCGCGACGCGCGGAGCACGAAGTTCTGTAAACACCACAGGTCTCAATCAGAAAGCACGGAAACCAATGGAGTTAAATGGCGCAGTCGTGGCGCGGACCGCCACAGCCGAAGGCTCACCGCTGATTGGCCGAAACGATTTGACACCCCGTTTTACGGCTCAAGTGATGCCGGTCACCTATCGTATCGTTAGAAATTCGCAGCGTCAGCGGATACTCGGCCTAGATTGCGTAACGGCGCATCTTCATTCTGTGGCTATTGAAAACCATGAAAACGCTGTCAGCCTGCATGAAACCATGCGTGTCTCCCCTTCCAAGACTGATCTCACCCACATGCTGTGGCTGTGACATTGCCCAAACTGGATCACTCGCAACTTCACCTACTTGCTCAGCACTGGATCGAACAGCGGCCAAGTCTGCGCATCTGGCGTTATAGTATTCGAAAGCCAAGCTCGAATCTCAAGGTCGTTACTAGACGCACTTCGACAGCTACCATGGCTACTATCAAGCGACACCACTCGCTTCTTCACCGACACCACAGCGACCGCTCAAAGGAACAAGTCGGGCCTCCGCCAAATATTTTCGATGGAACAGATGCCGTCATTGCACACAAGAAAGTAGCAGTATCTCGGGTAGTCGAAGCATACGACGCACTACGAGCAGAGAACCGGAGCAACTCACCAACTGCGGAACAATCGACACCTGAGGATCCATTCGCCTTTGAGTCATTAGTCGTTTCACTTCCCAACGGTGAGGTCCGCACGTTCAAGTACTTCCTCCGCAAATGGGACCACAACCAACATCCAGACCCTGAGTTCGAAGAAGCAATATCATCCTGGCGGCCACAGTTCGAAGAAGCAGCACTCAACCATTTCTTCCGGCGAATAGCCCTATGGAACGAATCTGAAGAGATCATGCTTGCGGCAAAGCAGCAGAAGGCGATGAACCTGAAAAACGGGAGGAGGAGAGACCGAGCGACTTCGATAAGCAAGATGTGGTCGAAGGAACGAGGGCGGTCTACCGAACATGAGGGGAGTCTGAGAGATGAGCTAAAGCAGGTTACGACAAGGGAGGGACTGGCACAGCTACTCTGGACGCTCTTGAACGACCAGACGGACCCCTTGTGCCCCGAGCTGTTCGAGCTGTGTAAGGAAGCTGTGAAGGCCAAGTATAGCATTCATACTATTGGCGGAACGCAGTAGCTGCATGGCTGGCAGCCTGCGCGGCTTTTTGTGGAGTATGATTTTGTACATAGCATATGGGGGTGCTCAACCTAGACCATGTTTGAGAGCTTAAATACTGCAACGAGATTAATAGAACTGCATCTTCCTTTGACAAGAGTGCTATTGTTACGAGTGAAGCGATTATTATCAGCGGATGTGTTCCTTCCCAAGATGTGGGGCTGACTCGGCGGTGACATTACCGCTATCCGACCCGAAGGAGCTCCGATAGGTACGGTTCCTCCACAGCTAACAGCTACGGTGTAGCTCTCAATGAAGCTCTGCAACCCTCATACCCACATCATTCGACAGACACGATGCCATTCCTCACTATCAGCGGCAAGAAGATCCACTACGCAGACCTGAAGCCTGAAGGCAAGGATGTGCTCGAGACCTTCATCTTCATGCATGGCCTTGGGTCATCGCAGAACTATTACCATGCAGTTGTTGAAAGACTGCGAGCGAACGGTTTCCGATGCATAATTTTCGACAATACTGGTGCTGGCAGGTCACCATACACCGGTGAACAGTCGAGCATCCAAAGTCTTGGGGACGACGTGATTGGCATTCTGGATGCGCTTAACGTGTCAAAAGCAATCGTTGTAGGCCACAGCATGGGAGGGTATGTGTAACAACACTATAAGAGCAAGTCTGCGATACTGACTCTACGCAGCATCGTGGCGGCTCATCTTGCAGCCGAGCGCAGCGATCGGGTCGTTGCTGCAATTCTGATTGGTCCTGTATACCCCAACGAGGGTGTTGTACCGGTATTCGAGAAACGTATCGAGGCCGTCCAAAAGGATGGCATGCAGCCCATGGCAGACACCGTCCCTCAAAGTGCGGTAGGATCCAAGGCCTCTCCTCTGGCATCAGCGTTCATTCGAGAGCTCCTCCTTGGTCAAGACCCCGCCGGCTACTGCTCCAACTGCCGCGTTATTATCAATGCCAAACCGCCTAGCTACAGCAAGGTCAACATCCCAGTCTTGATCCTGGCTGGCGAGGAGGATAAGAGTGCACCACTCGAAGGTTGCAAGAAGATGTTCGAGGAGATGGGTACAAGCGAAAAGAGGCTAGAGGTCATAAAGGGCATCGGTCACTGGCACTGCCTCGAAGCATTCGAGGATGTAGCTAAGCTGATCGAGGGGTTCTATCACGAGATTCAGTGAGGTGTTTTTCACCAAATCGAGAGTCGAGACGTGCAGTCGTGTTCGGTACACTCAAATACTTAGCGTGATTCAAGCCTCAGGCCGGCAAATTCGGAGTTGTCGCCGCTTGCGTGGTGGCGCAAACGATTTGGTATTGTCCTCGTGACAAGATCATTGGTGGCGTGCCTGTTCCCGATCAGCTGCATATGAAACCTTGGCGCATGTGTGTTCCACCACGGCGTCTGCAGCGGATGTCCACTGTGCAGCAAATGCAGGGGTCTCGACTGCTTCTCGCGCCAACTTGAGCAGGACCCTGAAAATTCTCATTTTGGTTGTGGCTCTGCCGTCTTCAACATTTCGGTTACAACCCACGATGTCGTGCGTTGCCGCTTCATTGGATTTTGACACTGAGTCTTGACACGTCCCGGCAAGTCTTGGCCAGATACAGGCAGGTGATCTTGGTCCAATGCCGCTATCGATGGCGTTCTCACATATGATTCGGTCCCTCCCGCTAACCGTACCCACCATGGAGCGCGAGGCTGCAATTCGACATGCCTCGAACCTTGTCCACTCACGAAGGTCGTCACAGGTGCGGCCAAGTGATCTTTGTTGCTGTTTTTGGCCCTTCGATAAGGGACCGCATCCATGACCATATTCGCATGTGAAAATGGACGACATCATACGTCATCCCACTCGTTCAGCAAACATCCACGGGGTTGACATATTTGGTGCATCTGTTGTTGTCCGTTCCCACCGTCAAGAGCCTTGACAACCATTCTCCAGTTTTATTCCGGCACTAAACCCCTCGGGATTCTAGTTCTACAACCCCGGAAGTCCAATTTGAGGCGGTGAACTCAGGCTTCAAAACCCGCCCACTACCCAACCGCATTTCTGCATGTTCTGCGCGCGCTTTTGGTTGTAGGCAGCATCTAGGCCAATCAAAGTGCGAGATCTACGTTTTCTGTCGGTTGACTTTCTTTACATCTCGGCTAGCCGCTCTGCAACTGACCGCGCCGGTTCACTCGATAGCGCTGCGGGTTTCATAGCCTGCATCATCTGATTTACCTGCGTTTGCATATCATCCTTGTATTTCGACTTTTTATTGCAACTCACTTTGCGTTCTTTGTGCTTGGAGATCGATTCTTTTCAGCTTCGCATTCGCACTGGTTGCTGGTGAGGCCCCTTTCGCGGATACCTTCCTGATCAGACGCAGCACTGACGAAGCTAAAGGATGCCGAAATAACTATATCCATCAACAATTCCAACAACTGATTCAAATTTCGATTACTACGTCACGGCCCACTACTTGTCACCGCCTCTTTATGGATCGACAATGAATCGAAAAGATAGTGAATTCGTAGAATCCTTTCTCTCAAACCCCTCAAAGGAACAAACAACATCCTTGCACAGAAGCAACACCGCACCTCATCGCCGTCGTACGGCGGAGGCAGTTCCAGGCTCGATTGAGACTTCGGATACCGTCAACATGTCTACACGCCGACCGGCTTCTGAGAAGCGGCCGCGACCATCAAATCATAGATCAGCCTCATCGTCGGAAAACTCCACCACCAGATCGCGATCGAAAGGCCGTGGCCATGATTCAAAACTATCTTCCCGTCGTACTTCTTGTACCATCGTGGACCCTGCTAGGCCAGCTCGCCATTACAGAGTGAAGAGCTCTCACACAACATCACCCGCGAGCCAGGATGTCGACGATGTACTCGCCCTCCACTTCCGCAGTTGTAGTCTATTTTCAAACCCATCCTACCAGACCAACTCTGCCCTCCCGAGTCCGACACTGTCTCACCAAGACAACTTCGGATTTCCAAGCGCGGTGTCACGTTTCAGTATGGATGACATGGCTATGGTCGAGGAACATGTCTCACTGCAAGAAACTGAGAGCGCACGTGTTCCGGTCCCAGCTACCACCACGCATTGGATCTCGCCTAGCACCCGGAAGCGCGACTACGAAAGGATTGACAAACAAAACACTGGTTTCCGAGGCCTAGTCAGGCGAGTGGTTCCACGCTGTGTATCAGGTCCACCAGAGAGATTCTACGAAAAAGATCAGTCGGACGCTGGATCCGTTCGACGCTACAGACTGGACGTCATCGAAAGTCACATCAACGAGAAGGAGATCACACGACTCCCCACCCAGAGTTCGCAGTTGCAGAGACCCAAGCTGAAGTCACGATGGACCTGCTTCTGAGCACAAACGCACACATGAGAAACGGCAGCACACACTTTTTGCATATTTGCGCGGCATTACGATACCCACGGCATTTGCGCTTGTTGGATTTTAAGCACTATACCTACTTAGAGCCTGGATTTATTGGTCTTTGGTCTTGCATAGCACAGCGTGACGTTAATTTTAGTAGATATTTAGAAGATAGTTGAGACCGTAGGAAAGTACGAGAGAATCTACAACTTCTCACGATACAAAACAAGATCGTATCTTGTACGACGATGGCGACGCGTTCGATGAGCCAGTGCTCAGTGTCCAGATATACCTTCTACATGCAGCCACTAGCATCATGGCTCATCAGAAAATCCAACTCACCCATACAAGTCACAGGCGCCAGAACAGCGCAGGCAGAAGGAAGAGGTATCTTTGGTATGGCAATATATTGTTTCCTTCATTCGTGTTGCTCATAACTTTGCCTCCTCCTTGACTGTGCCAACCTTCAGCTTCGGTCCGTACTTCTTGAGGACGCTCTCGTTGTGGTACTGTTCAAGATGTGTTAGCAAGCATCCCTTCCACAGCGTAACATTTCAGGACTCGAATAGCGACTTTGTCACTCAGCACAGCACCAACGCGCTCAGTTCGCAAGGATCAATGTCGTTCCAACATACCTTCCAGAACTGCTTGCTCGCATCCTTTCCACCCACTCTCTTCAAGATCTTCGCGCCACCAGGGTGCTCGTCTACAAAGCTATCCAGCTTGTACACATCCTTGTCCACAATAATGTACAGCCCCTTCTCGACTGTGTTGTGCTCGGCGACTTGCTTCGTTGTGAGTTGCTCGGACATTGTGATCGTGTGAGGCGGCTCAGCGCAAGGAGTATCGGGATCGGCTCGGTTATTGACTGATGGAGCGGTAGGTATACGTGGAAGGTGCGAACGGTGCAAGGTGTATCAGGCTGGATGTTTGAGTGTTTGGTACGGTGGGTATGGGGAAGTCTGGGGCAGTACGGAGGTATGTGTTTGTTCGGGTCGCGGCTCGGTGTTTGAATGGCGTGGAGCGATGGCGTCGTGCCGAGGTTGTTTCGTGAGAAGGGGTCAGCGAAGAAGCGGGATGGGTGATTGGTGGCCGCAGTTGCCTATTATTGAACCATTATTCGGCCACACCAACTCTCCACACTTAGACTATCACCAATACCAGATTGGGAGTCTGAACTTCATCGACTATAGTTTGGAGGCCTTCGTATGGGTCCAAGAGCTGGCGGGCCAGAAGGAGGCACCGAGAGTACCTTCAGTGAGTGTCAAGGGCATCTGACCACGATGCTCTGCGAGCCCCGTGGCTTTCTTGTGAACTGCATCCATATCCATAAAATGGAAGCACCACTCTCATGCTCTGAAAACCTTAACGGCGGCTTCTACTTCGGATTGGATGCTCCTCATCTGAGTGAACAGATGGGTTGGTTTACCAGCAAGCAAAGTATGGTTCGCGTTCAAATGCTCATAGTCCAATCCATGGGTAAGATGAGGTGTTTCGCACATTATGGCCTTTTCGAGAGTTCGCTCCTCTCTACGAAAACAAGATCGTTTTTCATCCTTCATTTATCTGTGTACAGCTTCAAGTTAAGCAGATCATTCTTAGTCTAATTTTGATCAGCAAATTTGCAGCCACAAAAAGGCATCCTGGATCGAAACATATCATCGAAGGACAACTACTTCACGGCAGAAGAAAACGTTATCTCGAGATACACAGCATCACCACGTCAGACCGTTATCACTGAGATCGAACGGCGAGGGCGAAACGTGATATTGAACCACGTTTTCGGCGACGATTTAGTCACTTGGTACGAGCACATCATGATGATCTCAGAAACAATCTGCTTCGAACGCAGGCTGATTGATTTCAGGATGCCGGTTCTCGTAGATCGTGCGCGACTTCCTCTCCTCAACTCAGAACATGCTACTACCCTGCCTGTGCCCGGTTCCTCCTACACTGACCGAAAAAGAAATTGCGTTATTCGCAGCAAGATATCTTTGCTTGCAAGACATGCGTTCACCAACCGACAAACAACTAAATAAGTGAAACAAAGCGCGCGCACAAAGCCACCAACACAAAGCAGAACGAAAACAAAATGTAACATCTTCAAAGATGGGCACGTGTCAAAGACATGGTTCGAACGACTAACAATTGCGTTTTGGCAAACGATTGCGCATCAAACGTAACGTCACGTACATTACAACCGTGAATCATGGAGAGTTCGCTCCTGCAATCCAGGCTGTCATCGCAGATACACTAAATACCTACACACAAGTACTGGGCATTACACCCTACCTCTACTATCGGCAATTCGTCATTAGTCATTCCTACGTACCGATACCACGTAGTGGAGATCGCCACGAAGAGGTCAGCGGTAGACGTTTCTGAGACCCCTTTGATTCGACTCCCGCCCCGTTCTACCGCCCCGTCAGTACAGTCGAGCATCTCGTCAAGCACTACCTCAACGCTCAGATGTGCTACATTCTCCTCTCGTCATGCCAGACCTGTGCTTTCCCCCTCCGCACCCGGCACACACGTTGCAGTCACGCCGAACTGCACGGCTTCGATCCGCTCTCCTGTCCCAACCGGATGAAGAGACGCCGACAAAGTAACACTGGAGTATGTGGCAAGTGTAGTCACAGGAAGGGGAGTTTGGGCTGTCTTCCAAGCAACATATCATGCGAGGATGAGGACTCAGACGAGCAGACGAACATGTTAGGAGTCGTGAAGAGCGAGGCTGCACGATTGAGGAGTGAGAGGAAGAGAAGGAGGCTCATGATGAAGAGGCGCGTGCAGCAGAGAATGTGAAGTTTACGGTGTTGGTGAGCATAGGATGGTCAAATTTAGATTCAACCACTTAAGATAAGCCTTAATCTTGCTATGCATTTCCAGTGATCTTCTTCTCTTCCTCCAAGACCTGCAGCAATCTCCTTGTGATTTTGTCCCGCTCAGCAACATCAACCGTACCATATGCCTCTTTAGCTTCCCAGAATATCTTCTTCTCCCACCCATCTCCTACGTTCGGCGTCCCTGCATTCGCCCAGCAATCTTGCACCGTACCGCCGATGTTCTTGAAAAACCCCTCAAGGCCTGCTGGACCTCCGCCTGCATGATAGCTCTTGAATGGTCCCGCGACCGCCCATCTCGGTCCCATTGAAGTTTGGACAATTTGGTCCAATTCTTCTACAGACACCACACCCTGGTCAACGAGATGGACAGCTTCGCGGAGCAATGCGAAGGCTAGCCTGTTTGCTACAAAGCCAGTTGACTCTTTCTTGATATGAATAGGCACCCGACCCCTTGCGCGCCAAAACTCTTGTGTCCGCTTGATGACGTCTTCCGACGTCTCTGGCGAGGGTACAAGCTCCAGGAGTGGCATGATATGCGGCGGGTTGTAAGGATGTACTACCAGCACGCGACTCGTGTCCTGCATCTTGCATATTTGCTGAGAAGCTGGGATGCCAGATGTCGAGCTCCATAGTAGAGTGTCTTTGGGTGCGTATTTTTCTACTTCAGCCCAGAGGTTCAGTTTGAAGGAGGCGTTTTCTGGTCCTGACTCTTGAATGATTGAGGCATTTTCAACAGCTTCATGGAGCGAGGATGCGATCTTTACGTCAGAGAAAGATGGGGAAGAGGATTGGTCCTGGTCTTTGAAGAACTTTGGCAGGTTCTCTTGCACATATTGAGCGGCATCTGAGCGTGTGTCGTAGATTGTAAGTTGCGATGGGCTCGCAAGGTGGGTGAGATGGAAGGCGGCGAAGGAAAGCCCAATAGTTCCAGTGCCAATCAAGGTGATATTGGTTTCCGTATCGTGTTTCAATGTTCCTGACATGATGAGTGATGGTGGTTGATATACAAGGGTGTCCCGAAGTGGGTAGCTCTCGGGAGCAGCTTCTAAACCCCGCCTGTCCGCCTGCAAGCTCCCGCCATCCCCGCACGACAACCGACTCGAACATCGCGAACCGACGTACTGGTGGCGCCGAGGAAACATCATGGATTATTTGATCGTGAGCATGCAAGTTTTTGTACTCATTCTCTACGCGCTGAATAGCTCCGGTGTTAATTCGACCTGATTGCTCGGTTTGTGATTGCCTCTTTCATCGCAGCATCGTTGAATTTAAACACATCTACATCATATAGCTCTTCGTCATCTGTCAAGATGGTCGTATTCAAGTCACGACAGCCACCGATCGACTGTAAGCGTGTTGAAAAATTCCATCTCGAATTCTCTGGACTGACTAAGTACAGTACCTACCGAATTGACAGACTGGGACTGGTTGTTCGATTCTTCACACTCGCCTCTGAACAAGTACCCTCCAAATGAACTTGCTGGCTTTCAGAATGCTGTAACAAAAGAGCGTGTCGACTGGGCAGATGTTAAAAAGTATTCAACCTACATCGCTACGGCGCTGGTGAAGAAGTATGGTCTCAAGACCGGCGAAACAGTGTCGCTCTTCGGCCAAAACACCGTTTGGTACCCAGTCGCTATGTTCGCAGGCCTACGTGTTGGTGCAAAAATCAGTGGTGCAAGTCCAGCGTACAATGTCGAAGAGATGACCTTCGCGCTGAAGACCGCGGATTCAAAGTTCCTTCTTACGACGCCTGGCAGCATGGAGGTTGCATCTGCAAGTGCGAAAGCCGCTGGACTGCCGCGATCTAACGTGTTCCTGCTTGAAGGCGAGCTTCCAGGTTACACTACCGTCCAGGAGCTCATTAGGATTGGAAAGTCATACGGCGAGAACGGCCAGACTCCAGCATTTAAGATCCCTGTAGGCAAGAAGAACAAGGATGTATGTGGTTTCCTCTCATTCTCAAGCGGCACCACTGGACTCCCCAAGGCCGTCATGATCTCCCACCAGAACGTTATCGCCCAATGTCTCCAGATTCAGCAAATTACCCCTGAAACTCAGAAGAAGATCATGGCAGTCCTACCCTTGTTCCACATTACTGGCTTAGTTCACCAAATGCACCTACCCATCCTCCTCAACGCGGAGGTAATCATGCTTCCTCAATTTACCATGGAAGGCATGCTCAACACAATCTGTGAATACAAACTCAGCGAACTTCTCCTCGTGCCACCCATCCTCATTCGCCTCGTCCGCGATTCCATCGTCGACAAGTACGACCTCAGCCACGTAACACGCTTCTCATCGGGCGCCGCGCCCTTATCCGAGGAAATCATCCTGCTCTTGCAAAAGAAGTTTCCGAACACAGGCTTCAAACAAGGCTACGGCATGACAGAATCCTGCTCCTGCATCACCGCCCATCCTCCAGAAAAGTTCTCCTACAAGTACGCCAACAGCGGCGGCGCAATCGTCGCCTCAACCGAAGTCAAAATCATCAAACCGGACGGCACCGAAGCTGGGCTCAATGAAGACGGCGAAGTGCTCGCCCGCGGCCCACAAGTCGTCATGGGCTACCTCAACAACCCCAAAGCGACAGCTGAAACCTTCGACGCAAATGGCTTCCTGCACACGGGCGACCAGGGCAGCATCGATGAGGAGAACATGATCCACATCAGCGACCGCATCAAGGAGCTCATCAAAGTTAAGGGCATTGGTGTTGCGCCGGCCGAGCTGGAGGATCTGCTCCTGGGGCATCCGAAGGTCGAGGATGTTGCCGTCATGAGCGTGCCTGATGAGTATAGCGGGGAGTTGCCGAAGGCGTATATTGCGCTTAAGCCGAATATTGAGGAGAGCGTGGCGGTGGGGAAGGAGATTCTTGCGTATGTGAAGGAAAAGAAGGTTAGATATAAGTGGTTGAATCAGGTTGAGTTTGTGAGTCTGCTGAAATGTGCGATTGTGAGTGATGCATCTGCTGACATTGTTTGACTAGATTAAGGAAATCCCGAAGTCGCCTTCTGGTAAGATCTTGAGGAGGGTGTTGAGAGACAAAGAGAAGGCTGGCAAGTTTGGACTGGTAGTCAAAGACGAGGCGAAGGCAAAGTTGTAAATGCGGCTGGTGCACTGAAGGACTCCAGTGGTTCAGTTTGCTTTTGGTGGTCGCCAGACTTCCCGTTTCCGTCCTGCCATTGTACATTTGGTGGTCGAGGTGGGGTGGTTCGGCTGTAGCAAAACTTTACGTGACCCCACATCGTCACCTCTGCGTCCCCGAACTACGATGAAACCCAAAGCAAATGCAACCTCATGTTTTTATTTGCTATATAGTTTTATCCCATTGGTTCAGCTTCCATCAAACAACACCACTGGTTTTGTAGTGTAGGCGCACCCGATCACATTAATCCGCATCAGATAACTAATCCTCAATAGGTAGCGGTTATCACTCCGGATTCTGATCACCTCAGTATCTTCCGGCAACCCCGGTTCGATTCCGGGCAAGACCTCTCTTTTTGCTCCCTACAACAAACTCCATGAGTGGTGACAAAACGCAATACCTGTGTCTGTCAGAGCATACGCTGCTGCCGACTCTGTCTGGAAGCCTTGCTTTCATTATTTTTTCATCGCCCAATATTCACTGTCGGTCTTGCACCGTCGATGCCCACTCTGAAGTCTGCTGTGAATGCAATGCTTTCAATGGTATACATAGATATGACATGGGTCGTTTCGGACCTCCGTCTTGCTTTTTGCAAATGCCAATCATCCTCAAGGGTGCCTTTCCCGTTCGCCAAACGCCTCGCAATATGAATCTCCCTCTTGTCTCTCCATTTAAATGCCTCTGGCCTCCAGGATGACCTCTGCGCGATGGAACCGTGAGTACTGATCTTCGATCGCGTGGTTGTTTCCTGATCCTGGTCTTGTGCTCTCTATAGCCCATCTCTCCAGCCACCTCAAATGACCCATCGGTAACTGGCATAGCGACCAGCAGTTTCCGACTTTCTTATGATCTTGACGACAGCACCGCGCTTCAACCCCAAGTACTTCGCGACCGGATCTGTAGACTGAATCCTGGGGAGCTGTGTGGCCTTGAGACGGTACCTCTTGAGTAGCTGTTGCTTCTCCTCTTCACTAAGAAGAACATGCTTGGGGACCAACTCGTGCTTTGTGATGTTGACCAGCAGATCTTGCTCGACAAAGACCTCGACGCCGCCCTTGGGGCCCTCGCTCATGGTGGCTGAGCCGCGCAGCAAACGGATGGCCATGCCGGTCATGGGCTTGACGGTGACCATGATACCGGAGTAGAAGGCGCCATTAACCAAGTGTTGCATGTAGTCGCGCAGCTGCTTCAGACCGACATTCTCGTCGCTGTTGAACTCGACCCATATGGTGCCGATCTGTGGTCGTGGTTCGGGGTCCTTCTTTGTAGGCGGCATGGTATATTTGGTAAGCATCTCCTCGCCAGGCTGGCAGGAAAAGTTGAGGCGCGAGCGGCTGCCATCATGTTAGCATGAGCGCTCTATTGATTGTATATCGTGGTCGCATACTCGGGCTCGCCGTCTGCGCGGCCGTATCTACTCGCGAACTCATCCAGTGTCATGTTCATGTCGTCCTCGAGAACTTGGTAGCCCTTGATCATGTCAGCGCCCTTGTTCGTAGCTGGGGCAGGCGCCGGCGCATCCTACTCGGTCGTTCATCATCTCCTTGGTTGTGCGCCAGACCCTCCACATGCGGATCAAGTTCGCGCTCGGCTGCTTCTCGTCGGACATGGCGGCGGCGGCGGCTCTCTGACGGGAAAGGGGGGTTTGGGGGGGGGGGGGGGGATGAGAGGTTCGGGGTGGTTGCAGCTGCGACAGCTCGGACAGGCCTCTCTATCCAAGACGCGAAAAAGATCAAAGGCCGCCCGCGAGACCACATTGCTTGGCGCGCCGCTCGCGCTTTTCCGTTAACGCTCTAGCCTCCGCTGACCGATGCCCCGCTATTGGAAGCTCTCGAAGCTCCATCAACCGGCGAACATGACATCTTCAAACCAAATACCGGACCTCAGAACACTCCTCGGATCCGGCCGTGGAGGAGGACTCAGAGGACGAGGGCGTGGTAGAGGCGGTCCTGGGAGCTCCAGCGACGAAGTCAGAGACAATGCAGTCAAAGGAACTGATCAGGACGCTGCGGGGAGCAGGGTGAGCTGTGTAGAGCTGGGCTATCTGCATGATCCATATGCAAAGCTCTTTGCAACACAACCCTCGACGAGGAGACTTCCATTACTAAACAGAGGTATATCACGTGGATTTTACCTTGCTTGCATCGCTAACCAACGCAGGCTCCTATGTCCGCACCTCCGCAATCGACATACTCGTCACCAAGTTCCTCCTCACATATCCTTCCTCTGCGAAACAGATAGTGTCGCTCGGTGCTGGCACTGACACACGATTCTTTCGCCTCCTCGACGCCTACCCTGACGCCCGTCTAATCTACCACGAGATCGACTTCCCAACCAATACTTTACCCAAGATCGCATGCATACAGAGAGCACCAGTGCTATATCGCAAACTACTTCAGATACCCAGGACATCGAGTTCATACCATTCAGCGACATACAACATACATGCGCTCGACCTGCGCTCCTTGGCTACCCCTTCAGACGATGCGCCGCTGCCAGAGCTGCCCAACCTCGACCCTACTATACCCACCTTAATACTCTCAGAGATGTGTCTCGTGTACCTACAACCTCAGACAGTCCAGTCTATCATATCGACCTTTACCACACACTACCTCGAACCTACCACACCCGCGTCCATCATACTCTACGAACCAATACTACCACGGGATGCCTTTGGCAGGACCATGATCTCGAATCTACAAACTCGAAACATACACCTCCCTACGCTCACCTCATACCCGGAGCTTGGCGATCAGCGTGCACGATTGAGCGGGTACGGCTTCAAGGACGGCGCGAAAGCGGCAGACACGAACTTCATTTGGAAGCATTGGATAAGCGAGGACGAGAAGGAGCGTGTCGGTAGTCTGGAGATGCTAGATGAGCTAGAGGAACTAGAGCTCTTACTCAAACATTACTGTTTTGCCTGGGGTTGGAGAGATGGAGAGAGCGATATATTTTCAAAGGCTTGGGCTGCTGTTCAAGAGCAGGCGTAGATTGGCATCAAGCCCAGACGCACTGTACCATAGCGAATAACAAGTTTACTCACAAACAACCTAACTTGAACTCTAGCGAAGAAGACGAAGAAGATGGAGTGTGACACGTGCACCCGCGACAAGAGACAGCTCGACCCGGGGCGCGCTAAGGGCCCACTTGCCGTTCGCATCGTGCCTGCCCTTTCACGATCAACAATCACCAACTTCACTGCAAACAAGAATTAACCCCGGCAGCACACCCTGCCCTGGCCGCCTGCTGTGCTCGAGACATGTCGTAAACTTACATCGACCTCTGCCCAGCGGTTTACACGATCTGGCCGCTTTATCTGCTTTGCGACGAGTCAACAAACAACAAAGACAGCAACAAAATGGCATTCGGCAGGGCCAACCAACCGAGCTTCAACCTCTTCACTGGGGTTGAGGAGTCGCCGCCGCCGCCCGAGCCTCTGCGACAGACCTTTCGTACCACCATGCGCGCCTCGACGGCACCAAATGCGCCGCACACTGTCGTTCCTGACAACCCCGTCAACGAAGATCTGCGCGCGCAGCTGAACACACTACGATACGAGCTTGAGACTGCAAAACAAGAGAAAGCGATGCTCAAGCTGGAGCTCGACCAGGAAATCAGAGATACACAAAGTCGCGCCGAAGCCGACTTTCGCAAAGCACAGCAGGCAGAAGCAGCGAATGCTCAGACAGCGAAGAAACACGAGGCGCTCTCTAAGGAGCTGTCTGAGGTGCGAACACGGGCCGAGAATGAACGACGAGACCTTGAGAGACGGCTGCGGCAAAGCCAGGAGAAGGCCCAGTCATTACAAGAGGACTATGACGAGGCCAAGGAAGACCTAGCGACATCACAGCGGCAGAACGATCACAAGTATAACAACCTGCAGACAGAGCACCAACGGCTGAAAGACAGTGTGGAGGACATACAAACGGACTTGGTGTCGAAAGTCAATGCGCTGCAGGCGGCGCAGAAGAAGCTGGGAGAGAGGGAAGAGGAGGTCGGACAGCTCGAGGCAGAGGTGCTGCGACTAAAGGCTATTACAGGAGACGCTGAGACCTTGACCATCATCAAAAGGGAGCTCTCGGACCAGGTTGCGCACATCCAGAAGCTAGAGGCTTTGACGAGAGAGCAGAATGCGGAACTCAGGAACTTTCGCAAGCAGCACAAAGCCATTGAGGTTGTTGAAGAGGAGAAGAGATCACTCCAGACGAAGCTGCGTATGATGGACGATCTGCAAAGACAACTAGGCGAGGCCGAGATGAGGAAGCAAGTCCTCGAGGAAGAGCGTGACTCGTGGACATCGTATCTTGAGTCTGAGGGCAACGAAGATGGCGAGCTACAATTCGAGACGCCTGCAGATCTTGCGCGGGCTTTTATCCAGGAGCGGATAGACAAGACGGATCTTCTGAACAAGCTGGGCGAGATCAAGCCCGAGCTCACTGTCAAGGAGGCCAATATTCAAGCGTTGGAGGATGAGAAGGCCAAATTGCAAGCTGAGATCCAGCAACTGAAGAGCTCTGTGACGACGAATAGCGCGCCCAACGCAAAGGAGGCACAAGCTCGTGCCAGGCTCGAACGTCAAAAGGCATTGGTAACAAAAGAGGTCGAATTCCTGCGCGCCCAAGTCAAAGCTTTCGACGACGAAGAACGCGAAATGCAATCCGACTCCTACGACGCAGCAAAGTCGCAACGAATTCAAGAACTCGAAGCCCTCGTCGACGAACACCGCAAAGAACTCGACACCCTCCAAAAAGAATTCAACAGCATCGAAAAACTCACACCCACACCCACCACAGGACAAAAGCGCCCCCTCGAGACCGACGAAAACGACGAGCGCGTCGGCGAACTACGCCGCAAAAACCGCCAACTGACCGACGACCTGGGCGCCTTGCAGAAGAAAATGAAGCTCATCGAAACAGAATACAAAGCGCAACACTCGCAACTCAAGAAACTCAAAGAATCCTCCCGCACCCGCGTCCTTGAATTGAGAAGCAACCCCACCGCCGACGCCGAAGCGCTTAAGCTCTCCACCGTCCGTACTCTGCGCGACGCAAACGCCCAGCTCCTCGCCCAGCTCGAGAGAGCTCAAACCCCGCCCAAAACCGTACCGTTCTCTACTTTCGAAGCTGCGCAGGACGAGATGGAAGAATTGCGGCACTCGCTCGCCTCGTCTGAAAAGAAACAAACACGCCTCAAACAAATCTGGGCCGCCAAATCCCTCGAGTTCCGGGAAGCCGTTGCTTCCATCTTGGGCTGGAAACTGGATTTCATGCCCAACGGACGAGTTAAGGTGACGAGTATGTTTAAGCCGGCGGACGACGAGGACGAGAATAGTATTGTGTTTGATGGGGAGAACGGGACGATGAAGGTTTCGGGTGGAGAGCAGAGTGTGTTTGCGGGCGAGATTCGGGATCAGATCGTTTATTGGGTGGAGGGGAGGAAGGAGATTCCATGTTTTCTGGCGGCGTTGACGTTGGAGTTTTGGGAGAGGGGGCCGGGGGCGGAGATGACTATGAAGCTGTAGGCTGATGTGGATGTCGATATAGCAGAGTCGGGCGTTACAGAACGCTTGGACGGCTTCGAGTGAGGTCTATGAAGGTGAAGTGCATATATGCCTGCTCAGACTTACGATGCAATATACCAAGATACGACATGTCCTTTAACCTTCACCCCCCCCCCCCCCTACTCATTCTCTCCATGTCATTTCCTCACGGACACAATCGCAGTTCACTAACATCAGATCATACCTAACCTCCTCATCTCTCCCTCCAACTCCGCCTCCCTCATACTCTCCCAGCTCCCACTCCTTACCCTCCCATACCCGCGTCCAGTCCTCACCCACTCGCTCGTCCTCTCATACCGCCCAAACCGGTCTCCTCCAAACCTGTCCATCCTCCCCATATCCATCCTCGCCATTTCCGTTCCCTCACTCACGACGCCTCTTCGCTGCCATACTCTCTCCCTGCCACTGCCTCGGCTATCGCCCGGGCGAAACCACCATAAGTATCCGAATATCCATAGCCAGAGGAAGATGCCCAGAGTGAGGATGTCGTAGAACACGAGTGTGAATGTTGCGGCTGTGAACCAGTGTGGCCATTTGGAGATGGGCTCGGGGGCGGCGGTGTCGAATGGTGTTGCGGCAGCATCTTGCTCGTCATCGGTCAAGGTGTCTTCGTCGTCGCTGCGCCCTGAGGCAGTGGTTGGGCGGGGTGTAGGGTTTGGCAGGGTGATCACAACTGTCGTGGTTGGAAGGCAGGTGGCGCTTGTCGTGCCGTTTAAGGCGGTGGTGACGGTCGAGTCAGCCGCCGCTGTATGTACAGGCGTGG
This sequence comes from Macroventuria anomochaeta, assembly GCF_010093625.1. Lineage (NCBI taxonomy): Eukaryota > Fungi > Ascomycota > Dothideomycetes > Pleosporales > Didymellaceae > Macroventuria > Macroventuria anomochaeta. Next base: position 689,460 of record NW_022985365.1, read on the forward strand.
ACGTAAGTGAGGTGAGTAATGTTGTTCGAGAGGTGGTAGCCGAGCTGAGAGTTTCGCTGCTGGTATTGAGCAGTGGTTCTGGTGGAGGTGGTTCAAGGACGGCGCCTTCGATGGTGCCCTTGTCCAGGACGAAGCTTTGAGGCAGCGCTTCTGCGACGACAGCGCAAATCAAGTAACAAGCGAGTGTGTGACCCAGCATTGCGGGTGCTGGTGCCATTCGAAGCGAGCGTGTAACGCGTTGGCTTTGTAGGGACGAGTGTGGGAAGGCGTGAAACAGCTACCTTTACTGATAACGAGAGTGGTAATTGTTGAAGCTTTTGCAATTGCGAAAGGAATGGAGAAGGCAGACGTTCGACATGAGGCAGGAGGGCTTCAGGGCAGCAACTTAGTGTCGTTGGTTTTGGAAGTTGCGGACCGGCGTAATTGGGGAAGGAGTGAAGGTGACTGCGAAAAGCGCGTAGGTGAACGTGAAGATTTGAAATGTGCACAATCTGCTATTATGCCTAGCAGACGTAGAATAGTAATGAAACGTTCTATGTACAAACCAAGTGGTATCGCCAAACTCCAGAATCTGCTATGTGGAGTGCTATTTTGATTCAAATCAGCGCAGCGTAATTCATTTCTCTTGCACATTAGTGTTCAGTTATCCCTGTCCCAGGGCAACGCGAAAGTGCCTGTCCAATCCTCAACCTCTTTCCTCAGCTCAAGAATATCCGTGATGTCGTCGCCCTCGCCAACGTATTCCTTGAATGCTGCGACGCTTCCGGGGTTCTTACGGCCAGTCTCCTCAGCCTTCTTCTTCGCATCGTTGTCCAGCTTTTGTGTGATACCAACAGCGCGGTGGACAACATCAGCGACACGCTTGAAGTCCTCAGGCTGGAAACCACGAGTAGTCATGGCAGGTGTGCCCATGCGCAGACCGCCGGGCTTGAGGGCAGACTTGTCACCAGGAACAGTGTTCTTGTTCGATGCAACACCGACAAGCTCGAGAACGCGCTCAACTCGCGCGCCATCAACACCGCGGTCCTTCAAGTCAATGAGCACAAGGTGGTTGTCGGTGCCACCGCTGACAAGGTTGTAGCCCAGACCGCCGTTCTCCTTGCTGTCACCGAGGCGCTTGGCGAAAGCTTGAGCGTTATCAAGGACTGCCTGCTGATATTCCTTGAACTCTTTGCTCTGCGCTTGTTGAAGGGCTACAGCCAGAGCTGTGATAGTGTGATTGTGGGGTCCTCCCTGGTGACCAGGGAAAACAGACGAGTTGATCGGTCCCTCGAGATCGTACATCTCCTTGTTGCCCTTCTTGTCGACGCGTCTCACGCCTTTGCGGAAGAAGATCATAGCACCTCGAGGGCCACGCAAAGACTTGTGGGTGGTTGTTGTGACGATATCGGAGTGGGGGAAGGGCGAGGGCATGACACCGGCGGCGACGGGACCTGAGATGTGAGCCATATCAGAGAGGAGATATGCGCCGACTTCATCCGCAAGTTTGCGCATGCGCTCGTACTCAATCAAGCGGCTGTACGCCGATGTACCAGCTACAATGACCTTGGGGCGGTAGAGGTGTGCCAGCTCGGCCATCTTCTCGTAGTCGATAATTCCGGTCTTCTCGTCCAGCCTGTATGGAAGGGTCTCGAAGTACTTGGAGATAGCGGAGATCTTCTTGCCGGGGATCTGGTAACCGTGCGACAAGTGGCCGCCGTGGGGGAGATCGAGAGCGAGAATGCGGTCATGGACGTTCATAACGGCGGAATAGGCGTAGAGGTTGGCGGGAGAGCCAGAAAGAGCTGAGCGGATGCTAGTCAGCTACAGACGTGTTTACACTCCAAGACAACTCACGCTGGACGTTGACACCCCATTCCTCGGGGCTGAGATTGAAGGCCTTGAGCGCACGCTCCTGGCAAAGGCGCTCTGCCTGGTCGATGTACTCGTTGCCTCCGTAGTATCGCTGGCCCGGGTACCCTTCCGAGTACTTGTCTACGTGATGATGTGAGCTTCGTTGGTTGCGCGTGATGCGTGACACATACTCTGCATAACACTGCCGAGAGCCTCGAGAACAGCTTGCGATGTGAAGTTCTCGGAAGGAATCAAGTTAATGAAGTGCTTCTGACGCTTCTTCTCCTACAAGACGACCGCGGGTAAGCTTCAATCGCATACTGGAGCTTGGTGGCGTGAGTCGTACCTGCTCGATGATGTTGTAGACAGTCGGGTCGGCGTCCTCAAGGTCCTGGGAGAGCACCTGAGGAATTGTCAATCAATTGCTCATTCTATATCTCTATCAGATCAAGTACCTTCTGCTGTGCCTCTAGTGAGGTTGCGTATTCCCGCCATTGTCGCTGCACTATTCTTGGGTGGTTTGTGGCAGCTGTGCGGCGAGCGAGCTGGCTCAGAGGCGCTCTGCATACAGATCTGAGGGATGCCATTGCTGCAAGGTGTATACCGGGAATTGAAGGCGCACCGCGAGCTTTAAAGAAACCCCAACGCGATACTGGACTCGATATCCGCAAGAGGCAACAGGACGATGAGGCGGCAACCGGCGGCAATTGGTGGCGCGGGATCCATCCCGGTGGACAGATTTTCCGTCGGCCGGTGGTCAAAACTTTCCCAGTCTCGCGTCTCTCTCCTGCTCTTTACAACTAAAACCTCGTGATTAAATGCTTTCAAGACAGCTTCATTCTCGCTTGGCTGGCGCAAGCTGGTTGACGCGGGTGCTGCTGAGACGCTGCGGGCATCACCACCCAAGAGCAGACGAGAGACCTTATGAATGGAATTAGTTGTGCGCTGCATTTGGCAATACCAATGCAAGGTTCCGTCGGCAATGTTGACGGTGAGAGTAGCGGTGACTCGCCAGCCATTTCATGTAGGTGGCCTTGTGTTACTGAGGTACTCTTGCCGTTTGTATGTAGGTAGCAGTCCAATTGATTCATCTCATCTTTCATCTCTCTGTCCGTCACCACGCCTTCCTGCAGTGACAACGCTTGCCAAGCCAACAACAGCTTCACCAAGGCAGGCACGAACACGCGACACTACTTTTCTGTTTACTGCCATCACGCGTGCCTGCCACTTTCTTGTTGACCTCCACCGCGTCAACAACCTCAGCCTGAGCGTTGCCTGACCAGTCAACACCAATCACGCGTCCACTACACCGCTACACGCGTCAAACGGACAGCACCCCCCAAATATGGCTTCCAGCACGCCCAAAAAGTCGACCTCTTCTCCACCACCGATCTCTACACGACAGGAAAGCAGTCCTGAGGTTGGCAGTCCATCCAAGATTACCCAGTATAATAAGCAGACCGGTCGACCCGTACGTCGAAGCGCTGGGAAGATGAAGCCCGTTGAAGGATATGTCGATTCCAGAATCCTCGAAGAAGAAGATTTCATACCGTATACCTCCAATGACGAGAGCGAAGAGGAAGACGACATCGGCACGCCTCGCGGCCGTGCTAACAAGACGAAGTGCAAGCGCAAGCGAAGTCCATCCCCGCCATCTCCACGCCTCGACCCTATCATATACAACCAGCAGCTGGACGAATTGACAGACGATGAGACAGGTGGAGCGTTCCACCGCCGCACTCCAAAGAAGCCGCCTGTTACCCTACGATTCGATGTACCATTGGGATACCATGGCCCACTTTTCGTTAAGCTAGATCCCGCCATCCTGAAGTTGGACGATGAAGCCACGGTCCACGGTATGCGCCAGTCAAAGAAGAGCAGATCAGATGCTTCAGAGTCACAGGCAGGAGCAGTCCATCAACGTCGAAAGGGCTTTACCGACTTGCCTCCAGAGTTGCGAAACAAGGTATATCGATACGCCTTCGTACGCGACAAGACCTTCCAGATACCGGCCTGTAAGCCCTGGGGAAGCGGCGACCTATGTCAGTCAGGCCAGTTCCTGAGCACATGCAAGCTGGTGCACAACGAAGGCTGCTCGATTCTGTATGGCGAGAACACCTTTGCTTTCGAGAGGCACGAGAGCACTCGCGGTACCTTTTACGAGCATGAACCCAAGGAGATTGGTTATCAGGATGCCCTCCAGTTCCTCAAGATGATCGGTCCAGAGAACATCCAGTATCTGCGAGACCTCAAGATTGTCTTCAATGACGCTCGACCTTCTGATACACCGCACGCACACTCGAACGAGGACCGCCGGTACATGACAGATGACATTTTGATCAACGTTCTGCGCATCTTGCGACACGCCAAATTGCGCAAGCTGTCACTGGCTTTCATGGGTCGGCGAAATCTTCAGAGGTCTGACGTCAAGTTCCTGGGCTACCTAGAGCAGATCAAGACGGACGAGCTGGAGAAGTGGGCTCAACCAAGGAGCTACTACTTTGAGCACAAGATCCGTTACAGTGTCTGGCACGATCTTACCGAGCAGATGGTCCGCAAGAAGAAGCTTTATGACACAGAGTAGTGTCTTCCTCCACAAGGCCGCTCATCTCAGCCAGACTCTGTCAACTTCTACTCCATGGACAATTCACATCTGCTGCATGACTTTATCCTGTATACGCCAAAGTCCATGTCGACAAATGCTGTTATCAATAATCATCTTGTTGCGACCTTATATTTCATGACCAGACTGTACGGCATGCTCCCCTTCTGCTCGAGTTTGGGTTCGGGAGTCAATCAAGGTCGTTATCGAGATCTGGAGTTCCGGGGTGAGCATGATACGGTGTAACCCGATCAATCCTCTATGGCGTTTTACAATGGGCGAAGGCCTAGCATCAGATACCCCTTCCGGCATATCCTGCATATGACACATACATCACAATCAAAAGCATCTCCTTATCGTGCATATGTAGCAATTCTGTTGCTCGTTCATTATGATTCGCGATAGTCCTTTCCTCATTCCTTTAGCATCGGAACAAGACTTTCAGCCATCTACGTCCACTTAGCCCGCAGTACCTCTCCTCTTCTTGAATTCTTCAATCCAGGCTGCACTTTTCGCCTTCGGCACCACACTCATCCGCACCAACCCATCACTCACAACTACCTTCCCACTTCCCAACACCTTGTGCAATGCCATCTTCTTGCCCACCTTGATCAGCCCGCCCGCCACTGTCTCCATGTACGCCTCCACGCCGTCAACCGTGTACTCGTTCTCCTCGTCCCAGGGCAGCGGGAAGATGTAGTCCAGATGCTCTGGCAGCGTCTGGTGCTCGTTGAAGGCTTTGATGAAGTCGGACTGCGAGTGTGCGGGGTACAAGAGGAGAACAGGGAAGGAGAGCGGGGAGGACGGGTCGAGGGGGTTAGAGAGCTGGATCTTTGCATCCTCAAGATCTGGTGCCTCATCGCCAGTACTTCTTACGGTGACATTGCGCGCTTTGAGGGCCAGATCCAATGTCGCGCGCTCTGATGCTGCCTTCTCCTCCCTTGCGATCCGGTCTGTCTCGACCTTGGCGATGTAGTCGGTGCGTTTTTGGATCTTTTCTGCGAGGGCTTTGAGGGGCGCGTTGCTGGGGTCGAGCTTCAGGCCGAATTCGCAGGCGTCTTTTGCTTCGGGGAGCTTGTCAAGGGCGAGACAGGCGGTGCCGGAGCGATAGTAGGCTTTGACATTAGAGGGGTTAATGCGGAGGGTTGAGGCGCAGTCGTTTATGCATGAGCGGTAGTTCTCTGAAGGTTATGTCAGTGTGTACTCATGCATCTGTGTTAAACGAGTGGTAGAGCAAGAGAGCAAGCGAAGAAATTGATGAGTGCATATGTTCATTGTATTGAATTGGATTGCGACAATAGCTGCATCAATGCCTTGTCTCCTCGCTTGCTTCTCTTTCGTACATACATGTCCAGAAACGGGACTTGGTAACTGGACATTTGCCTCTTCTGGTGTTGCTGCAGTGTCGTTGCAAGGGCAGATCTCCGTGCTCTTGCCCTTTGGGACAAACAACGTTCGAAGCGAAATATCAAAAGTTGGCAACTTACTCTTTTCCAGGTTGCACAGCGCTCTGTTAACATAGCATGCTTCCTCGACAACTTTCTCTTTTTTTGCCTCCTCTTCCTCGTCAAGCTCGACCTCGATAACCTTGCCGCCTTTCGCATCCGCTTCTGGGTCTGGCTTGCTCTGCGGTCCCTTAAGCGCGGCTATCGCCTTGTCGTAGAACTCTTTTGCGTCTGCCCATTGCTTTGCTTTGGCGCATTCGTTGCCCTGCTGTCGAAAATTCTCTGCGATCTCATACCTTGTACCTTCGTACGCGATCGCCTTCAACGCCTCCAGCATCATGTTCTCACCACCTTCGCCGTCGGTCTCGTCGAGAGTGGTCATGAACAACGGCATTCGATTCATCTCCGCCAACACTTCATCGACGCTCTGCGACTTGATCTCGGCCATGGCCGGCGGCAGATCCGGTGTGGCATTCCCGCTCGTTTGCTGTGCCATTTTGTCTGATAAGTTTGCTGTAAGTACTCTTGATGGTGTTAATCACGAGCTGCACTGCCGCTGGTGATGTGCACTTGGAAATTTTGTGAATGTTCGCTTAGTCACAGCAGTGGTGGGGTCCCGCAGACCCTGTCCGCCTCACGCTGGCGCTCATCTTCCCGGCTTTCCTTGCACGACAAATTGGCAAGGTCATTGAACAAAAGTCAAAACCGGGGGGTAACTTGACTAGCATTGTGGACATGGGAATGCCAGGCAGTTAGACCCTCCTCTTCCGAACCTCAGGCCATGGACAGACAATTCCTGCGCCGCGTTGTGTCGTTACGCAACTCTCTTTCTATCCGTCGCAGAGGACACGAATCGCCTGTCGATCTCGAAGGGCTTATCCAGATTCGTCACTGGCAGTCGACACACCGGTCAGCAGGGGTTCGGAATTCATGCATGTGCTCTTGCGCCTGCAGGTGCCCGTTCCAGGGCCTTTGTTTTCCATCGATGCGACCTCTGTCACCCATTTTGATGATCACCTCGCGGTTGTGTGATCAACAGAGTTTCGCGGAGGTGCTTGGAGAAGAGTCCGACATTGCAAGGGCAACTGATGGTGGATATACTTTGGTCGCGTTGTTTACGCGTTTTGAGAACACGCCATGCCATTTCCCATCGACTCTCCCTGCAACCACTTTCAAGAAATGGTTTATTGCCGATAGCTGAGTCGTCAAGGTCCTCGGAGTATCCCGCCCCCAATGTTAGACGCCGACTTGAACTTGATCTGACCTCCTGTATCTCGCAGGCATGGCCGCATCTTGGCGCAATTGGTCCTTGACGAGACCGATGCTGATGCTCAGATTTCCGGCCAGTTCACATCAGGAAATTGTCGTAGCTGATCTCGAGTTTCATATCGCGTCCACTCCTTTGCGGCGCCGAGCGAGCACAGGCGCTACTCAGACCTCTTTGCCGGTCCGATGTCATGAGCATCCTCCCAATGCTTCACACCCCATAAATGCCCAAAAAGAAGATCATTTGGGCACTCGATGCTCGTTTCCAGATTGCAGGCTTCTGCAATCGGTCCAGAGCAATAACCTCGAAATAGAGTTGAGACCGAAGATCGAATCGCACGCTAGAGCCAACGGTATCGCGCGACGGCAGCTCAAGATGCATCGCTTGAACCGCAAACGCTCACGCCGTCTGCCCGTGGCTTTCCGTGACGGGTTCGCTTGCGGCGCAGTGTGAGAGGCTGAACTCTGAAACTTCGGATCACAACTCATCACGGCTTGATGACAGCGAAAGTGTCGACCAAGTCATTCATAGGGTCGCTTTCGATGCGGCGCAGTTCTGCAGATTGCTGTGCTACTCGACACCTGTCAGAACCTTGGGCACCCAGCCGTTGCTCGATCACAACGTGCATCGTCACGCGCCATCACACTCCTTCGTGCGCCGTTGCCGGATGGGAAGTTGCTGGTGTGAATTCAATGCCCTCGACCCCCCTGTCAGATCATTTCTTTCTGTCGCTAACTTGACCGGGCTCGCGGGGCGCAAACGTTGAAATGTGTGGCCAATGAAGCGTGTTGAATATTTCGAAGTGGAGCAATGTGAACCAATGGGGTCCATCTCTTACGGCTAACCCCTGACGCAGCTTCATGCAGGGAAGCTTGTGCTCACAATGCATAAGCATGGACTCGGCCTGCAAGACAATTCGAGCAAGGCACAGTAGGGGCACATTGACTTCATTCGCTGTTTCTGGAGGTCCCGCCTCCCCAGAGGAACGTGCGGAGTTGTGCCTGAGTTCCGAAGACGAAAGTTACTGCACGGCGGGCGATCCGCAAATATGCCCAGTTCGCACCTCGTTCTTCACCTCTTCTTCCTCTCTACGCTCCGTGCAGTGACGACACACTAGGGTCCCATCCTTTCTATCCTTTATCGTTTAGATATCTCCTTCGTTTCTTTCTCAAAAGCATTTTGATCTGCGTCATCACCTAGCTCTCCTTCCATTGCTTCTTGCGCGCCTACCATCAACACTATAGTAAGTTTGTCGTCTTTGCTACACAAGCAAAAGGACCCTGAGACGATTAACTCGTACTTTTGAGCGCCTACGCGGTACGACATATGCAATGTCTCGACTCTTGCTCTTTACGTCCGGGACATCTATACATACAATTCATTGCCATTACATGTCACTAACCCATGCTACAGATCACGTATCATCGATCGAATATTGATACGTAAACCACTTGCACAGTATTGATGAACACTTTTGTCGATCTTCGAGGCCAAAACGTCATTGCTGTTTGGAAGCCGATGAAGACAGGAATGTATTGAGTCGACATTCACCAGCGCCACTTAACTGTGGTTCTGAACGGAACAACATTACCTTCTGGAAAGATCATAGTTTTCAGTGCGTATCTTCACAATGACTACCGACTACTTCTCCGATCATGAGGCTTTCATCACCAGCCAGCCCTTGCCGTCTCCAGCTGGCACACCGTACATGTCTTCTCGACGAAACTCGAGATACGGAACACCAGCAAGTGAGGTCGCTAGCTCGCCACCTCCGCTCCCACCGAATCCCTATCCCGAAACAGAAGACGATACCGCCAACAACGAAACTATTTCGATACTTGATCCACGCCGCTTCACGCCGACACTGCACGCAAATTTGGTGTCTGAAATTCTAAACCTACGACGGGAACTGGATTCAAAGCACAAGTTTATCGAGGATGTAGAGACAAACCTTCATGCTGCACGGACGGAAAATGACTCGCTGGTGAAACAGCTTTCGTCGACCGCCAAAGACAGTCGCGCCGCAAAACGCCAACTCCAGCATTTCGAGAACGAGATGCTTGCAGCGCTGGAAGAGATCGCGGGCGAACGCGATAAGTTGAAAGATGTTAATGCAGATCTTAAGTCGAAACTGGGAGTGGCCGAAAAGAGATCACGCAGCCAGGATGATGACTCGACTCGTGTTCATGACATGTGGGCACGCGAGAAGGAAGTCTGGGCCGGTGAGAAACGAACACTGGAGCGCAAAGTGCACATATCAGAAGCACGTCTGAAGCTTCTCCTGGATGAGCTGGCCGCCCACGAAGCCGCTCGTGAAGATGCTAATATCGAGAGCGAAGGCGAGGATGCAAAGGACACCGGCGCCGGTGCCGAAAGCGATACGGCTAGTGTGCGCTCGTCGCCGCATAGGCGCTCTTCAACTCGGATTGGGCGGCACTCAAGAAACCTCAGCAACAGCAGTTACAGGAGCATTGGCCGAAACTACCGAATGTCCTTGCTGAGCAACGAGGGCCAGGGTCGAGGAAATGGCCTTAGCCTTGCGGACGAGCTCATCTTCGACGAGGAAGAAGAAGACCTAGACGAGTTGGAACTCGACTCTGATGACTTCCCCGAACATGAGATGCGCGCAAGAAGAGTCCTCGAGTCGCGACAATCGATGTATCCTGACGAGAAAGCGAAGCGTATCTTAGGGCTGAGCAGTGATGTTCAACAATTGAACAAGGACACCCCTGCAACTACTGAAGAGCATGAGCCTTCTAAGTCGTCATGTGGAACGACTCCGTCCGCAGTCACAATAACGCCCAGAGACATCACTTTGGTCTTTCCGCCGACGAGACCGATCTATGTGGACACAGGCATTCAACCCTCACCGCCAGCATCGCCTGTGCTACCTAGTATGGCCGAAGCTTCGTCACAGACAGTCGATGAGATTCCAGTGCAGTCCAAGCCTGTGGACAGCTCGCCGACTCGTACTGAGGTGGACGCAAATCAGAGTCAGGCGAATCAGCGCAGGAAGCGCACTTCACTGCTGCTAGACTCTCCTAGCCACTCAAGAAACGCCAGCCCAACACCATGTGCTATGACTTCCAGTACTGTGCAAACAGTCGAGCAGCCACCTAGTCCTCCACTAACACCGAAGATCAACATCCCGACCGCTGAATTGCCTGCAACACCCGTGTCACCTGTGTTCAAGCCTGAATTGGTGTCCTCATCAACACAGACAGAACTGGTCGAGGAGCCCGAACAGCCCTCGCCAGAGATCAAACGAACCGGCCCACCAACACCGATTTCCATACCGTCAATTGCCATCCACGCACCAGACTCGGTTCCTTCTTCCCCGAAAGACGCCAGGCTACCGCCAGGGACCAGGACGACTGCAACCCAGACAACAGGTGACCTCGTTGCACCAATGCGATCGTACGGCATGCAGACAGAACCGATTCGGGTTGACAAGCGTCCTGTCAAGCTACCTCCTCATCTTTTGCCTTCAGCTATATCTTCGAAGCCTGGTACTCCAGAACCCAAACAGGAGCGGCTGTCAATCAGCAGCGGTACTAGGAAAGATTCGCATCACCCGGCCAGTAGTGATACTGAGCAGCCTTCTACGAAGCCAACAGCCCGCCAGGGCCTGATGGCATTGCTAGAGAATGCCGCAGATAGCAAAGTGGAGAATCGCTATCCTGGGAACAACGACAATGGCCCCTTGTCCCGCAACCAGCAAACCGATATCCTTAACAGACCTTTCCGGACCAGCAGTCTGTTTGCTGGATTTGATGGTCCTTCCTCCGATGAAGAGGATGATGCCGACGCGAGCGACGACGAATACCGAAGTCAGCCATACGTGGCACCGATGCTGTCATCACGCAACGCTAAGAGCGGCCGGCCAGTGAATCCACCTACCCCTGTGCCAGAGGACAAGGAACCAGCACCGACGTCCAGGATTTCTGAGGAGTCCCTTCCATCCCATCGTATTGGCTCTGAGCGTGCATCTCTCGAGAAAGCAGCAAGAATTACGAAACGTAACTCTTTGGGCCGCCAACCTAGTATTCGACGGTCAGCCATGATCCAATCTGGCACATCAGCACATATGAAACCAAGTATGAGCAGCCTTGGTTCCGACACTCATATCAAGCCGCCATTCCCGGTACCCATGCGTTCAAGCTCACGCAATAAGCCTCAGAGCAAGAGTGAAGGGTCCGCAAGTCCAACACCCGGAAATGGCAGCACCTACGCTAGTCGTCGTATGCATGCGACTAAGCATCAAAGGAAGGACAGTCTGCGGAAGGTACGCTCTGCAGCTCCAGTATCCAGAACTGGGCGTTCTCGAAGCAGGTCCCCCACTATGCCCGCAACACCCAGCATTCCTGATACCGATTCGATTCCTCCCCTGCCAAGTGACATCATGAGTGCCAGTGGCTTCGGTCATCGTCACCAACTGTCTACCAACACTGCATACACAGCCAATCAGTCGGTCGCCAGTTCCAACTCACAAGCTAGTGTTGTTGATGCTATTGCGGCCTCAATGATTGGTGAGTTCATGTGGAAGTACGTACGCAAGAGGAAAGCATTCGGCGGACCTGAGACCTCTGTGGATCGCGCAGCTGAAGAAGCTTCACTGTCCAGTGGTGGTGTACGTCACAGGCGCTGGGTGTGGATCTCGCCGTACGAGCGAGCCATCCTTTGGAGCAGTAAGCAGCCGACTTCAGGTTCCGCTTTGATGGGCAAGAGCGGTCGCAAACGTAAGTATCTAAAATAGACACGAACAGAAACAACCGCTGACAACATCTAGTCACCATTCAGTCTGTTCTCGACGTCGCCGACAATAGCCCAGCCCCCAGAAACGAAACGCTCTTCAACCGATCGATCTTGATCTTGACACCTGCACGTGCTCTGAAGTTCACAACCATATCGCGAGAGCGCCATTACCTATGGCTGACCGCGCTTTCCTTCTTGGCTCACTCGAGCGCACCCATGCCTGACCTGGGAGCCATGCCTCAACCACCACCAGTGGAAGACCTACCACAGCGTTCCGGAGGTGCCACGCTTCGCCGCTCCCGCGTTCAGGACTCTGTGCGTCTTGCAAAGGGCAAGGTGAACCCAGTTATGCAGCGGTACGCGGCACAGAACGAGCCCATGCCGAGTCTGCCATCGCTTGCTGGGTATGAAAGGCCGATAGCGGAGTCTGCCAGCCCGCCTTCCATTCCACGTGGCCCAGCCCATGGGCGCAAGAGAAGCTCAACGGGTCCGGGCGCACCACCGCACAGCGTTCCCTTCCGTAGCTTCTCGCATCAACAAATACCTTCGGTCTACTCCAACGGATCGTCCGACATGTACTCATCCATGCAACCACCTTCAGTGCCCTCGTCGGTCTACAACCCCACCAATGGTGTTGTGAGCAGCCGCACGTCTGAGGCCAGCACATCAACTCGCAATCAATTCTTTGATGCTATGAGCACTGTTCGCATGGAAGCTTTCATCGACAATGCTCTAGGTGATCCGGCTCAACGTCAGGGACTCTATGCAAAGCCCAGGGGAGCTCGCCATCGCCGCAGCAGCCAATGGAGCGATAGTGCACGCGAGCGACCTATGCGAGCAGCAGGCCTGTACGACGATATCGACAACGATCCTTTCCGTGGCTTCTAGTCAACTAACACGTTGATCATGACACGACGCAACATGCGATACAGTTGAATGGCGCCTCGGTGACTCTGTTGTTGTTTTCCTTCCAACTGCTCGGCACGTCATCACTATATCTCCTTTGTCACTACAGAAGGATCATTTAGCAACGTTCTAACGTGCATATGCTATATTGCAAGATGCATCATGCTTGAAATATTATTTCCAGCACGCCATTCTGAGCGCCATTTATTCTCATATCTCATTATTTCATTATCTCAGGGGCTCAATCACAGGCCTAGAAGCGACAGTGTCACGCGCGAAGATACCATTATCCGCTCATACCGCCACATACATAATGTTTCATTCTTGTTCGGTCTTGATTACCCTCAGACCATTTTGATACCCAGATGTTTGGTCGATGACCGCTTTCAGGTGGTGAAGGTGGCTTTCCAGTGAATAGCTACTTCAGTACAATACAATTTACACCAATGAACTATTACATCAAACACCTTTTCAGATGTTGCTGCTATATTTTTTTTAGCGTGAGCAACTGCGACACCTCTCAAGATTACTTTCACACGCAATTGCGATGGGACCTTTGCACTGAAGGTCCCCAGTGAGCTATGAGACTGATGTGGCAATGAAGTGCGTCTGTGGACCTGGTTCACTGACAATTCAAGCTCTTTCTCGGTCTTCAAGAGAGTCAATGGCACGGATTACAGAACTAGTGAAACGTAACCGAGGAAAAGCTCTTGAAGTGGCGTTTCAAGAAGTTCCAGCCCAGGATCACTGCGAATCTCAAGCTCAGTTGACGTTGTTTTTTTATCGGCGTTAGGTTTTGAGGACAACCGGTCGAAGCAATGGTGCGCTGATAGTTGCCCTCTACATAGAAGCTGAGGGATGTTTTCATGCAAGCTGAGCCTTCAATCTTGCCGGCCTCTTCGCGGGAAGGACAGCGATCGACAGCAGAACTCGTGCTTAGCGTTGGAAAGGGCAATACTGCATACCGGAGCCCATTCACTCTTTCAAAGGGTGCATTGAAGAAATTCGGAATGGTGCGTCGATGATTGAAGACCTATGAGATGTGGTGCAAAAGAACATTGGACCACCACAACTTCTTATCACTTTGCACAACTATGAACCAATGCCATGGTGTATCATTAACGTTGCCGTGCGATATCGGGCAAAAAGATCTGCAGAAGGGTGAGTCTTTCTTAGCCATACATAGGCGCAAAAAGATGATTCGACCCAGACTTGAACTGGAGACCTTCAGTGGACTAACAGATGTTAGACTGACGTGATAACCAACTACACCATCGAACCATATGATTGGTTGTTATGATACTGTGGAAAAATTTACCATATATATAGTATAACATAACTACTGATATATTTCAGTTAATTCTTGAGGCTTTCCCACTCCTTTTAAGGATATGAAAGTCGTATCTTGCAGTCTTTTCGTTTTGAGACAATGGCCGAGAACAAGTCCGCGATGCCACTTAGCCCCACATCGAGTTTTTCTCAGCACCTCCGTCCTTGACCCACATCACCTCGTGAGAAACACAACCATCAGATGGTTCGATGCTGCACTTGGTTATCACGTCAGTCCAACACCTGTCAGTTCACTGAAGGTCTTTAGTCCAATGGGTCGCGTCGCTGCGCGACGCTGCATAGTCGACTTTCAGTCGACTGCTTACGCCCCACACAGCCCATCCTCATCCTCCGGATCCACGCGCTTGTAGACTCTCACTCAAACTACTCAGTTGAGCAACATAATGAGAAAGTGTCGAACGCTCCATTTCAGCGTTTTCCCAATAGAGTTTTGTCTGCAGCGTTTAGACCGTCTATCAAGTTTTCATGATGCGAGGCGCGCTGGCATTATGATGTGGTTGTGGTGAGCAATGACCTATTCGGGTAATTGGCTTGACTCGAGAGGTGGCGGAAACAAGTGCGATGGTATTTGCGCTGATCTGCGGCCGCTCATGTCCGAGGGCATTGTGAGGCATGGTAGGAGAGTGCTCTTTATCCCCTCGATCGTATATCTGATGAGGCTGTCAATGCCGTACTCTCGAGCAAGGAGGTGCACAAAGGTACTGAGCAGGAGGTAGCTCTCATACATCTGTCCCGGCAGTTTTCCAACCTCGAAAGGTCTATATGACCCAGTGTAACAGAAGTTGATCATGGCGTTGAGACCCCGTCGACGTACTTCTGCGTCAAACTTATGGAATCAGAAATGCTCCATTATCCTGTCTGACGGAGTCTTCAACTTGAGGCGCTTCTTTCCTGGATACTGCTCTGCGAACCACGTGGATTTTGGCATCAAGCTGGTGGAGTGAGCCTTGACAATTTCGTCTTCACCAAGATCGAGCTCGATATCGGAGAAGGCACCTGTAGTCAGAAGCCTGGAGGTATTCGTTAGCCTCTGCATCAAGCCAGTGAATTATGAGGCGTACTCATCGTAGAAGGAACTTGAAAGCTTAGGGGCATTGGTTTGGGACATGCTGATTTGTCTCGAGCCAAATCGTGATGCTTGGCACATGACGCTATCGTTCTGTAAAGGAAAGAGGAACCGCCCCATTTTTGCACAATCTTTCTCAGCTCGGCTACTTACCAAACTTCAGTGCTCGCCGCAAGTTTCCAGTTTCCATCCATCTCATCTTTGCACTGCCCCGAAATCACCTTTGCCAGCGTGGCTCATAGTTCGCTAGTTATCACGAAATCCCAAGCCCTCGTTCTCCACAATCAAGACGCTGTTCCATGATTACGGTCCAACCCCGTGGGGACATGATAGTGTTACGAAATCGCAGGGCGTGTCGCGCGCAAAGGAAAGGTTTGCACAGACAACTCGGGTCCTTGCGGAGGTATTGCGCTTGTTAGGTAATTGATTGAAAGGTTTCCCATGGGTTGCGATTACGCCAGCTGATGGGTTGGAGCGTGCTTTAGCAGGGTTTAAAGGTCAAAGAAACATTATGCATGGAGGGAGGAGATGTGGTGTGTTGATGATCATATGTGTTATCATCAATCCATAATCGTCATGCCGTGCACTCTATGTCGACACCTGAATTTGTCCCGTTGTAGCGAATGTATCTCATATCGCGTGAACATTGAATGTAGTGGCGACAACTTAGAACAGCCATGCGACGAAGGTCCTGTAGAACCAGTTTCCGCCCTTCTTGCCTCCATTCTCGAGCTTCTTCTGAGCCTGGTAGGCAATGAAAGCCTCCTCCTCACGGTCAATCTCGTCCTTGCCGGAGTAAAAGTCGGCTTCGTGCGGCTTGACGCCCTTGGACTTCATGATGAACTTGTAGCCGAATATGCAAATGAGGTAAACAGGAATACCCTGCCGGTTATGTTAGTAGGCCACATGAATTGGTGATCGTCAAAACTTACGAGGTAGCCAGTGACGAAATTCTTGTAATCAAAGTCGCCGTAGGTTGAGGGGCTGCGAGTGAAGACATTGAAATTCTTAGTCAGAGCAATGAGGACACAGAAGAACAGTGCAACGATAGATCCCCAGAGACCAAAAGGAGCGGTGTAGGCCAGCTGGTCGTTGGTGATACCTTGGGCACGGCGTGCACGGACGAACCAGATGTGCGAAACGAGCAGCGAGATCCAGGACAGCAGACCAAAGATGGTGGTCAAGTTGACGAAGTAGCCGAAAACGACCTTGGAATCATCAGCAGCGTTCATGAAGGCGGTGCAACAGAAGAGCGCCGAGATGGCCAGAGCAGGAACAGGGACACCACGCTTGTTGGTCCACTTGAAGATCTTGGGGGCGTGACCCTCCTCAGCTAAACCATAGATGGTACGCGAAGCGATGTACAGATCCGAATTTGAGGCACTGAAGGTAAAGATCAGGATGCAGGCGTTGAGAATATCAGGCAAAGCCTTGATGCCGGCAATCCTGATGGCCACAACAAAGGGTGAAGCGGAAGCACCAGTAGTCGCCTTGTTCGCGAATGCAAGTTCTTTTGCGTTGTATGGGACAAGCATGCCCAGGAAGAACACAGACAAGCAATAGAAGAACAGGATTCGGTAGAAGGTGAGCCTGTTTGACGCCATTAGTATTTGTATCAATGAAGACAATGGATCCCACTCACTTAATGGCTCTTGGGATTGTCTTGCGTGGGTTTTGCGCCTCGCCAACGGTGACACCAATAAGCTCAGTACCGAGGTAGGCGAACACAGCGTTGACCAAAGAGCCCCAGAAACCGTAGAACTTGCCGGCATCGCCCGTGGCAATGTACGGTTTGAATGCACCAGGATTCTTGTAGTACTTGAAGCCAGTTGCAGGGCCAGGTCCACCACCGACAGCGAGAATGAACGAGAGAAGGATGACACCGACGATGACCGTGACCTTGATTGAACTGAGCCAGAACTCGAGTTCACCAAAGAACTTGATACCGAAGTAGTTGATAGAGCAGATCAAGACGAGGAAGATCAGGATCCAAATTCCAGGATTTATACGTTTCGCGTCCACCCATTCTTGAATGATCAGCGCGCTTGCAGTCAGTTGATTGGGCGTCGTGATGATGTACTTGCACCAGTAGGTCCAACCAAGAGCAAAACCCAGAGCAGGGTCACAGAAGCGGGTCGCGTAACCGGCGAAACCAGAGGAGTGAGGGATCCATGCAGCCATCTCACCGAGAGCAGTCATGACGATGTAGACAAGGAAACCAACGGATGTATAAGCGATAAGAATTGAGGCGGGTCTGCGCATGTTAGCATTGAACACATCCTGGCTGGAACGAACTTACCCAGACTGAGCCAGGGCCTTTCCAGTACCGATGATCAGGCCAGTTCCAATAGCACCACCAATGGCAATCATAGTAATGTGACGGGACTTGAGACCACGGTGAAGATGGCCATGGTCAGTATGTCGTACAATACCGTCCGAGTCCACAATGGGCTCAGAGGTGGTACCAGTCGTGTACTCGGTCTTTCCGTACATCTCGGGGTCCTTGTTGTGAGGACTCGCGTCCGAGGAGCCGGAGCTCCTGTTGAAGATCGCCATCGTGGGTGATGTTCAGTCCTCAGGTATATCGAACGTGACCTTTTGTAGTGGGGTAGAGAACCGTTTACGGCTGCGGTGAGGAAGGCGCAACACGCAGGCAAAGAAACTTCGGTTGAAGTAGTCCTTGTATGTACGCAGGCAGACAAGGCAGCGAAAAAGCCTTGCAAGCCTGTATTCGCACGGCTGACCGGTAGTTATATGGGCGAGGCTGAGAGGAGCGGGCACAAAAGCGTTGCTGATAACACAAGCTATCAGGAAGGCTTATACGACGCGCCACTTAGCTGCGAGGTAATCCAAGACGGCCAAGAGGGACTTTCTGCTCAGTGAAAGGTTGGTGTGCGGAGCCCGGTTCACAGTTCACCACACATCGAGCGCGCTGACGGTCCAGAGCCCTTATGTACGGCGCCAATCGCCAGGCCAGACGTTTACTGAATCTGCGCGTGTGCTCTCCGCCGTCGTGGAGAGCCATATCACCTACCTATTGCGGACAAGCCATTCGAACGCCCTTGTCTAAAGCCGCTTGGCAAAGGCATGGTGGAGCGAAAGCCAAGGGCGATTTCTTACCTCGCCCGGTGTGATAAGGCCTTGTTCGACGTTTGTGGAGACCGACGAAAAGCGAATCATGCGAATAATCGACGCCGCGCGGCTGATAACAGACTCAAGTAGTTCATCACGGCGGGATTCGCAGATTCAAGTGTGCCTTAGGCACGGAATTTCTTCACGGGCGGGCTGTGCTCGATGCGCCCTGAGCTGCAAGCTGAATTTGGGCTGAACGCACTTGATGCGAAGAGATGCGAAGCGTGTGCGACGAGAGAACCGCGGTGCTTCCCCGCTTCAAGGGTTGCTTGTGCCTAGCGCGTGCTGTGCGCGGGCTGGCAGGTGCCATCAGACGCCCTTTCCTTCACTTGGCTAGAGCACCTTCCGCTACCGAATCACGACATTGCAACCGTCGCCACGCTCACGACAGCAACAAAGCTCAAAATCCGAGAGCATGGGCGGCATTGCGTGCTCCGTTCCCAGTGTCTCCACAGAGATATCAACATCGGAGGGATTCCGATACGGGGTTCCATACGTGTAGAAATGACATCCGTAATTTAGACAGCAGAGTAGGTGGTCATGAAATCGCCAATGCGGTATTTACTCTTTATGTTGGAGGCGGTGAGGTTGGCATCGCAGCAACATTTCTTGACTTTCTTACATTCTGCCTCAGTGGGATTAGTCGAGAGAACAATTACGGAACGACTATCGAAAGCTTCCGCATGGGAGACGGCCACCAACTGCTTCCGCCCGTGTGGTGGCGCGGCTGGCGCCAGCATCGAATGGAGGCTAGCCGTGTGTTCTGCCTCACGAATGATTGTCTTTGTTATCTGCTTGGCTGGCGGAGAGGGATTCAAGACAAGGCCTGGCATGATCATGACCTTACTCGGGAGATCATGCACAGTGGCCTGGATCATGGGTACATGAGGCTGCATGAATCGAGGCGGCCTCCAGGTCGACCGGGCTTCACATTGTCCCGAAATGGCATGGCAACTCCGAGAGGTTCAGATGACCACCCAAATATGGAAGCGAACAATAGTGTGTGTCTTGCTTCACAAGCTGCGTACTACCAATCTAAAGCTTCTTTAGACAGTCGTCCCTAAATCGCCCAACGAGGATGGACTTGTGTATCGTGAGAACATAAGATCAAGCTAACGCACTTCCGTTGAAAATCTCCAAATCACCAAAAACGCTGATTATTCACCTCCTCTCACCAAAGTCTTAACCCAAGTCAAGATGTAGCTCTCAACAAACAGATGCCAGCAACAACAGTAGCCAGCGGCAAGAGGGGGCACACTGTACACAAGCAGATTTACTCATCCGCAGGGTCATCTAAAAAATTCAAGCACAGAGCAGGATCTACTCACCAACGGTGCGCTTTCTGTCTGAACCCTCGCCAATAAACTTCGTTTCTTTCGATACATGGTTTGCAGTAGAAAAGGTAAGCATTTCGACTTCCTTGGTTCCAATTTCTGTTGCAGGTTCAGTACTCCTGGCGTAGGCACAGCATCTGGGCCGCCGCTGATAAAGGCATGTGGATTGAAGTGAACGTTCTTCTCTACAGCTTTGCAGGTGATGTGACATGAAGTAGACGTGGGGTGGAACATGGCGAAGGAGAAAACAGCAGGGATCGAAATGCGAATCTGGTAGCAGTAAGGGACTTTGAAGACGTTTTATTTATATACCGCCTTGCGGACCTAGAGTAAGACACTGCAAACAACTTTGCGCATGTTTGAGAGGAGACGTGCGAAATCTTTAGTGTGCAATTGAAACAATGTGTCACTTCAACCTATATCTTTGCAACTGCGGTATCGAGCACGCGAAGACCTCCACGCCATCTTCTGCAACTACCCTCCTCTCACCACATAACTCTCATCCAACGTAAACCCACCCAACACGTCCAACAGACTCTTGTCATAGTCAGGCTGCACGTCTCTGCCGTCATCATCAAGACACCCCAGGTAGTTCGTAATGTCCCTACCATCGAATTCTCTCGTCTCGAACCCATTACCCAGAAACGCAAACATGTTCTCATTCCGATACACGATCTCATAATCTTCATACCTAGGCGTCTCTATGATTTTCAGAAAATGCAGCCTACTCCCCGGCCAAATCGCCGCCTGTCCATCCGTCTTACCCTGCTTGAACCAACTTCGACACGGACTCGTCCACGCCGTGCGCTGCAAGAACAGATCGGCGTGCTGGCGGAACTGCCGGGCTGCGTCCATTCTGGGCGTTAGGGACTTGATGTCTTCGACCTGGCACTTGGTGATGCATGCGAATATGTAGCGCGTCCACTGCTCGATGAGCGGCATGAAGGAGCCGTGGCCCAGAGGTCCATAGGGGCCACAGAAGGAGAAGGTGTTGGGGAAGGTCGGGATGCCGACGCTCAGGTACGATGTCACGCCAGACTCGCCGCCCCAGAAAGTGCGCAGGTCGGTACCGTTGGCAATGAAGGAGAAGCGGGGGAGCCAGGAGGTGTCGAAGCCGGTTGCGCAGAGGATGACGTCGATGTCGTGGGCGTTGCCTTCGTGGTCGATGAAGCCGGTTTCTGTGATGCAGCCAATGGGGTCGGTGAAGGTGGTCGTGTTGTGTGAGACGAGGGCTTCGAGGTAGCCAGGTGCCGGGGTGGGTCGACGACAGCCGGGGTTGAAGTTCTTTGGGATCATCTTTTCGATGAGGCGGGGGTTGTTGTTGAGTTTCTTCCGCATCTCTGTGTCTGCATATTCACGTGCGACACGGGCTGCTTCGCTGCCTTTCATGATGAACTTGAAGCGCTGATTAAGCTCGTTTTCGATCTGTTTGCGGTATTCAATGTATTTCTTTGGGTTGTCTTGAAGGAATTTGAGCTGTCCTTCGCTATCTGATGCATGTCAGCTGCTGTGTGATGACTATCTCGAGATACCTACAACGGAAATTCGCGCCATTCTTGCCAGCCCATGTCTGCGCAAAGCCTGCTGTTATCCAGATCGGCGAACGCACCCAGTGATACAGGTGGTGGACTTTCCGTTGTATTGCTGCAACAATTTGCACGCCCGAGCTACCGGCTCCTATGACCGCCACTCGTTTGTTGGCGAGATCGTAATCCTCCTCATAATGTGCAGAGTGCATCAGCTTGCCCTTGAATGTCTTCAAGCCGGGTATGTCAGGCCATTTCCAGTTGTTCAAGACCCCACCTGCGTTGACGAAGAACTCTGCACTGTCATCGAAGACCTCGTCCGTGACAAGACTGCGCACTTTGAGTCGCCACAACCCAGCTTCATCGTCCCATTCGACGTGTTCGATCTGATGCCGTAGTTTGATGTACTTTTGGATGAAATCATTCTCGCGTTCGATAGACTTGAGGTACTCCCAGATCTCAGGTGCATATGAGTAGTAGTGCGACCACAGTTTGATCTTCCACGAGAACTGGTAGTTGACTGAGGGTATATCGCAGGCACAGCCAGGGTATCGGTTTTCCAGCCAAGTTCCGCCGATGTCGCGATTCTTTTCATAGCAGACCATTTCCAGTTCTTCCATATCTTCTTCAGCCTTCTTGAAGAAGTTGAGCGATGAAGCACCCGCGCCCATCAGAATGACTTTGATCTTCCTCTTCGTACCCATGGGCTGCTCCCTGATTCTGTAGCCATACTGATCTGTCTCAGGCGCAAGCTGATCTCGGACTCTAACATTCTCGTCTGCATCATTGCCACGCGTGGCGTACAGCGACTTCGGTTCCAAATGGATGACCATGTCTGGAGCCAGCTAAAGTTCTTCAGTGGTTTGCTGAAAATGTGGTGGCCTTGGTGCTATTGCTGTAGAAGAGATACAGAATATTAAGACTGGTCGAAAGAGAATGAATGAAACAAGGTGTCATCCGTTACTCGTGATACATGTCTGATAGAGCTAGCTGTCGACCTCGGGTTTAGAGCTGGAGATGTGGAGGTAGAACTCACTGCCCTAGGTCGAGGAGCGGGGTAACTCATATACAGCAACTCGACTTTTGCAGTGCCTTAATAGGCCTTCTCAGTTTGTTTCTACACGTCCCAGGTCATACTTGATGTTGCGAAACAATCAACGACGAGCAGGTCGATGACGCTGGAGTAGGGCTGTGCACATTGCCTGCTTTTCTGCGACACGGTCTCTTAGTCGCAAGGATCAAACGCCGACTGCAGCAAAAAAACGCTATTGGCACGAAGAACTTGGTCATGATGAAGCTCTCCTGTAACATATGATGAGTTCATGCTTGGTGGGGAAGACAGGTGGAGAAGACAGGTGCAGACAGTTGAAGGGCGAGACCGTGCGCGCTCAGGGTCTTGCGGTGGCCTCGAGCATGGCGGGGTGATGCATGAGTTGAGATATTCGAGCTGATGGCAGTGACCTAAATCAGAAAGTGCACAGCCGACAACACGTCGCAGGCAGACCCAAAGGCTGAGCTGTTATGTCATGTCAGCACAGAAATTTCCGCAGTCCGCCGAGTGTGCAATTTGGCAATTTGGCGTTCGAGGCAACGCCACATGCTGGCGGTAGGGCTGCTACGGGAGCTTAGCTTGGCAGCTCACTTGTTTAGAACTTGCTAACCTCGAACTGCTCGTCATTGACACCTACGCCTACACGCATAGACTTTACGCAGTCCTGAGCATTTTTAGAGCGTCGTCCGGTACTGTCAGGTGACCGTCCAGCCATAGCGCCCTCGACAGCCGCCCACACAGCTCGACGGCCCGTCCCCGCGCTACAGACGCCCAAGAGACTCGCTTGGAACCTACAAAACCGCGCACAGGCAGCACGACCCCATTGTTTACGGCCGAGACACCTCAGGCAGGCGCACCATAGTATTCGCGTCGAACAGCGCTGGTCGCATTGCCCCCACTACACAGCTGCTGGAGGACTTGCACCCGCTGGACTATCAGACGCATCGCGCTCAGCTAGCTCAGCGGCCCCGGCCATGCTGCATCTGCACATGCAACATCCTCACGTAGCCTCGTGAATGACCACCTCGACCCGTTTCCCTACACAGCGCGCCTTCGCGGCCCTTTCGCCAAGCACGAGCAGCCATGTCGTACTATCAGGGCAACGGCCAGAACTACTACAACCCCAGCATACCGCCCTCTGCCCAAGGCGCACAACAGCCCTACCAGGACCCGTATGAGCACGACAATGGCGAGCAGGCGAATGGCGGTGCTGGAGAGTATGGATATGCCAACCCAGTGCGGCGCAACAGCTTTGCAAGCCGAAATGACGAGCTGTTCATCGGCAACAACGCCGCCTCCCCTGCCATGAGCCAAGGCCCAATATCACCCACCGTTGGCAGCTATGGAAGCAACTATGGCTATCAGTCGCCGCAGCAGCAGTACAACCCTCAGAATTACAACGCGCCTGCTGTTGCATTGCCGAACCCACAGCACTACGGCGGTGTCAACAGGACACTCGCTGCACCAGCCTCATCACATCAGCCCTACGTCCCAGCTGCCTATGCTGATAGCGGACTGACCAGGAACAGCACAGTCAGCCACCCGTATGGCTTCTCTCCTACCTCACCCACCGCCACATACCCGTCTCCCACTGCTTACCAAAATTCGCAGTTCGGCCGGACGACCTCGCTCCAGGGGAGGTCAGCTTACTCACCGCCAGCCCCACCGCCACTACCTGTGCCTCCAGGTAGTGCGCAGTCGCCCACAGACGATTGGGGCAGTTACCCAGCGCGAACGACGTCCAGTGCTCACTCGCAATCGTACTACCAATCCTCCCACGCCCCACTTCCGTCACCACCGACATACGACACTGGGTACAATGCGCAAGACCGTGTTGGCAGATACAACTCGACCTCGAGCCTCCACTCGAATCCTCTGCCACCAACCCCAGAAGTACCTCCACATGCCTCTCCTCAGCGAACGAATACCGTCTCGTCGCGCCCCCTCCCCGACCCTCCCACCGAGTCTGATAGTGATGAATACTTCTCGCCACACAACGGCCCTTCGTACAATCAAGATCAACTGTTCGACGACGTTATGAACATGACTACGGGAAACAGCCCAAGGATACAGGTACAGCAACCGAACGGTGGCGAGTACTACGACGAGATGGGCAGGCGATCTTCGGGTAGAAACGGCGAGCGTACGAACGGTGACCGTCTTGCGCCCTATCCAGTTCGCGATGTATACACTAGTGATGAAAGCGACGTAGAGGCGGCCGCTGGTTTGGCTGCGCTCAGGATGGCAGAAGAGCAGGAAGAAGCTGATGAAGCACGTAGGCGGAGTGGAGGAGCTGGACTCTTTAGCAGCTACGCGACGATGCCATCTCCTCCTCTTCCCCACGAGCCGAGCCGGCCTGCGGAGCAGAGTGCCAGTGACAGCGATTATGCGCCAGTTGATCTGGGTCTGTACGGTGGGAATTTCGCGCCTTCATTCACATATGGAGGGCATCCAAGTCAACTAGCGACCGGAACCAGCCACCCAGTCTCGTCGTCTGGCTCACAGCGGAGATCTGAGCCCGCCAGCGACGACTACGATCCGATCCATCCTTTCCCATCTTTCTCGACCAACGCACGCGTCGATACCTTTGGCACAGGAGGGTTAGAAGAGCCTAGCGCACGTCGGCGGAGCTATGATGAAGGAGATGAGGTCACTCTGATGGACTCTGCATCTGGAATGTCTGGCATGTCCGGTGCGACGTTGCTGCCCTCGTCTGCGATGCCTGGCGAGCCTCCTGATATGTTCTACCATCCTGGAATGACCAACAGGCCTCTGCCTCCTCCGCCCACAAGCTCGAACAGTACCCGTCAACGGATGAACCATGCAAGCACGAGCTCACAAGGATCCGGTTCCTACGAATACTGGCGCAATGCACCATCGGCCCGTGGCTCATACCCGGTCGACCCTAACAATATGGGAATGGTCTCTCCCACTGGGATACAAGTTCCCCGCTCTACGTCTTTACTTCAACACAGCAATCCACCTCGTGAGGTTCCACTTCCACGATCAAAGACAGATGCCGAACAGGGCCATAGGCTGCGACAAACTGCCAATCGCAACACCCTCTATGGTGCAGCTATAGACAGCGATGGCAATACCTTGACTCCTGCTAGCGCTGATGCTGTCGCAATCGATCTGCCTACATTACCGACAGGGAGACGCTTCAATCCTGCCAAACTGTCAACCAACGACTTCAAGAAGTGCACTGAGCCCTGGGCACTTAGCTCGATCATCTCATGGTTAAAGTTCATGACTGAAGGAGAGAACGACTTGAAGGAAGGACCAATTCAGGAGGGTCTCATTGCTCTCTTCACCCACAAGGTTCCCACAATGAACATCGCCGACGCGGAAACGCTGAGTAGTCGAGTTGTGCAAGATATGTACAAGGCAGGAACGTTGGTACATGATGAGGAGTGGCTCAAATTCTCATCGATCAGCATGACTGGCGTCATCTTCCAGCTTACAGGTGCCGGCTGCTATGCGCCAATGCTTCATACACATGCGAGCCCCGGCCGCTGCTATTCACACCATTGTCAAAGGACTCTGAAGAAGATCGATCTGCATTCGCCTGCTGCTGCTGCTCGGAAGGAAGACTGGGCAACCTTCCACAAGATGAAGAAAGAGGATATCGCAAGCGCGAACAAAAAGGAGGTCGAGCGCCAGAACAACCTACATGAGATTGTCCAAGGAGAAGACCAGTACATGGATCGACTAGACGTACTACGGGGACTATACCGGGATAGGCTTGTGTCTGCACAACCTCCGGTTATTCCGCCGAAGAAGCTCAATAGGTTCATCAACGATGTTTTCAGCAAAGCGGACGCTGTGAAAAAGGCAAATGAGGATCATCTCCTCCCACAAATCAAATACAGACAGCAGGAGCAAGGCCCTTGGATTGTTGGATTTAGTGATATTTTCCGAGAGTGGATTAGGAAGGCGAAGCAGGCGTACATCGAGTATGCCGCCGCTTTTCCTTACGCAAGCTTCCTGGTGCGCCAGGAGGCCGACAGGAACATGCTGTTCCGCGCTTTCCTAGATGAGGCTCAAGCAAATCGGCTCTCTGAAAGGCTGCCGTGGCAAAACTTCCTCAAAGCCCCTATCGACAGACTGCAGCGCTATGGTCTTCTCCTTGACACGGTAATTAAGAATTCAATCGTGGACAACGATGAGAAGCGCAACCTCATAATTGCCAAAGAGGAAATCAAAGCCGTCACGCTCGAATGCGATGCTCGTGTGGCTGAGATGGAACGCAAGGTCAGTCTCACCGACTTGCAATCCAAACTTATCCTGCGACCTGGAATGCAGCGTGTCGAGCTCAATCTGGACCACCTAGGACGAGAGCTCATCTTCCGGGGAGATCTGCAGAGGATGGGAGGCAATCGATTCAACTGGCTCGAAACACACGCCCTGCTCTTTGACCATTATCTCGTACTGGCAAAGACGGTTGCATATCGTGAACAGGACGGCATGACAAAATCAGAGAAATACGACGTTTCCAGGCTTCCTATTCCAATGGATCTGCTGGTTCTGGAAAGCGAGGATGATGACCCTGTGGTACGCTCGAACTTAAAGGGCATTGCTCCTGTCAACCTAAACAACAGGATAACACCAGGAGCGGGGCGGACAACCAGCAGTCCAGGACCAGGGTCTCTCCAACACACTGTGACCTCAAACTCTATGGGCTCCACAAGCACTGGTACATCGGGGAAGACAATGGTCACAAACACGAACTTGGAGAACCCGAAGGACGAGAAGATCCTATACCCCTTCAAAGTCAAGCATCTGGGGAAAGAGACCTACACACTGTATGCCCAATCTGCGCAGAACAGAGCTGATTGGTGCGACAAACTCATCATTGCGAAAACACGGCACGCAGCCGCATTGTTCGCTCAGAATGCCGAACCTTTCCGCTTGCGCGTGATGGCCGACGCTGCATTCGCATACGACAGTGTCATGCCTACGCAGAAGGGTATCACCATCAAGGGCACACCACTCGATCGTTCAATCGACGAGGTAGAGAAGCTCTTCGCCAACTCAGGCCGGCCTGTACCAATCTGCAGAGCTCGTGTCAACTGCGCAACAGCCTTCAATCAGCCTTATGGCAAACATATCGTTGCTGTCGGTACCGACATTGGCGTGTACATATCCGATTACGACAACCCACGAGGTTGGACAAAGGTTTGTCATGTCATTCTACACATCTCGGACGCTATACTAACCAGCACAGGCAATCCAAATTCCACGAGTAACACAAATCGCAGTTCTCGAACAGTTCAGCCTAATGCTGCTCATCTCCGACAAATCCCTTATCGCGTACCACCTCGACGCCGTCTGCCCCGTCAGCGGCGCTCCTCCTTCCAACGATTCCACCCGTCGCGCACCCCAAAAACTCTCCGGTGCTCGCGATATCGGCTTCTTCGCTACAGGCACGATGAAAGACCGCACACTCGTCTTCTACAAAAAGCGTGAAGGTCTATCCTCCACTTTCAAGGTCCTGGAACCCGTATACCAAAAGTCTACCGAGAAGAAGTCTCGCATCTGGAAGTCTGGCCGCACAGAGTTCTTCCGCGAGTATGATGAGTTCTACATTCCCGCCGACTGCTACACAATCAATCTCTTCCACTCCTCGCTCGCCATCTCCACCGCTAAGGGTTTCGAGGTCATGACTTTGGATAAAAAGCAGCCCTGGAGTGTTCCGGATCTGAAGCAACAACACGTTGCTACCATCGCCTCGCGTCTCACCAATCAAGACCCGCTCGGCATGTTCCGCCTCTCAGACCAGGAGTTTCTTCTCTGCTACGAAGAATGCGCAGTATATATCAACAAGAACGGCGACATCAGCCGCTCCGTTATCATGGAATTTGTCGGCAAGGCAAAGAGCGCCGCAATGTACGGGCCGTATGTGCTGTTGTTTGACCCTGATTTCGTCGAGATCAGGAACGCGCAGAATGGTCGGCTAAGACAGGTCATTGCTGGCAGGGATGTGAAGTGTCTTGACGATGGCCTCTCAGGGACGAGTGGACATCATAGGACGATCAAGATGAGCTTGCAACATCCGCAGGTGGAGAGGTGTCAGGTTGTTGTTGAGCTGGTGCTTAATGAGGGGCAGAAGGAGTAGTGACTTATGCCAAAGGGTTAGCGGTCGAAGGGCAGAAGGGTGAGGATTTGCATATACTGGTTCTTGATTTGTTTTAGTTCGCTGGATACCTCGTGATTTATTGCAACCTCACATTTATTGCAACCTCGCATTTATTGCTTATGTTTATTTATTGTGGCAATATGGCGCTTCGGTCGTGCATTAATGGTGAACAGGAACGGCTGTCCGATGTTGGCATCAAGGCGCTACATAGTCAATGATAATGCACATGTTTCGTCATATGCTTATTTCTGTCTATATTACTAAGTGTGTCTTCTGGTGGTGGATCTTAGTTGTTGACTTCATGTTACCGTGTTGCGCAATCACGGTGCGCGATGGCATGTGCAGTATGGCTTCATTGAAGTTGTTTCAACGCCATGTCTTTGCAACAATTCAGTTTCCTGCGCTTGTGTTGCGTTGAGCGAGTGTTGCGAATGAACCGTCTCTTGCAATCCGCTGGGCTGGTCGAAAGCTCCAGAAAACAAAGAATCTGATCGCAAATTCAATATTCAACCGGTCACGAAGGCGCCTTCCAGATTCAAAGCTAGGCAAGGGGAGGCGCTGGTGGAGACTATGGCCGGCGCTGGTATGCAGAAGTAAGAAGGGGTAGCTGCAGAGCTTGAGATTTCCTTAATGCTCAGATCTTTCATCATCCTCGAACAGTCCGTCTCGGTAGCACTGGCAAGCCTGAGCTATCAACTCTTTGCGAAGATGGCGTCTGTAATCACTGGGGTGGTATACATGTCCTGGGTGGCACTGAGAGCGCAAGTCCCAATTTGTTGAGAGGGCCACTTCTTTCAGCTGTTCACATTGCGGGTGATTTACATGATAATGTTTGTCAGTAAGAGCGTGGAAAGGGAATTCAGCAGCAGATGGATGTGGAGGCAAGTGCCTGGAGGTAGTTAATTGGTAAAAAGAGCAATACAGAAAGAGCAAGAGCAAATCTGCTGCAACGGAACGAAAATGTAGAACTTTCAAGGTGCATAGCATGTAAGCGCGCAACAGCGTAGGATGCTCTCTTGTAGGAGCAGTCTTAGCGCGTATGCTCCAATGCCTTTACACCTGACAAATCGATGTACGATTATAATGGCACTTATTGACCACTGGGACTTGTGGTGAGCACCTCATATACCTGTGATTGAAACAGGGTTGAATTATGTTTGGAAGTTCTCATGCCTTCTACATGTGGGCTTATCCATCCAGCAAAGTTCGGCTGGATGTCTGTCTAATACTTTTAGGGTTGATTTTTGTTCATTTCGACCAGCATTTGCTCCGAGACTTCACCCCGATGTATGAATACTAGGTTATGTAACGAATTTGTCGCATTCGCGTCTTGTGAATCACAAGGCGTGATCACGAAACGATGATCACTACAGACGGGGCATCTCACTGGCTGGCAATGATAGAAGCAGATGTCCACACGGTCGTACTAAGATGCGTACTACCAGGAGCAAGTCACTGCCAGTTGACCCGCCGCGCCGCTTGCAGAAAGCTGCAGAAAAGCCCTCGCTTTGACTCCTTCCCCAATCTGGGGTCCCTTAGTGGTGCCGCGCCTCTACCGTCATCTAGAATGCTCTCTGGTCGCCCAATTTTTTGGTAGGGCAGGGCACAGCCTCGGTATGCACCTCGATATGCGCCAGGGTGTGCGCCTGTGATGTGGGGTACGGCTGATACAGGAGCGCGGTCTCCAGTCAGTACTGCACGGAGGCAGTGATTTGGAAGCAAGCTGCACGAGCATCTTATAGGCAGGAACAGATCATAGTGATGGTCTGCCGTGATTAAAATCATCTTAGCGATGGCAGGGGCGAAAGGTGGCGGTCAGAGACGATTGAAGTGGTCACTTCACAGATGCTTCGTTTTCCGATTGTGAAAAGCTGCTGCTTCAATGGAGTCGTGCAAGGATCTGTCGCAAAAATGATGAATCTTGGAAAGACAGTAGTTTGGTGCAGTTTGTGTTTACTGTAACTAGTGGCAGTTTTATTCTCCAATTATGCAGGTTGTTTTCTGGATATCACATACTGTTGGAAATTTTCGACTAAAGCAGAGTATTTCAGCACTGACGGCCGGCTGTAGGTTAACATCTACACGTGTGATTCACACTGAAAAACATGAATTCAGCACGAACTGACAATGTACTTTAGCCTCTGGCTACGCAACGGTCGTGTTTGCTACCACATTGACAACACAAGAAGATTCGTCAGCAGGTGTAGACAACAGTGGCCTTTCAAAGCGATAGCAATATCATGGAGCCGTGTTGTCGCCTAGAGTCCCTAGACTCCTGGAGAGATCGAACAGCTGCTTATTTCGTTATTTTGAGACACTGCGATGATCGACTCGTGGTGGACTGAACTCCTTTTTCGATGTGTTCACTTTCGACCGGTCGGTCGACTGGCAAGATCGACTGTTTAGTCCTGCATACGATCGATGACCGAGACGCAAGGTGAACACTATTGACCGATAAGGGACAAGACACGTCTTGCTTGATCGGTGAAGATCTCAGGGAATTCCGGTTGTAAAAACTTCTCCTCGATGTTGTGAAACCGCAATCCATGGGAGTTTGATGAGTATTTCAGATGCACTACATGCCACTAATAGACCCGGC
Organism: Macroventuria anomochaeta; assembly: GCF_010093625.1. Taxonomy (NCBI): domain Eukaryota; kingdom Fungi; phylum Ascomycota; class Dothideomycetes; order Pleosporales; family Didymellaceae; genus Macroventuria; species Macroventuria anomochaeta. The sequence goes on from NW_022985365.1 coordinate 720,465, forward strand.
GATTTATGTTGCTGATCTGTGTTGGTCAATAATGAAATCAGCGCCACTCGAGGAGCGGCTTGTTGAGCAAGTAATAAGCATCTGGACGGCCTTGGTGAAGGATCAAGTCGAGAACCGTGTAAGGGGGCAGGATTCAATAATGTCTGCGGAGACAAAGCTGAAGCGCCTTTTCAGTCGGACTGTATGGAATGTATACGATTCGTTTGTGTTGAGACACGCTCTTCCCCAGTGTTGGGTGAAGTCCGTGGCCAAGACCGCAACGGTCCCTCAAATTCTCATCTTTGGATCCCGTTGTCTCAACGAACCACCATCGTCACCATCGACCAGCTGTGCGGTAAGCCTTTCAGAGGCTCTAGATCCCGCTCTAAATGTTTTAACACGTGAGCTATTCCACTTGCCAAGTTCACGCTTGCATGCATGCACGGCCTGATTTCTAGCGCACCGACAAACCCTCCGTTGGCCTCATCGGTTACACCCACCACAACCAATCGAAGCAGCGCAACACGTACAGAGTAGCACCGACACGTCATGAGCAATGCAAGTTGTCATGCAAGGAATACCGCTAGAACCCCGCTAAAAGCTTTCGTTGAGGTGCTTCGAGCTCAAAGCATGAGCTCCCGAACGAGAGCGCGTCCCCTGGAATCCTCGCAGAGGAGAAGTCAAGCTGACCGGGGTACTTTTCGGCCACCCACACCAGCCATTAACATCGATTTTGAAGCCGAGTTTTGCCAACAATAGAGTTTACACTTGCCACTGAGTACACGTAGATTGAAGTGCAGTAGCAGCAGCAGCAACTTTTGTTGCTTCTTTTATATAAGATTTGCTAGCATTTTCGGAGGCTTGAGCAGCAGCCTGATCAATGGCAGCTTTGATAGCTTCAATGTTGCTGAAGCGCTCATTTTGATCAACTCTGACTCGCTTTCTTGACTGAGTATTCTGGAGTTGACCGAGTTGATACTGTAGTAACTTGTTTTCAGCTTCAAGCTGAGCTGCTCAAGTATTTACTCTTGTGATAGCCTTACCCGATTTGCCAAGCACTAGCCGGGTACTCCGTGAAAGAGATTCTGATTGTTGAATATCTGCTGAGTTTTGTACAACGCTTGTGAGCTTTGTAGAGTACTGTAGATAGTCTTGAGTACACCTAAGCCTGTGTGGTTTTGTCGAACTTGGGATGGAAGAGAGCAGGCCTCTAGCCGATCAGTAAGGCAAGAGGTCTGACCCCCCGGGCCGAGCCCCTGAAGTATCCTCAACTTCAATGTAGATAGAATGAATCAACCACGACACGTACAATAGGCATCCATGCTGCACCTTGGTTCCAATTGTGTCACCAGGAACTTCCCTTATCAGCGATCTTTTTTTTTAACTCAGCTCAGGATTGTACGGGCAGAGTCCAGCAGCATTTCAACCAGCTCAGATAACTCGCTCTGATAGCCCTTCTTCTCTTGCTCTGTTATATGATGTAACGGAGCGCTCTTTCTTGATTGCTGCTGCGCCATCGAGGGCTGAGAGAGCTCGGGTCTCGTTACGATAGCATGATTTGAGTACTGAGAAAGAAGCTAGATCAAGAGGTTGTAGCAGGTGGGAGGCGTGAGGTGGGAGGAACACGTGGTTGTCGTGATAAAACTGAGAGATCTACTTGTTGCCAAGTGGCGTGAAGCCATTGTTCATGTGCAGGATTTTGGTAGCCATTTCTCGTACGCAAGTGTGTGTAGCTGGTAGAGCGCGTGAGTCCTCGTCAAGAATCCATCTTGCTCCGGAGTCAATTGCTGCTGGTGTTGATGAGCTATTGCGTGAGACTCATGACCGGCAAGACACGCTTGGAGCAATGATCATGCGACGCCACATGCCTTAGCCGCCTTCCGCTGGCTTGTAAAAACACCAGCATTAAGAACGCGGATAGGGTTGTCTATTGCAACTTCACGAGAGTCCATTTTGAGTAGGTGGTGCTGGAATATAGAGCTTCAAAAACAGTGTAGACGCACTGGTGGGGTGGCCAAAAAGTACCCCCGGCCAGCTTAGCTGAGGTCCTGGTGCTGGCGCGCGTTGGGATAGTGCAAATTACGATTGTGGCAAGCATCGCGTTGCTGATGAGGCTGGAAAAGAGATGGAACCAGTGTGCGCGCAAGTCGTGGAGGAGTGCCGTTGATATGCGGGTGCTCTACGGGTAGCAAAGGTTACCTACACTTGAATGTAGTCAAAGCGCACATCCTCTCCTCACGGCAGTGAGCTTGCACGAGTGCCGAGTGCTTTGAGCCACGTCCCTTGCTGTGAGATCTCAACTCATCATGGTTGGGAAAGCCACTGGTGTAACTGGTGTTAATCCCTCAGGTTATCCCAAGCCGAATTCAAGAAATGATCGAATCAGGCTCACGCTTGAGGCGGCCAGCAACGCCCATCAGCAACTGCAGGTCTTCGCAACCCATGTCGTCGTCTGATCAAAGCGCCACATCCTCTTCGCTGGTCGCAAGCCAAGAGTACATAGGCTACTCTACGCTAGACTCGATTTTCGGGCGGAGAATTAGCGCAACGAGAGCCCTCTAGACTCCTTGGGGCAGTACACATTCGCTTGTCGACCAATGCCCATCACCAAGCCTTGTCTTGGAGTGCTTATATACGTCTTGAGGGTTCGCTATCGTGAACATCAGATCAACATGTATATGTCTACTGAGATCATGCAGACCTGGGCGAGAGGGGTAGACGGTTAGGATTTTGACCCACGATCTGCCCACGAAACACGGAGTCCCCGCGCTTTCGCGCAAACCCTGCTCCATTTTCTAGGTCCACTTTGCTGGCCAACTCCATGGGGTTGTGTCGTGGGGATTGTTGTGGAGCCCCATATCTCACTGGACTCGTTCACCTTGAGGCTCAACAACAGGAGTGGGGCGACCTGGGGACTGATGCATGCATAGCCTTAGCTCTGCATTCCCATGGTTTGATTGGTCACTATCGTCCATCAACCGCGAAGTCGGCTGCACTTTCGGAGGCAAACTTGGGTGCTAAGGCGGACTACTCCGGGGCTCGTCCAACCAGAACATTGCCCCCAAGAAAATTTGCGGATACTGGGGTGTGGTGTGCGGGTCGGCGCAGTAGTGCCAGGCTTTAGTTGCCTCCAGACCTGCATCGCGGCGGCGTTCAACCAGCGCCAGTTCAAGATCGTTGGCTGGTTGGCATTGGGTCTGGATGGCACCAGCCATGTCGCGATGGCTATCGCGTGCAAGCTGGGGAAGGATATATTGAGTCGAGCATGCCCTCGTTGTATATCATCAGCTCCAAGGTTCTCCAGCCTCATCATCATCTGAGCATCTGCTCCACAGAACTCCTGGGATCCTCTTACTTCATTCCATCTTTATACCTTACAACCATCCACCACAATGGTTCTCGGACTCGGTGGCTCACTGGAGCCTACAATGGACCAGGTCCACGAGCAACAGGCTCGCCGTCCCTCGACTGTCGAGGTTGTCAACGAGGATATCCGCCGCAAGAGCGTTGACAACCGCATCGTCACTGGTGCTTCTCAGTTGACCACCCGTCAATCCATCATCCCCGTTGCCCTGGTCACACTCCTCTTCTTCCTCTGGGGTTTCGCCTACGGTCTTCTCGATGTCCTCAACTCCCGCTTCCAGGTTGCGTTGGACATCTCTCAGGGAGAGTCGTCTGGTCTCCAGGCTGCCTACTTCGGTGCCTACTTTATTGGTCCTCTCACCTACTCTGGTTGGTTCCTTCGCAAGTTCGGCTACCGCTACACCTTCATGCTCGGTCTTGGTATCTACTGCGTCGGGGCCCTCATGTTCTGGCCTTCAGCTGTGAAGCGAAGCTTCGGTGGTTTCTGCGGTTCCATGTTCATCGTCGGCTCTGGTCTGTCTACCCTTGAGACCTCCGCCAACCCGTACATTGCTGTCTGCGGTCCTCCCAAATGGGCTGAATTCCGTCTCGAGCTTTCTCAGTCTTTCCAAGCTGTCGGCTCCGTCGTCGCTCCCGTTCTTGCTTCCTTCGTCATCTTCAAGAACGTTGGTGAGGATGGCAAGTCTCTCTCCTCCGTCCAGTGGGTCTACCTTGGTATCGCCATTTTTGTCGGTATCTTGGCTGTCGTCTTCTACTTCGCTCCGTAAGTAATATCAGCATATTCGCTTAGAAAACAACGACTTACACTTCCTAGCATCCCTGAGATTACTGACTCCGATATGGCCGACCAGGCTGAGATGATGACCTCCGCTACTGGATACGTCGACAAGCCTCTCCGCAAGCAATATACTCTCTTCTTCGGTGTTGCTGCTCAGTTCTGCTACGTTGGTGCTCAAGTCGGTATCGCCTCCTTCTTCATCAACTATTTCACCCAGGCCCACCCCAACCTGAGCACCACCGATGCTCACCACCAGGGTGCCAACTACTACGCCATTGCCCAGGCTCTCTTCGCCGTCGGTCGTTTCAGCGCTGCTGGCTTCATGTACATTGGTATCAAGCCCCGCTTGGTCTTGCTCGTTTACCAGACCGCCATCATGATCTTCCTCGCTGCGTCCATCGGTACCAACACTGGCAGCGCTACTGCTCCTAACTGGGGTGGTCTTGCTCTTCTCATGGTTGTACTCTTCTTCGAGTCCTGTATCTTCCCGATCATCTTCGCACTGGCAAGTATTCCGATTCCAACCCTCTCTAGACCTAAAGCTAACCTCAGATAGACTCTCCGTGGCCTTGGTCGCCACACCAAGCGTGGTGCTTCCTTCCTCGTCGCCTCCGTCTCCGGTGGTGCTGTCGTCCCCGTCATCCTTGGCAACGTCGCAGACCGCATCGGCACACAGCGCGCCATGGTCGTTCCCTTGGCCTTCTTCCTCATTGCCTGGGCCTACCCCATCTACCTCAACCTGTACAAGCGCAGGGAGCTTGATGCCTACACCGAATCCAAGGTCGGTACTTCCGAGGAGGGCACCGTCGACTTCGACTCAATTGTTGCCAATAAGGACATCGAGGCTGCTCACTTCGAACACAAGGCATAAGTGTCTACTGCTACAGTTTTATATTTAAAGAGTTTGGTGGCACGGATGGGATGATACCTGGAATGATTTTTGGAGGATTGTATATGCATCAGCTAAAGATTCCTCGTAGCCGGAGGGAGTCTTGTATATAGACCGGGGTTGCACATACGCTACTCATACCCCCATGATTGAAATGATTACGAATGAGAATGTCTTTACCAACAACTCTCGGATGCTTCTGCCTCTGTGTGATTCGGTCAGAACTTAGCTTTGTCAGATCTATCTTTATGTTTCCACGTTCAGACCGAAGGACAATACTGTCTCTTACTCGGTCATATATCGTTGAAGATTTTGGTGCGTTTTGCGTGGTCCAGCATATTGCGAACCATGCGTGGTTTTGAAATAAGGAAGAAATCCTGGCTGGCTGATCGTCACTCCAGGGGCCTTTCCAGCGGGCAGTTCCAGTGCTAGAGGATAAGCGAGATCTTTCTAGATTTTCAAATCGACATGTGGTTTATGTGTTCGGGGCTTCTAAAGTCGACATAGAAAAGCCGGTTCCGAAGAAGCCGGCTGCAAAAAGCCACTGTTAGCTCCAGGGCCTAGACACAATATCCTTCTAGTGTTGAGAAGTGTGGTGTTATCAAGCATTTGAAGTCTATTACATTTACTTCTTGGTATACACCTGCATGAAAACCTTTCTATTCACCTGTATTTGAGACAGGCAATGTACATTTTCTGGTGGTAGTTAGCGGCCTTGATGCTGCATTACTTAGATGTGCCAGACTTTGCTGTGACGACGATTGCTAAGATACAGACAAGTCGATAGCATATCAAGGAAAGTGGAAGTGAACATGTTCTCTGTGGGACGGCTGAATTGAGCAAAAGAGCAAACGAATGCCTTCGCGCACGCGTGAGAACTTTTTTCTTCTTTACTCACCTTCACCTTCGTATCTACTACGCTTTTTTGCTCTCACAACCTATTTCTTCAGCACACCACCCGAACACAAACAAGATGTCGCATATAGCTCCAATCAACCGTCACAAGCGTGCGTACGAGGAAGCCAGTAACCTGTCCGGCGAGAACCCAGGAAATTCATTGAAGTGGCGAAGCATAACCCTGAGTAAGCGAGCTCGGTTCCGACATCTCATCTTAGAGGCACTAAAAGCTTGCTGAAATGGAAACCTTCAAAGTGTGGCAAGTGATTGTTGATTAGAAAGCTGATCATCCATAGGGACACCTCCATTCCTCCTCACTACGTCATTAAGAACTGCATTGACATAAGCAATTGGGATGGCGCAGATCTCTGGCACCGCACCCTCTCAACAATGTTACACAAGTCACGCCGAAGCGTGGCGGAAGGACGATATCAAGGCCCTGGAGATTCTGAAAAGATTGTGCAAGGAGCTGGACCAATCCGAGGAGTGGATGGAGCCCGAGTGGGCGGGAGGAGTTCAATGAATAAGATGAAGCGAGAGATATACAAAGGCACATCGATGAAGAGCTCGCCGAGATGGAGCGGGAAGAGGCAGAGGCAGCCGCCAAGGTTGCGAAGAAGGAGAAGACTTCACGGCCAATGAGCACAACGGAGCTGGCACGGTAGCTACGTCGAGAGAAATGAGAGCATCGCCGTCGACAAAGTAAGCAAGACCACGATGCTAACATGAGCATTCTTTCTGGCCGTCTGTCAAAGTCGTTCCCCGAAGAATTCAATTTCTGGATAGGTCACAGCTAACAAGACTGACAAGAATAGCAACAAGGTCAAATACAGCGCAAGTGGAGCCCAAAATGCTCTTACTTTCCGTAAGGTCACCCCTGAAGTCACCAGCGGGACTTGACTTTCAGGGCAGTGTCCCCGACCTCTTCGTTTAGCAAGTCTAGCAAGGAGTAAGATGGTATCTGTTTTGAAGCAAGTACGAAATCGGAGACAAAGCTCTATGACATCTAGGTTGTATCGTTTCCTCTTTCAGGTGGTTATAAACAATCGAACGTCGACAAAATATACCGTCTTGACCACCAGCTCTACGTATCCCACCAACGCCAAAAACACCGAATGTGTACAGGAGACAAAACTAAAGCAATAAGCAAAGGACTAGTAGATGGTATCACTCAAGATCAAACAGAAAACCCCCCCCCCCAAAAAAAAACCCCCCAGCTAAACCATGTACCCGTACGGCAAAAACAAGACGGAACTGAAAGCACGAACTGAATAGAGGAAAGCTGTCCAACGCAGCACACCGAAAATCTGCTTTCAACGGCTGGCGCCACATATGGGACAGAAGTCAGGCGTGTTATCCGAGTTTGAAGCACCGCAATTGTCACAAGCCCATGAACCCGGGGCTGGCGAGCCTGCACTACCATGAGAAGTGTAGCTTGAAGCGTTTGACCGATAGGTAGCAGACTGCCTGGTTCCTTGGTTGCAGACGGGACAGACATCGTACCAGTTCATGTTTAGAGCGTTACACTCACTGCAGTACCAGGTGTCGGCAGGCTGTGCGTAGCTAATGAACGGACCGGCGGTGTTGTAGCTTGAGGGTTGCTGATGGCACATGGCTGGTGGTGTGGACGTTGTTTCTAGTCTGATGAAACAGGGAAGTCGAAGATGTGACCGAAGCCTGAATGACTTGCTGCAGCAAGAGGATAGTACAGAAGCTTGTGTATATTGAAAAGAGCAAGTTTCGGTGATGCTGAGACTACGCCAGGTGTTGCTGTGAAAGCTCTGAGGACACAACAGGATGTCTAGGTTTCTAGATTTCTAGATGTGTTGAAAGTGACCGAAAGACGAATTATGGAGTAGTGAATTGCTTCAAAGCTGAGGTTGGTGGGGTATTGTGGAGCCGCTGTTCGAATGATACTGATTGTGGAATGATATTAAGGTTGTTGATGGCAAACTGCAGAGACAGGGAAGAAACGTCTTATACCTCGAGAACAACGATAATGAAGCTTTCGAAGGACATCGTCAACGTACCACAACCTGCATCGTGCTCCTTCGTCCTTGTTGTTGATACACTTACAAGGGGGGTAGAGTAGTGCCCTTTCGGCGCCGAAGGTCCTCTTCAGCTACCCTGGCGAACATCGTGACTTCACTAGACGGTGAACGTCCAGCAAAGATCGGTACGCTTCATCCCTAGAGAGTTCATGTCGTGTCGCTGTCCATACAGGAACTCCGTCATACTCGGGGTCGCCGTCTGTCCCGAGGGCCTTGTTGACTCCTCGAGCCATATGACAGAGGTAGCGCAGGCAAAGTATTACGGGGCGAAGTCACAACATCAGCCCTACGACGCTTCGCTACCAGACATGAGCACACACCAGCCTCATTGCTGGTTCACGATGTTCACAGCCACACTGGAAGATGCGGTGTGTGCCAGTTTGAGCGGACGTTGTGTGTCGTGAGAAGGCTGGGGACCGGACCGTAGTGACGCGTGTTAACGTGCTGAACATGGTTTTCGTGGCTCTTGTTCGTCTGCAAGTATATCTCGCAGATACACTGACGTTAGATCAGCTACTGAAGTGTTTTCAGGAGATGTTCCTTAGTGATGAAGGCGTTCGGCTCTCCATATGCTGAAATGGCGGTATCCCATTTGCTCACAAGCTTGTTCCTAGTTCCACCAACACTAAGTAGAACGTGGCGCATGACTTGGTGAACATGTCGCTTACTGCGTACTCCTCCCCTGTTCATAGGTGTACCTTGACGCCCTTTGCGCGCAATGTGCCACAAGAACACCATGCCCCTCAATCAGGCGGGGCAGGGGCCCCACTAGGCTGAGAATTGCACTGCATTCCAGTAAAGGCCGTTTCCAACATCATGTATGGTGAGCGCCTCGTTTGCCTTCTCTTGGAGACCTCTTTTCGGAGTATCGTGGAGTCACCGTATACTCGGAGGGCGAGCGAGGGGCCTGCGGAGTGCTGGTCATGCGGTGCGTCGTCCCTGCTTATCGAAGTCATTCTGCACTGAGTGAAAACGACCTCATCCAAAGCTTCCTGAGACGATACTAGCAGCCATGAGCAACGGTCGTGGCGCGCAGGAGTGAACCTTCCGCACTAGTGCGGAACCCTTCCCACCTTCCTTCCCAACACAGGAACCCGAAAATTCACTGTCTTCCACAACACTTGCACCCAGCTTATCTGCCGAATCGCTTTCCATGATGCGGGGCCCCAGACATCACCCCAGACGTTCTCTGTCCACGACCTACACGTTACCCACCTGCTCGCTAAGCAACTCGTCTTGCCGTTGACAAGACGTTCTTGATTCGCGCAAAGCACAATGAAGTGTGGTTAGCGAATGGCAAGACGCCATGGCATAGTCTGGGCGTGCGTCAACGGCAGGGCAAGTGGCTTGGACGTAGGTGATGGGTATGGGTAAGCGAGGTGGCCAGACAACAACACAGAGCCGCGGAAGACACTGTCTACAAATGTGAAGACGTGTGGAAGGTACAGGGATCTGAGGATATTAACGGAGGGGTGAGGGATGCAGAGGTGAGCCGAGGAGTGAAACATGGGACTGGGAGAAAAGCGATATATATGCAAAAGCACATGGCTCCCCGCGATGATCAATGCAGGTGTAACGACACGACCGCAAGCGTGAGTGCATTTAACAAAGATCGACAACGGCTATTCACCTATGCTCGCTTAGTTTGACATCATTGTATAGAAAGCGCTACCCTTCCATGTTATCTCCTCCTCTGCCACCAAGTCTAATCTTCTCTCTCCAACCACATAGTCTGACCGCCACAATGTCCGAGAAACCGTCCCACGAACGCGTTTCGCGCGACCTGGATGAATCGCCAGTGCGCAAGGCTTCCGTCTCGCATTCCATCTCCAGTCGTGTCAGTAAGAGCAAGGCAGAGGAGATTGCGCGCATCGACAAACTTGCTACCGCGCCGGGTGTGACGCTGGAATCATTTGCCCATCTGGATGAAAAGAAGATACTGCGCAAGATGGACTGGCACTTGATCCCCATGTTAGCCCTGCTCTATCTATTGTCGTTTCTGGACAGAGGCAACATCGGCAACGCGAAGATCGAAGGTCTGGTAGAGACCTTGGGTATGAGTGGCGCACAGTACAACTGGTGTTTGACCGTGTTCTTCTTTACGTATGTCGCTGTCACCCTGTGAGATTCCCAACGTATGCGCTAACAGACGTGCAGATACGCCGCCTTTGAAGTCCCCAGCAACCTGCTCCTGAAGAAGCTTCGTCCATCCATTTGGCTGCCGACGATTATGGTGGCGTGGGGTATCGTCATGACGTTGATGGGCATCGTGCAGAATTACCACGGTCTGCTAATTGCGCGCATCTTCCTTGGAGTGACAGAGGCGGGCTTGTTCCCTGGCGTGGCGTATTACATTACTATGTGGTATTGTCGCCATGAAGCGCAATTTCGACAAGCACTTTTCTTCAGCGCCGCGTCTGTTGCCGGAGCTTTCTCTGGCCTTTTGGCATTTGGTATTGCGCATATGGATGGTGTTGGAAACCTGGAAGGATGGAGGTGAGTTCGTCCGTTTCAAGGTGGGATTGATCGTTGACTTTGCGTAGATGGATCTTCATCCTCGAGGGTATCTTGACTGTTGTCGTTGCGACCCTGGCATACTTCACTTTGTACGACTTCCCAGAAACGGCAAGCTTCCTGACAGAAGAAGAGCGAGCGTTCATCGTATTCCGGCTTAAGTACCAAGGCGCATCGAACGAGACGGTCAATGGAATACGCGTGGCGCAGGATGATACTTTTCAGTGGAAATTTGTAAAGTCTGCGTTTCTGGACTGGCAGATCTGGACCAGTATTTGGGTCTACTGGGGTACGTCGATTGAAGCAGCTAGTCATACCGGAGCTAAGAACGACAGGCATCGTGTGTCCCTTATACGGCATCTCGCTCTTCTTGCCCTCGATCATCCGAGGTTTGGGGTACACATCTTCCACTGCGCAGCTCCTGACCGTGCCCATCTACATCACCGCGTCCGTTTTGGCGGTCGCAGTAGCTTGGTGGAGCGATAGAGTCGGCAAGCGGTATCCGTTCATCCTGGTCTGCCTTTGCATCATGGCAGTTGGATTCATCATGTGTGTTGCGAGCGCAACTCCAGGTGTTATCTATGCTGGTGTATTCATCGCAGCGTGTGCTCTTTACCCAGCGTTTCCAGGAAACATCACCTGGCTGTCAAACAGTAAGTTTGTGCACCTAATCTATCAAATACAACAGCTGACAGCCTGCCAGATCTGGCTGGATCCACCAAGCGTGCAACAGGTCAAGCCATTCAGATCGCTGTAGGCAATCTTGCAGGAGCCATGGCCTCCAACTTCTATCGCGCCGAAGATGCACCTCGCTATATCCTTGGACACGCTCTTGAGCTTGGGTTTATTGGTGCAGGCATCCTTGCGCTTATTGTGCTGGTGTTCAACTACAAGAGGATCAACGCGAAGCGGGAGCGTCAGCTGGCGGAGGGCGCGCACAACGGGTATACGCCAGAGGAGCTCGGCGAGCTGGGTGACCGATCGATGACCTTCAAGTACTTCTTGTAGACGGCTATCTCCCGCGGTGGAGTTGGTGTAGATATAGATGGCCACTAGATGGTGCTTTCGCTCAGTAGTCTTGTATGCCAGTCTCGCCCGTCAAGACCTTTTCTTTCCCTTCGCCGTCTGAATCGAAGTCAGACTCCATGCTATCAAAATACGCATCCTGAATGTCGCGCTCCTTCTCGTCATCGTATCTGTCATTCTCATCTACGGTCTTGTACTCGAAGTCGTCGTCCGCACCGCTCAGGAAGCGCTGTGTCATCTCGTCAACCCACCAAGCCTTGCCCTCCTCTTTCGTCATTGGCACCTCGTCCTTGTCTTCTTCCATAATCTGCCCCTGTGGCCCTCGAGTGTATGTGAAAAGCGAGTTGGGGTCGGTGTGCTTGAGCGCGTCTTTCTTCGCTTCAGCGCGCCACAAGTCGGTTGACATTTGACCTGAAAAGCCCTTGCGCTGGCCCTCTGCCTCGCGTTCTCTAGCAGTTTGGAAGCGGCGAATGAGTCGGTCGTAGAGTAAGGGATCTGCGAGTTCGAGGGAGGAGTCGTCGAAGTATTCAGGGTGGACTTCGAGGTAACGTTTTCGGCGGTTCTTGGCGATGAGTCTGCTTTTTCTTTCTTCTTGTTGTTGGCGCATTTGATCGCGCGAGAAAACCTCATCCACATTCATATTGTCGTCCGCATCCATTGGTAGGATTTTACTGGTGTCGGCGGCGGGGTTATGCGCGTTCGCAGTTCGCAGGGGGAGTGGAGCCATGGTGGGTGAACCAGTCATATATGGCATTATTTGAAGGTATGTCTGTGTTGAAAGCTGGAATTCCACCTACGTATGGTGTAATGAAGCATGCACGTCTGTTGAGAAAGTGTCCATCATTGACGATGACGCCACGCGAGGCGCTACGCCACACGACTGACTAGCGTCGAAACGCGCCACGGGCACCGAACCACTCCAAGTCGTTTCATCCGTGCATCAATCATCTGAAACATCTCGCTAGACCAGGTGTCCTTCCTTTCCCTTCATCCTGTAGACTGTCATCCTTTCACGTTCCTGCCTTGTCTCCTTCGCGTTGTGCACATCGCGCTTCATTGCTCTCCTCGCGGGTCGAATACACCCACGGATGCGCGGTCCGCAAGGAAATTGGAAGCTCGCCTAACATCTGTTCTTTTCGAGTCGATATCTTGTTCCACACACTACGTTTTGGTTTCGCCATCTTCCTTGATCATCTGGAAAAGAGTTAGTAATTGGTATTGCAGAACCATGTCTTCCAGACAAAAGAGGCAGAGTAAGCCCAAGGTGGCAGCAGCGCCGCCGACACCAACGACACCAAAGGATGCCGAAAGTCGACCTCAGTATCTTCCAGCGTCAACCGTTCTTAAGAATGTTTCTCGTGCGGTAGCATTGATATTCATTGCTGGAGTGGCCTCTCCAGTATCACAACTCAATCTGTCACCCATCTTTGGGTCGATCCCAGCATCGTTGCATCACCAGCAAGCAATGACTTTGACCGCACTAGGAGGACTTGGTGTCAGACGGCTGCTGAAGGGCTATGTGTCGGTGGATGTCTCTGCTTGGGTCACTGTCCTCGCATACTGGACACCACTCATCCAATGTTATCTGTTCCCACAGAGCACGCAGCTTGGCATCGATTACGGGCCTCTGATCGTCGAATCACTCACATACTTTCCGCTCCTGTTTCTGTCCATGTACGCTGTTTCCGACCTGCTGGACACGGTCGACTTCTCCCGCTGGGACCTACCTTCTGCGCTCGGCGACGCCATCTTGCCAATGACTTCGTATGTTGGTGTGTCATTTGTCTCCCGATTTTTCGGTGCACTGCTTCCTGCTTTCGTTGGACAGCATGTATACTTGACACGCATTGGCTTCCAGATGCTGCTTGCATCAGCCTCCGCCTTCATTACCCCTTCAAAGCTCTTGTTCTTGGCCTTCCCGGCGATCCTGCATACTCTATGGATCAACCCTCACAACCCAGCGGACCACGCATTCCAATCCGCAAATGCTACTCTTGTCGCCACCCAGAACTACACTATCCTCGCTCGCCAAGAGTCGTTGACTGGCTACGTCTCAGTGGTGGAGAACTACGCCGACAATGCCTTTCGTGTGATGCGTTGCGATCATTCGCTCTTGGGTGGAGAGTGGCTGGTCACGCCTGACTCATACAACAAGGGCCAACGTCAGAAGGAAAGCATCTTTGCTGTCTTCGTCCTCCTCGAAGCTGTCCGCTTGGTCGAGGACCCAGAGCTCCAGCCTGTCAAATCAGTACCCCGAGCCTTGGACGTCAAGCCCGTTCCCGACTCAGAGAAATCAGCCCTTGTCATCGGTCTCGGTATCGGCACAGCGCCCAACGCCCTCATCGCACACGGGCTCAACACAACAATCGTCGAGCTCGATCCAGTCGTTCACAAGTACGCCACCCAGTTCTTCGGACTCTCACCGAACCACACAGCCGTCATCTCGGACGCCGTACGCTACGTCGCGGACACGTCCGTTTCCAACCCCAAATCCTACGACTATATCATCCACGATGTCTTCACCGGCGGCGCTGAGCCCGTCTACCTCTTCACAACCGAGTTCATGCAAGGTCTTTACAATCTGCTGAAAGACGATGGTGCCGTGGCTATCAACTACGCCGGCGACCTGACTCTCGGCTCCACCAAACTTGTGTTGAACACCATCCACGCCGTCTTCCCCGCTTGCCGTCTCTTCCGTGACACTCCTGCGCCTGACGACCACAAAGAGGGCGACAGCGACTTTATCAACATGGTCATCTTCTGCGTCAAGAACGACCATGGGAAGGGCAAGAAGGCCGTTGGATTCCGCAAGGCGACAAGCAAGGACTGGCTTGGCAGCATTGCACGCAGGAACTTCCTGCAGCCGAGAGAAGAGCTGGAAGTTCAGTTTGAGTACGAGAAAGGTGCGCAGGTGATGGGTAAGGCTGATGTCGCTGAGCTGGAGGCGTATCATGAGGAGGGTGCGGTGAGCCACTGGAAGATCATGAGGTCAGTGTTGCCAGCCGGTGTGTGGGAGATGTGGTAATGGCAGTGAGAAAGGGATCGTATGAGTGGGAGTGTCATGTTGGAGATAGACTGTGTAACTTGGAGATCAAAGCTCAGATAAATTCATGGACGAATCTTGATCACGACAAAGCCCGCAGCACTGATCAACATCCACTGCACCGTCCTGCCATCACCAGTTCCTACTCAAGATTAAATGATGATCGCAGTCAATGCCATGAGCTGTACGCACCTTCTGCGATCAATCTCCTTCTTCAACATCAGCAAACAAGTCGCAACAACAAGATCCTCCTTAATACCAATCTTCCCACCAACATCATCACCCAACAGGAGCTCACCGCCATTGCCCGCACTACAAGATTTGCTCCCCAGCGTTCTTGTCTCATCATTCCTGATCAGCATAGCCAACCTCCTCTCTCCAACATTAAGCACAAGTGCAGTCCCCTTCACACCATTCGCGCCAAACCCCTTCTCCCTCTTATACCGCCACTCAAACGTCCTCCCATCCGGCAGCAAGAACTTGTGATTTCTACTCGTCCACTTCGACAATGTCTTGATCTCGTAAATCATACCTTCGTCAGTGTCCAGCCTATTCAGCACAGGATCTTTACTTGGGCCAAAGAAGTACTCAGTCCCAACCAACGCCTTCCCATCAGCATCCGTTAGAGTGCAGTTCCCTGAACTGAGTCTGGCGCGCGTGGATGTGTAGACTAGACTGCCATCGGGGTTGCTGATCGTGACTGCGCGCTCGCTCGGTGGTGTGGAGAGGCGGAGGACGCTGATGCCTTTGGCGTTGATGTGCAGTGTTTTGACGGGTATGAAGGTGGCGTCTAAAACGCCGAGTGTGGTGTCGCTGGCTATGGATACGGTGTCTCCGATCATGAGCTCTTTTTTGTCTTGCTCGGACAGGGTTTTGATGTCGATGGGAGGGTCCTCAGTGGTAGTGGTAGTGCTCATGATGAACAAGACGAGGCGTAATCCTGCGAAAGTGTTGCTGGGGGTGGTGCAGACATTGTAAAGGGATAGTCGTCAGTCACTCTTATACTACATCCTATGTTTCACGTGGTCGGTGTGCGCCTGAGAAAATATTGTCGCATTTCTCGCACACTGTCTTGGTAGGCTTCCCCGAGGTGTAAGGCTGACGTGGTGGAGGCTTAGCGCGACGTGTGACGGAATCAGGCACCAATCGTTCTGCCTTGTGAAAACCCGCATTATAAGCAGTACTTGCAACCAAGCCTCCATCACCAGTGCAGCTCATACTGATGGGTCAGTGATACCAAGGGTCACGTCTTTAGATGGTAGTGCTTGCTTGGGCTGACAATCCGACTGACACCCATTCTCCGTCCGTGGAATCGCCTTCAAGAAGTAGTACTGTCTGCTACCGAGGAAAAATTGCGAGGAGAAGCATGCTTTCAGTTATCAGATAAATTATTAACGGGAGATATAGTTTTCCTTCCTCAACCGCGCCTACCACTCTGCCATGTGCGCCAGCACCTGCCCTTGCTACTGCCCATTCGGCAGATCGAACTCATCGCCCGTCACAATGTCCAGCGCATAAACCGGATGACAAACACTCATCCATTTTAGATACGCCAGTATAGACGGCAAACCTCCTGTGTCGAGATCGACCGGTAGGCCTTCCGAAGATTGCACTCCATGAGCAAGGAACGACCTGGACCAGCGGTCTGCCAACTTCCAGGATAGTAGGTCTCTTGGGGATCTGTTGCTGTTCGAACCATCATAGGCAAATTGAGCGCCGCAGATGATCTCAATGTGATACCCAAGCTGCCGTCGCAGCTCGCGGTGGCAGTCGAACCTCATGTAGTTTTCGTTACTGCCACCAATAAGCTTCGTGATATGAACGGGTTTGGCTTGATGACAACTCGTCCGCCGAAATGCTGACGCCAGACAAAGCGAGATGAGTCTTCGAGTACAGGAAAGTAAATAGCGCGATAGTACGACCTACCATCTTGTGCAGGGCGATCCTAGAGTCCCGCAAAGCTTTTGCAGAGGCCTTCGTGAAGGCGCTTGCCGCTCGGCAGATAGCCGCTGGAACAGTACCACATGTTGCGACAATGTTTACAGTAACCGGTAGCCGTTTGACTGTATACGCCGCAACGGGGACGAGTTGCGGCGGTTAAGGATGTATCCGGGACTGGTTTTTCATCCACATCCTCGGAAGAAATTTCTGGACGTTTGGGACCTGCACTTCAAGTTGAAGGAGCAGGATTTCTGCCAGTCCTGATTTCATCAGCAGGCAATATAAATCATGTCGAGGGTCGCTTGTTGTTTGATATGACATTACGTTTGTAAGAACACGGACTCGTAATCGACTGATGTGTCCAGACACAGGGAACAAATCCAGTTTACAAGTTTCCACTCATCCACAAAACTCTTACTATTTCTTCAACAATGCGAGGTGTCCGCCCGCTGTCACCGTATCACCTGGCTTGACAAGCAGCTTCTCGACCCGTAACTTGGCGTTAGCCGCTATAGCCGCATCGGGTGTCTTGACCGCAATTTCCAGTTTCATGGCTTCAAGAATGACGATCTATGTTGTTAGCCGGCTACTTCTCGGCTGGTTTTGCTATGAGTACTTACCACACTACCATCTTCAACCACATCACCCTCCTTCACTTCTACTTTCCAGACATTGGCATCCACAGGCGCTTCGACGGAGGTGATGTTAGGATCATCCAGCAGTTTCTCGACAGTAGACTCGTCGACCTGGCTCTCAGCCCTTTCCTTCTGCCAACGCTCAAATGACTCGTTCTCAGCTTTTGTCATCTCTTCTTGAGCTTCGGCCTGCTTTGCGCGTATCTTCTTGACTTCCTCAGCGCTGTCCTGAAGCATCTTGTTGTGATCTGCCATATCGAACTCAACGTCCTCGTACTCGAATTTGAATTTTCCGGCTCTGAACTTGCCGAGCATATCATTAAGCTCCTCTTCACTGACTTGATAGTAGGTCAGAATATCGAAATCTCTGAAAATCCAAGGGTTTGTGAAGCCTGGCTTTTGCGCGTAGTAGTCAAAGCATGGCACGGTTCGGCCAGTCATCTGATACCCTCCAGGCGAGTCGACAGGGTAGATTGACATGCAGCTTCCTGCCCAACCAACTGTGCCCTCTGGTGTAAATACACGTGAAGGGTTCATCTTCGGCGCATTCATACGTTGTCGGGGGTCAATTGGCAGTGACACAGTATTTCCACAGAAGAAACCTACAACAACCGCCATGAACTGCCCAGTTAGATAGATGTCTTTTAGCTGTTGAGGGGTAAAGGCATTATTCTTAGCAACGAACAATAAGTTGTCAGGGAGATAGGGAGCGTGTGGACGTTGATTGGTCATGTAGCGCTGGGTAGCCTCGTCTTGAAGCTTCGACTCGAAGCTAATGGGGAGCTTGAAAATTCGTGTGGGCACCTTGGTCGAACGGAGATCACCGAAACCTTCTTCGATCTTCTGCAAACGCGATACGAGCTCAGATCGAGGTAGCTTGGCACCATTGTAGTAGATCAGAAGCGTTGTGCAGCAGCCAACCGTGTTGAGGAGGTTGCCCTTTATACTTTCGGGAGTTTCTGAAGAGTTCAGAGCATTTTCGAGCGCAGTAACACGGCATCGATGGTTGAGGTCAAAGGATTCGTTGCCGTACTCAACAAGAAGATGATCGTCGCCACCCTGGGCTATCATTAGTCTGTTTCCAAGGGCTCATGCGCAATGTTTCGACTCGCCTGGCGATACCGCACTTGAGGAGTGCTTGTTGTAGCTGCTTTCTCCCAGATGACCGCCTTGCCGATCTCACCTTGATGAAAGTCCACATGTCCAACTT
This sequence comes from Macroventuria anomochaeta, assembly GCF_010093625.1. Classification (NCBI taxonomy): domain Eukaryota; kingdom Fungi; phylum Ascomycota; class Dothideomycetes; order Pleosporales; family Didymellaceae; genus Macroventuria; species Macroventuria anomochaeta. The sequence continues at coordinate 738,791 of NW_022985365.1, forward strand.
GTAGGTTATCGATCTCATCGAAGTCACTCTTACTCTCGATAGCTTTCTCGATCGAGTCCAGGAAGTTATCGTTGCGCTTCCTCTTCCTGAGGGCATCTTCGAGGCCAATTCTGACGTACTTCAGCGTATTGCCAGCTTTTAGCTGTCCGAGCTTCCACCAGTCAGCCTTGACCACGGTCGTACTGCTTGTGAATCCGCCAAAGTTGGGACAGTCGACAGGAAAAATGCAAGGATCATCGCCCGTCCAGTTTAGTGTACCCAGAGGATAACCGTACTCGACTAAGTTGCTAGGATGCGCGCCCCCTTCACCGCCGTCTTTTCGTGCCCACTTAGGTACAGGACCAACGAGTCGTATTCCGCTGCGAGATGCGTTGTGTGAGACCTTCCATTTTGTTTCGTAGATCATCCGGATGTCTTCTGGCGCAAAGTATCCTTCATCATGTGGGCCTACCATCGCTGAGATCTCCCAATCTGTCTTGTAGCTAAGTCGCAGGCGTTCTGGCAGTGTGACAGTCTCGATGTCTGTGGGTAGATCCGCCCTGATCTGAAGTAAGTCTCCAGGTGCCAATTGCCGACCTTGGTAACCACCAATCGCCACCAACGGAGAGGTAGACTTCGAACCGAAATAGTCAGCCACCGCTGGCAAGCCACCATAGATTGCGAGGTACGAACGACAGCCTCCCGCAGTAGTCTTGCCGATTTTGAGTCTTTGCCCAGCTCCGATCTTGACGTTGGTCCACATTGGAAATTCCTCTCCATCCAACGTTGCTTCCATAGGTGCACCGCAAAGAGCAACAATAGCAGGTCCAACAAACCGGAGCTCAGGTCCGCTTAACGTGATCTCTAGACCTTCAGTCCCGCGAGCATTACCTACCAGCATGTTTGCGACCTGGAAGGCCATAGGGTCCATAGGTCCAGAATGCGGTATGCCCTTGCCAACAGTCGGTCTCCCTGGAAGATCTTGGATGAGAGTGTATGCACCAGCTGAGATGACATCTATCGCATGCGGGGCGAATTTGAAATCCCCCAGGAAGCTGGTCATTGTCTCTCCAGAAGCAACCCTCTGGTCATCCAATATCTGTACCAAGAACTCCAGGTTGGTGGGCGGCCCTGAGATCAACGAACCAGTCAAGAGCTCTTTCATCCAAGAGATGGCCTCGCTTCTGGATTGCGAATGGGCCATTGCCTTCGCTATCAAAGGGTCTATGCACTGTCAGTTCCCGTGAAGTATACAGATTTACATCGCATACCGTAATTGGGTGTAATGCGCGAGCCCGTAAAAACCCACGTATCAATGCGGCTACCAGATACGTTTTTCCACTCCACTTTCTGCAGCAAACCCGGAGATGGTGCATAGTCTCGCAAAGGATTTTCTGCATAGACCCGAGCCTCGATCGCTGCACCAGTTGGCTTTGAAGGCTGCATCTGCTTCAGAGTTGATCCTTCTATGCCACCCTTTCTAGCAAGCTGAGCGTCTGCCTGCCTCAACATCAGCTGAACCAGGTCGACATCGTAGCAGAGCTCAGTGATGCCGTGCTCTACCTGAAGACGTGTATTCATCTCCAGAAAGAAGAAGTCGCCCGATTTGTCGTCTACAAGGTACTCAACAGTTCCGGCTGACCCGTACATGATGGACTCTGACAGTCGAACAGCGGCGTCACCCAGCTTCTGGCGTAGCTCCGGATGTCTTTCGATGAACGGACTCGGACACTCCTCAATGACCTTCTGGTGTCGTCTCTGGATCGAGCACTCGCGCTCACCGAAGTGTACGGCTTGACCCAGCCCGTTGCCAAAGACTTGTACTTCGATGTGATGGCTAGCTGGGAAGTATCTCTCGATGAACACGCCAGGGTTCTTGAAAAGCGTCTGTCCTCGCGACTGCACCATCTTGAAGCCCTCACGCACTTCCTTGATGTTATTGCAAGTGATGAGACCCATGCCTCCGCCGCCACCTGTTGCCTTGAGCATGACAGGGAAGCCTATCTGTTCCGCCTCTTTTGCAGCATCTTCCTCATCTTTGACGAGTCCTTTGGTGCCGGGCACGATGGGAACGTCAGCTTTGGCTGCTAAGTCTCTTGCTGTGTGCTTGACGCCGAATGCTTCGATGGCCTCAGGGGAAGGTCCAACCCATACGAGACCTGCATCACCAACTCGTCGTGCGAAAGGTGCGTTCTCTGAGAGGAAGCCGTAGCCGGGAATGAGGGCGTCTGCGTTGTTTTCTTTCGCGATCTTTAGTATTGCCTCCTCGTCTGTGTAGGCAGTCGCGTTGCTGCCGGGCAAAAGCACAGCCTCGTCGGCATCTCCCACATGTTGTGATGCTGCATCAGCTTCTGAGTAGATCGCGATGGTCTTCACTCCCAACTTCTTTGCGGTCCTACAAATTCGAACTGCAATTTCTCCTCGGTTAGCAATCAGCAAGGTCTGCAGCTTCTCCATCTTCATCGTATGCACGATTGCGACTGCCTCCACGCGCGTATTTGACAGCCGTCAACCCCGCTGCCCGCTTCCGCCTCGTCCCCTATCTCACAAGTCCACCATGCCGGCAGTGACATGGCCGCGCGATCCTAATGCAGTTGGTTCCTGGGCCAATTGCACGCCATTTATGGTAGCTTGATGCGATGCTGTGTTGCGGTTGGTGACGGGTGTACGCGTCGACGTCATCCAAGTGCATTCGAGAAGAGGGGTTCTTCGATAACAACCGTGGAAACAAACGCTGGGCCCACGACGCTATGGTCATAGCACGGCATTACACATTGATCCGCACCTTTGCCGGATAGAACATCGTGGCAGGTGGTGAGATGACTTCTCAAATCATACATTCACGATGCCGGCCAGCAAACATCCTGTGAAGATCAACGTCGACCTAGGAGAAGGATATGGTAACTTCAAGTGTGGCCCAGATGAGAAGCTGATTCCGTTGATCGATCATGCCAACGTGGCATGCGGCTTCCACGCTGGGTAGGTCCGATGTCACGGCGGGAGAGTATTCTCTAGCTGACAGTATCAGCGATCCTTTGATCATGCAGCAGACTGTTCGTGAATGCAAGAAGCACAACATCGCCGTGGGTGCACATCCCGGTCTGCCTGACATCCAAGGCTTCGGCAGAAGAGAGATCAAGATGTCACCCGAAGAGCTCACGGCAATGACAAGATATCAAGTCGGCGCACTCAAAGCCTTCCTGGACGCTGAGGGAATGCCTTTGCATCATGTCAAGCCACATGGAGTACTCTATGGCATGATGTATAGAGACAAGAAAGTCTGCAGGGCAGTATACGAGGGTGTACCAAAAGGAACCACCGTCTTTGGCCTAGCGGGAACTCTTCACGAAGAGGTCGCTACAGAGCTTGGGTTACCTTTCGTTGCGGAGCTATACGGTGATGTTAAGTATAGCAAGGATGGAACGTTGGTCATCGACAGGAAGAAGAAGTAAGTCTCCGTCTGGTGCACATCTGTCCTCATGGCTTACCAAGTTCAGACCCTGGAAGCCCGAGGAAGCTCAAGCACACATCAAGAGCCAAGTCGAAAATGCGACCGTGACCGCCGTTACAGGCGAAGAGGTGCAATTACCGATCGGCGACCACAAAGTGTCGCTCTGCTGTCATTCAGATTCGCCTGGGGCAGTCGAAATCGTTACTGCAGCCCGCCAAATCGTCGATCAGTTCAACAAGAAGTATTTCTCGTAGTCATGAAGCGGCCAAGATTTGATTTTGCCATCGCTGATAGTGTCACCTCGGGTGCCAGAAAAAGCTGCACTCTAAACCAGCAAAAAGTCGAGGAACACCAACAAAGGTTGCCCTCTTTGCCACGACACCACGCAACAACGACTTGAGATTAATTCTTAGAAAAACACAGAATTATAGAATAAGATATTCCCTACAATCCCGTGTTTTTAGATTTCTTATATTGTGTGGTGTTGTGCGATTATCTCGGTTGGCAGAAGCACACTTTTCGTGAGTGCGGCTTATTTTGTCACCCGAGTAAGTGTCTATAGAGCTCGGTCAGCGCGGAAAGTACGAGCTGGTGTCTAATTTTAGAGACCGAGGTATGGACCAGAGTGTGGCGCATGATCACGACTAGCTCAGTCATCTGTGGCTCTCGTATCCACGATATTGACTCGTGCTGAAAGAAAAGTGGGCAGCAAATTTTATATATATGGCAAATCGAACCCCAAGTTTTGTATCACATACAATTCATTCACATAATAAGCATGTTCTGCTTCCGCCGTTTCGTGCCTATCTGGACCGTGGTCGCGGTGGTTACGCTGCTATTCTTCGTTACTCGTATCCGGCCAGAACACCATTACCCTCTGGAAGAAGCGACTTATTACCGATCCGTCGATACGCTGTTCAGATCAGAGAAAGATGCCCTCCTCCAATGGACAAGATCCAGCAGGCAGCCACTAGACGTCGAATCTGACCACTGGCTTGACTGGGAGCCAACAGAACCTACAGTAGGATGAATATATCTCAGTTCACCACGAGGTGTCACAACAAGCTCAAAACTCCATCAACGAAGGGAAGCGACGTCATAGCCCAAACGGACTCGTGGATGAAGGCTGCGTCGCATCTCCACAGCCACACTTACACGAGCAACACACGAGCAGCCTTCCACAGACATTCTCGAAGCGCACCACCACCTTCTAGCACCATCGACTAGGCCGCAATCAAACATACATGGCCGGTCTTACTGCCTGTTCAGGCAACCTTCCTTCGAAGCATCGAATACAGCACTATATCGGAGAATAACTATAGGTCTTGTCAAAACTCGCAAAGGAAAGATGCGCAGAGCGGTGGGCAAGCGATGGACACTCAAGACTGCAAGATGAGGTGCATCAGGCACCGTTTGCGGAAGGAACAGCGCTTGGTGGGACGAGGGCGGAGGCGGTAGCGAGGTGGGCGACGGAGCTGGGTCCGGGCGATAGTGGGTGGAGGGTTGCTGCCGGAATGGAGGGAAAGCGGCGGGGAATAAGCGTGCCTGTCGACGAAGAGGTAAAGTGAAGGTTTATTGGGAGAATGATGTCGCGCGGCTGGGGTGGCATGCTTGTTCGGAAAGAAGTGCGTCCGTGGTGTTATGTGAGGAAGGCCTGCAGGCAACTTCAGAGTGTAGTGTCAGCTTGAGGTTGCAACTCTATCTACCATCTTTGTCTTTCGATCCGATCATCTGCCATCTCACTCATCTTTACGACTACATAATGCTGCAAAGAATGCATTCAACAGTATACTCAAGGCCATCGTACTTCCACCGTTCATCTGTACTTGCGTAAGGTCGCATGTGCCCAACTTGGCCGTATCTTTTCGAGTCGAGACGAACTGATTCGACCCCTTAGAATACTAATTTGATGTAATTCGTTTGGGACTAGTTTCGACGCACAAGCCGCAACTGCCATAAGCCTCTTGTTGGAAAGGGCGCCCATGCTCAGATCAACGTCATCTCCTCTTCTGTGCATCGAAATCCTCTGGCTGGCCAACATCGACTATTGTTCTCAGGATACTCCTGCTGCCGTCTGTTCGTCGCGCTTCCCCACATATCGCTCAATAACCGTCAGCAACTGATCGATCTTATACGGTTTAGTAACCACCTCATCAAAGCCGCATTGTCTCATCTCCTCAACTTGCTCAAGTCGTGCATTGCCCGTGATCGCAATTATGGGAATCTTTTCAGTCAGCAGGTCCTCCTGCTGAAGCTGTCGAACGCGGCGGACACAGGTCTTGCCATCCATGACGGGCATCTCGATATCGCAGAGAATGATATCTATTGTCGGGACAATGTCGCTGTTGTTTGTAGTATGTACGGAGTTCCAGGTAGAGCTTGCGATGAGTGCAAGGGCTTCTTCGCCGTTGTTTGCGGTGAGAGTGTCGTAGCCGTGCTTTGTGATGAGCTTACGTAGGAGGCGCTGATTGATCAAGTTATCTTCGACTATCAGGACGTTCGTTCGTGAAGATGGTGATGGCTGCACTGATAGTGTCTGGGTTTCGGACCCGGACTGTTTCTGTGGCTGCACAGGCTGAGCCTGCTGCATTGCGGGTGAGGTTATGTTCAGATGCCCCAACTCGACTGTAGGAAATGGTCGGTCATCCGGCGTGATTGGTAGTTCCAGCGGTTGGCTTTGACGAACTTTAATGTAGAACTCGAATGTACTACCAAATCCAGCTTGTGAGCTTAGACCTATGCGCCCACCGTGTAGTTCGGCAAGGTTACGTGAGATGTAGAGGCCCAAGCCAGATCCACCGAATTGAGCGTGTGTGCGTGGTGATGCTTGCGAGAACTTCTGGAACAAGTTGCTGGCTTCTTCCGGAGTCATACCTAATCCACTGTCCTTGACCGAGAACGACAGATAGACGGCCTCGCCCTGGCCCCATTCAGGTAGGTTCGTAGGGTCGTGATGTTGAACGCCTGATGGGACGTACCTAGTACCCATTGGCTTGTTTGCCGGCTCTTCCAGATGCGCATTTAGCGTCATCTCAAGATCTCGTTTTTTCCCTTTCTTTGTGAATTTGATGGCGTTAGAGAGAAGATTGATGACAACCTGCGTGACTCTGTTGGGATCCATCATGACCCGCTTTAACTCGAGACGGTTGTAGCCCTCCCCGACCATGAAGTTTGTGTTCATGGCCGATGCACGTATCTCAGGGGCAAATAGCCCCAGGATCTCCCTGTATAGCTTGATAGGGTTTGTGCTTTCCGGGTAGACTTGAAGGAGTCTGGCATCCAGTTTCGACAACGTCAACACATCGTCCACGATGCGCTTCTGGTGGTTGGCGCAATAAGCGATTGTTGTCGCTAGATCAAGACACTCGTTCAAGGTTTCAATCTGGGCCTGGGTGCCCTCGCCGTTCTTCAATCTAAACTTGATATTCTCCGTGAGTTCGTAAGCACATTGAAAGATAGCGTTGAGAGGATTTCCTGAACGATGTTAGTAACCCGACAAGATAGAAAGGCGGAAAGCCGTACTCATCTCATGTGACGTAACATCCAGAAAGTTCTCTTGTTGTCGTCTCTGCTCTATAGCCTCGGAGAGTCGTGCAGACTGCATCTTCTCTGCCCATTTGACAGATGATATGTCGGTGATGCAGCCTAAAGTTCCCTTGAGTTTACCATCTTCAGTGTACTCTGGCTGAAGAATACCCAGGGCGTAGGTTCGGTCCAGCATTACCTCTCCACCATCGCCTTGAGAGGTCCAAGGCTTCTTGAACTGAACCTCAAACGTGATAGCATCTTCGCATCTTGACTGAGTATACCTTTCCCAGACCGCGGTTATGTCCGCGACGCCATCCGGATGAATCATGTCCATCCAAGCCATAGGCTGAGTAAGTTCCTGTCCGGACTTTCCACAAATACCTTCGAATGCAGCGTTCCAAAAGGTCAAAACATCGTCAGAGTTGTACATATACATCCCTACCGGCGCGTTTTCTGCGAAGCGCCAGAACCTTCCCTCCAGATCAGACGCAACTTGCGCTCTGTGTAGCTCCTTCTCCCTTGCTATACCTCTAGCGGTAGTGATGCCGTTCTCGATTTGCCTTGTTAAAAGCTGCAGGAAAGAGCGATAGTCTTCGTCAAACTTTCTGAGTGGAGTCGTCCCGACAATCATGATAGCAGCTATGTTGTTCTCGACAAAGCACCTCAAGGGTTGAATGACAATCTCCCGGCATGGTGGAACACCATACTTTTGGAGTTGATTCAGCGTGTTCTGAGTCAGGCTGTTGTCGGACGTGGACAAGGTCTTCATCTCGCGGGTATTGCAGGCTTCGAGAAGATCACAATTCAGACCAAATTGCAGCACTGCAAAATCGCCTTGTGGTGGTATGCCACGGCGTTCTTCGCTCATACCTGCAGTGGCTTCCAGTATGAGGTCCAACGTGTGACCTTTGAGGTCCGTACTGTATATGGCTGCAAAGTGGATGTCACTCTTGTGCTCATCGAGCACACCCGCTGCAGCTGCGCACACATCGTGCACAGTGTACGTTGTCGCCATTGCCTTGTTGGTACTGGTCAGGATCTGCATTCTTCGTTTGAATATGACTTGTTGTGTCTTTTCATGGATGCGTGTCGTAAAACCTGTTACAGAGCCATCTGCAGCAAGGATGGGGGCTAGGAAGAAATCGAAGAAGCCCTCCTCTAAGAACCCGTCACGCACAAGCATTCGGCGCAGTTTATCCTGCTGAACAGATTGGCCGGTCTCTCGTATGCGATCAAGTATGCGGTAGTACTCTGGCCACTGTTCCAAGTTCTCTTTAAAGGGCCGGCCCATCGCACTAGGATGCTTGTCCCCAATAACGCCTGAGTAGGCCTGATTGTAAAGCATCGTGCACTCGTCCCCCCATAGTATATTGATTGGGTCTGACGTTGCTAGCGCAAACTCGCATACGTGTCGAAGCTCTGCCGGCCACTCCTCGATCGCGCCAATTGGTGATGATGCCCAGTCATACTGGCGCATCCACTGGAGGTAATTTAGATCGCCCAAATGATCATGAGGGCTTACGACCCCAAGAGAGGGTCTCTGAACAGTGTTTTGTGCCAGAGCAGGGGTCTTGGTACACGCTTGCGCGTCTGACGATGGCTCTCGAACAATAACCGCGGAGGGCGTCAACAAGTTTTGTGGAGATTCGACAGGTCTGCCTTCATTTTGGCAATGATGCTGCTCAGTTGATACGGCTATGAGCCATCGATTTCCAATAGTCGTCACAGTCCAACTGATCCCACAAAATGAGACCGTGGAGCTTTTCGAGCCTGTTTGAGAAGGACTACCACTATTGGTGCCAGGGCTCAACGCATTGGGGGTCTGCTGAGCTTGTTTGAGGACCTCCTTGTGAAGAGAATTCAATCGTTGTAAAGCCGAGTTGGCATGCGTAAAGACCACCTCTCGTTCATCTCTCTTCAAGTCTGGATCTGTTTGTGAGAGGCGTAATACGAATGTTGGCTGTAGATTAGCGTCCAGGTATTCCAGTAGGAGGGCAAGCGGGTTCTCGTCCATGATCGCTACAGGATAATGCTATAACCGATATTGCTTGGTGATGGCCTCAGGACCCTATGCTGCTCCTCCTCTTTCGTTTGCCAATCTCATCGTTCGGACCGAAGAGGAATGCTTGTAAGTACATGCGAATTGCTGCAGTTCTCAGGTGAAATGATAAAGCTGCACAACTTTCGTGCAGAGGGATGCTGCGCGCCACACGTAATCGTCATTTTTGCAGGGTCTAGTCCAGCCTAACGAGCCGTTCTGGGCTAGAGGAGGCGCATCAATCTCGGAGTGCCACGCATCGCGTTGTCGCCTTGATCTTATGTGATGAAGTTGCTCTCGATGGTGGATCCGCGTCGAGGATGTTTGGCGATCGGGCAGCTGCTTGCTGGCCATGTTGACACGTGATACGAGACTGTATACCCCCAGCCAGCACCAACGATAGTGCAATTAGATCTTCAAAGGTCACCACCCTGTTTCAATAATGTCGAAGCGAAATCATCGTGCTTGAATGAGAGTGGAATTTGTGGATCGACAAGCATTGCGCTTTGCCTCCAAGGGCGCGATGCTAAGCTTGAGAAATGCCTTGTAGGGTTCTTGCGCCAAGAAGATGGATGCGAAGGTGTTCTTCCAAGACATTGATCCGTCCGATATCGTTGACGGGAGGTCCCCGCCATAGGTCAGGATTCGCTTTCCCAAACTGCTCAATCACTCCATGCTAGACAACAGTCGTTGCGAGAGAACACCTCAAGAAGGTCAGACGCCCAAACATCTTGACACCTGCATTTCCCCTTCTTGACTCTTTTCCTCTGCATTTGCGGCGTTTGTATTCGTTGTTGCGGAATTCACTTCTACTCTGAAAGATCCTCGGTTCCCATCGCCCGCGCGCGGAAAGAACGATCCTGCCAAGCCATCGCTCGATTGCTCGGGGCAACTTTTGCTGAGCTCCGATCATTCACCGTGAGCTACCCCACAGTCATCTCATATCTCCCTCCACCTCTCCTCTCTTGTGGTGCGCCTGTGGACTCAATTGACCAGATCGCGTACAGTTCGTACCTCTGACAGCGGTCGCGTGCCTCAGAAACTTCTTTCACAATGTCTTCACCCTTCGCGACGCAGTACGTCACTGGCATTTACCTGCCTTCGGCCGTCTTGCTGATTGGAACCGCTGCGTTCAAAAGTGAATGGCTGCCGTACGCTCTTGCTCTTACAGCCATCCTGACTGGTGTTGTTGTCTTCAGCAGCCAAAGTATGTTTCAATGAGCTCTAGGCAACATAGGCGTTCATTAACATATCCAGGCGGTGGCCGCAAGGTATTGAAGCCTGATGCTTTTCAGGAATTTGAGCTTGGAGAGAAGACTGTCCTCTCTCACAACACAGCCATGTATGTCCATTCGCCCCTCGTAATCATCCAACTTCTAATGCGTATAGTTACCGTTTCAAGCTCCCCAAGGAGAACGACATCCTCGGCCTCCCCATCGGTCAGCACATCTCTCTCGCCGCCAACATCGAAGGCCAGCCCAAGGAAGTTGTCCGCTCGTACACCCCGACCTCCTCCGACAACGACAAGGGTTTCTTCGACCTCCTGATCAAGTCGTACCCCACCGGTAACATCTCGAGGTATGTCGCAAACCTCAAGATCGGCGACAAGATGAAGGTCAAGGGCCCCAAGGGCGCCATGGTCTACACACCCAACATGGTCAGGCACTTCGGTATGATCGCTGGTGGAACCGGTATCACACCCATGCTGCAGGTTGTCAAGGCCATCCACCGCGGTCGCGCCGCCGGCGACAAGACTGAGGTCGATCTCATCTTCGCAAACGTTAATCCTGACGACATCCTTCTCAAGGATGACCTCGATGCGCTCGCCGCCAGGGACCCCAAGTTCCGTGTACACTACGTCCTGAACAACCCGCCTGAGGGGTGGACCGGTGGTGTTGGCTTTGTCACTGCGGATATGATCAAGGAGAAGCTCCCTGCGCCGGCCAACGACGTTAAGATTCTCATCTGCGGTCCCCCACCTATGGTTGCTGCGATGAAGAAGGCGACCGAAAGCCTGGGTTTCACCAAGGCCAGGCCTGTCAGCAAGCTCGAGGATCAGGTCTTCTGCTTCTAGGCGATCATAGAGCAAGTCTAGAGTAGAGGTGGGGAAGTGGAGAGGAGTAGAGGGATGGACTTATCCAGAGAGACGGACATCTACACTTGAAAAATTCGTGTAAATACACCAATTGAGCGCTTACGCAAGAGGAATTCAGTGAGAAAAGCAATTTCACACCATGTCAAGCTACAATACCTCCATCTATATCGCACGTGTCATTGCAACAAGATGTAGACCATAGCACTCCGTTTGGAAACAATGAGTGAGTTTAAATGCTCGATTCGCTATCTAATGGCTAATGCAACATCCATCTATATTCTACTCCTTGGAGCCGTGAACAAATAGCCTCTCGCCGAATGTCTTCTGGAACTGCTTCTCGCCTGGCTGGCCCGCGCGGCCACCAAAGACAAGCTGGGACCTGAGCTTCCACTCAAGAGGAATGCTCCAGTGCTCGGCAGCCTTCTGGTCAATGATGGGGTTGTAGTGCTGCAAGTTGGCGCCGAACCCCTCAGCCTCGAGCGCAACCCACAGCGCGTACTGGTGCATGGCGTTGGTGTGCTCGGACCAGTCGCCAAAGTGGTGTGCGTAGAGGGGGAACTGCTTGCGGAGGTTCTCGACGGGCTCGGGGGCTTCGTAGAAAAGGACCTGGGATGATTGTCAGTTGGTGTGGCTTGGGATGGTGGCTGCGGGAGGAGTGCGGGAGTGATCTGATCGATGGTGGGGCTTGCATCATGCTTGCATGGTGGGGCAATCTCGAGCTCTGTCGTGGGGCTGCGAGCTCTCCCACATCATGCAACACGCTGCACCATGAAGGTGCTCCACCGTCTTAACCGAAGAGCCTCAACCGGAGAGGATGTTGTGACTCACAGTGCCATAGGCAGCCTTGAAGCCGTTGATCTTCTGCTTGGTGCCGTCGAACTTGTCCTCAGGGGTGAGAGGCTTCAGGACGTCGACAACGTAGTCCCAGAACTGCTCGTGGTCCTTGTTGAGCAGGACAACGAGGCGAGTGGACTGAGAGTTGAACGAGGAGGGGACGTGGAGAACGGCCTGCTCGACGAGCTCCTTGATATTGGAGTCTGAGATGGGCGCCTCCTTGTTGAGCTGGTAGTATGTGCGGCGCTCCTTGATGGCCTCGATGACCGACTTTGTGAGCTGCGAAGAAGCCATGGTTGGTGATGTGGTGGAGAAGAATTTGCTGGGTATCAAAGAAGAAGCAGAAGAAGTAAGGGGAGTCGGTTTGGAGTGTAGAATGGAAGAGGAAGCAGCAATAGTGCTTTTGTAGTTTGATCCATTCCCACCGGCCCCGCGCACCACCTTTCTAGCAATATTTCGAAGCACTTGCGCCATCGAGTCCGTGTCTAGAAGCGGTGTAGTACTAGTTGGAGTCCCACGTGAAATCTGTACCGGCACTTGGATGTGGGGTGTCAATTGTTGCAACAAAAGAGCAAGAAGTACGCCAAAGACTAGGCCTGTTAGCAGCGATCGTGCGGCAATGGACATGGATGAGACGATGGGAAGGTCAGGATTGCAAAGCTAAGAGCGAGCGCCGAGGGCAGTTGGTATGAACGCGTGGGAGGTCTGGCTCCCGGAGCAGTTGAACCGATTGCGTGTCGCATGTTCAGCGTTGCGATAGTTTGTTAGAAATGCTTACAAAATGGTTGCTAAGACAGTGCCTATGGGGCGGATGCGGATCTTGAGGCTCCCGAAGCTTAGCAAATGTGGATGTAAGCTGCGCGGGCTCCTTCCGCACTATCAATCTCGAACAAGCACGACCTCACACAACATTTTGTCTCGCCTATCTTACGAGCTCACGTTGTATCGAAAAACGCTCTGACTTGGAGGCTATATGCCGATGCTAACTTGCCGGGCCCACTCGATTGCCTAACGATGCCAATCGAATTGCCGCTGGAAAAGGCCACCTCGTCTTTATACACGTTGGCGCAAATGAGAGGCTACTTAGCCCTAGATGTGATGAAGAGCCGCGAAGCTCTATCAAGCAACACGCAGCGCCACTACAAGGCTTGAGGTACATTCTGCTGTTGCAAGTGGACCGCTAATGTCCCCGAACTCAATCCTGCGCACAGGAGTTGGAGAATCTAATGCCCTGCGTACTGTCGACTACTGGTCATCTGACTTTCAAACCCCGCACTTCTCGCGATGTCTGAACAAAGCTTCTCGATGACTATGAAGAGTCCGAGAACTTGGTTTTTATAGCTGAACACAATGCAGCTGTTCTCCACGAAACACTTCCAGCTTGGCATGGGGCCAATGGGCTTGGAAGTGGGCGACAAGGTCACTATTCTCCATGGGTCCGGAACACCATGCACCTTGAGAGCGGTCGACGAGGCGCAGAATGAGCACAGAGCCATATCTCAATGCTTTCTGGACGGCTGGATGTTCGGCAAGCATCCCAAAGCCGCTTCCTCATCAGCGATGGTGGGAGGAGGAGCCAGATGAGTTCATACTAGTGTAAGACTGCAATAAATTACCATACAACTACCAACTACTTCCTTCATGCCCTGTGGATAGCTCCTACCTCTTCCCACTGACCCACCAGCCCTTCAACGCAACTGCCTCCCAACGCAATTGCCTCCTAACGCACGTGCCTTTCCTGGATCGCATCATTCAATGCAACTTCTTTCCCCTACCACATGATCCACCCCATTACGTAATTTCCTCCCCGCAACTGCCTTCCTCTTACAGCTACGTTCCTTCCATAACTGCGTTCCTACTAGAACCACAATCACTTGCTTCTCAACGCTCTTCCCGAATCCCCTCAGAATTCTGCGTCCAGAGCAGCTGGCAGAAGAGACAGGTGCTGATCTTCTTCTTTGTGATTCGTGACTCTCAGCGATGTTAGAGTTCCAAGCAGGGGCACCCACCATTAAAAGCCTCTTCCAAAGCCGCCAATGCCTGCGTTACGGATACGATGCTGCAGTATCCTGCCAGTGTCACCGATTGTATGTACATGCAACGAGTGTCGCACAACTTTGGCTTGAAGACATGGATAAGTCAGCACGGTGTGACTGTCACACTGTATGCACTTCAGTCTTATTGTCGTCCAGATGACGTGACTCTTCACCTCCTTCTCCGACAACCCCTAGTTCATCCACCATCACAATACAGGATCAACACTGACAGCGTTTTGATATAATCTTATTTCCAGCTACTCCACCACTCAAAGGGGAGGGAGTTGGCAATCATCGCATCGCGGTGCCACGCGCTACGATCGTTATGCCATTTTGATACAACCCTTCACATTAACCAGGGTCAAAGATGAGATCGTCACAGTAAAAAACCCCCAGCCAGCGATGTGAGACAGTATGATACAAAAGCCGCTCAATAACGCCCAGATGTCGAAAATCGAAAGCCCAAATCTCCCGGTCCTGTCCGTATGTATCTATCCTAGTGAATCATAAACAATAGTCCTGAAGGGTAACTTTTGGTCTGCCGCGGTACGCTATACCCCGTATTTTGCGTGCGCTGAACGCCGTGTTACCTGAGTCTACGATGAGTCGCAGTCGTATAGTGTGCACTGGTGGTGGCTGGGCTCCAGCACCTCCAGTAAGGTATCGAAGATCTCGACACCGTCGTCGGCGTCCATGTCGTCGTCTTCATCTTCGTCCTCATCGAGTTGCCTTCGTCTTGTGGTGGGTGTCCGGTCTCCATCTGATTGTGAAGCGTCGTTCTCAGATTCGAAGCCGCTATCGTCACCCGAGAAGCTCACCATCTCTTGTGCGCCTGCCCCAGCATCAGAGTCAGAAGATGTAACAGTGGCCTCATCACCGTCCGTGACACCGTGCCAGCTCTGCTCGCCATCATCATCATCATCGTCGGCGTCTTCGGCATCCTCGTTCTCATCGCCACTATCGTCATCAGGCTCTGTGTCTCCTCCCTGGTTGTAGCCACCAAAAGCAGGGCCGCCAAGGAACGGCCCTGAAGCTGGTGTGGCATAGGCGAACGCCGCAGGGTTGCTCGTACGGGTCACAGATCGTTGACTAGGACGACTTGTAGCATCTGAGCTTGACCTTGGTAGGGCAGGATGCGTAAAGTGAGGAGATGGTGGCTCCCGTGAACGTCGAGGAGTAGGATTCCATATTGTGACTGGCGCCATGTCAGGAACAGCTACCTCTTCACGCGGCGACAAGGAGTCTGTGACTCGTCGACGCTTCAGCCGAGATACAGAGACACTCGGGGCACGTGAGTGCATTGGTTGTGATGATGCGTGCTTGGTGGGAGATGAGTTCAGACGGCGCTTCGCTGAGCCAGGAACTTCTAGGACAGAAGTAGATGCTGTGCGGCTGAGGGATCTAGGCCGTTGCTGATGGAACAAGCTGAGAGGGGAGAGTGGCTGCTGTTGCCTGTTCTTCAGGATCGAATTGGGTGTAATTGATCGCCGCCACTGTCGGTCTGCAGGGCGCACCGACAGCTCGACTGATTGATGACTGCTGAACGAGGAATGCACACTGACAGGTGGAGCGTCATATGTGGCGTAGTACTGCCAACATGCCTCCTTTGCGTCTGCCTCTGGCACAGGCTGGCAGTGCTCGTCATTGCCTTCCATCTGCGAGTCTTTGTCTGGCTGGTAACGCGGCAACTGCCGCAGTTCCTGCCACGTCCACGAGCTGCCCATCTTATCACTCCGTTGCACGTATGCTTCACGCTGCGTAACATAGAGCCTCCTCTTGCCGCCTGACACCCGCATGACCACGCCAGCAGCGAGGAACTGCGCTGACCAATGTGCAGAGCTCGACATTTCACTCGGAGTGAGAAAATGAAGCTTAGACTCCTTCATGACCTTGCGTAGTGGGATGAAGGAGGCTTTCAAAGCAGGGTGTGCGGCGACCATCTGATCTTCATCTCGGTCGGTGAATTGCAACCACTCCATGACATCGCTGAATGCATGCGACAACGTAGCTTGTATGTCTCGAGCACTAGCGCTATGCAAGGTGATGTTGCGAATGAAACCTCGGCTGAGGAGCCGCTTGTAGACCAGATTGTTAGCACCACAAGCCTTAGGATGCAGCCAGTCGTCCGTCGATCCAGATGCCCAGTCACTGATGGCTTGACTGCTCCATCCACTCTCCGTGTCGCTGAATACGCCCTTTGCGCCAGGGGTCGGACTCGAGTCAGTGTCTCGCAGGCTTTGAGCTGGCTTCAGGTTCCTGGCTTGTGTCCATTCCTCGGAATCTTGAGTAGTAGTCTTGGAGGAGTCGTGCATTGGCTGATCAGGAGAGAACCAGATACCACGTAGTTCACGACCCCATGGCAGTAACACAACCTCGACTTCCCATGGATTGAGCATAGTGGGTAGAGCCGCAGATTCCAGAACCTCCAGTCGACCCTTGATATCACCGAGCTCGGCTTCCTTGTCCTTGCGTTCCATAGCAGCGAGAATCAGCGCTGAGGCGGTCGTCGACTGCAGGGAATGGTTGGAGTTGAACGATCCTGTGACGTTGTCAATACGACGTCTGCTATGAGACACGCTGCTGTTGTCAGCATCAAGAGCTTGATGCATCTTTTCATGCTCGTCCATGCGGTGTTCAACAGTAATGAGCCTATCATCATACATCTCAAGGGTTTGATGAAGGTCTTCTGGTTGCACGTAGTTGAACGATCCATTCTCGAGCACGTCCAAACGATGCCCCAGCTCCCTCATAGTCTTTGCCACGTTCGGAATGGAGTTCAGCAAGTTGTGTAGCGGCGCTAGATAGGAGACTAGCTTCTGGAGATCTTGAGGTGACGCTGACCGGAGAACATTCTGCAACTGCTCCTCTTGTTGGACGGAAGGCGAGTTGGGCAGCCGGAGCTGCTGACCAGGCACAGAGGTGACGCTGACAGGCCTGTGTGGTGAGCCATTCGGTCCTGGCTTGTCCGAAGTCAGTCGCGAGAGCGTGTCAATCAACTTTTTCCCTTGCTGCACAGCATTATCAGCAGCACCAAGGTCGGATGTGCCTCGAACGCTAGGCGTTGCAGCCTCGGTAGCGCTTTGTATGAAGTCGTGCGGATCGAGCGTATTGGGAATGGTATCGCCGGCGACATCGAGGTGCAGGTTGCGATTGAAGTCCTTGATCTGCTCGAAGGGGCCGCGCAGGTCGCTGAGTAGCCTGATCGAGTCGGTCGGCATGGAGTTGTCTCTGGTAGAAGCTCGTTCTGGCTCGCTGAAGGCCCTCTGGAGCGGTGGCGGGACGCTGTCGTCGGCAATGGTGGGTGAGGCAGACTGCTGACGGTCAATACATCGCATACTCTCCATATTCAACATCGAAAGTCCAAGCCCTGCTGCACTGCCACGGGGCTGGTTCACAGCATGCCTAGCTTCGTCGTCAACCGCTGGGCGTCGGTCATTGGAGAGCATGCACATCGAGGGGAGTCCAGGCAAGCCAGACGTGCTGACCTGCGAAGGAGTGTCACGACTTTGCAACATGCGACCGGGCCCATTGGTCTCAGAAGCGGCTGTTCGCTGGGGTCGCTGGCTACTGCCATAGAACGACTTTTGTATCCGCTCGTCGTTGGTACTCTGAGCTTCGTCTACATTCACCTGCTGTCCCAAGTGCTTTGTGCCCGTTTGCATGGCAGGTGTCGGCTGCTCAGGCGCGCGCGGCTTTCTTAGATGGAAGCACGCATGGTGTCCACAGACACACCAGGGCACGCGCTCACTCGCTGGACGGTGGTGGACGCTGCCATCGTGGAGCTCGGCGCTGCTCTTGTCCCAGAACTGATCACATCCACAGGGGCCAACCGAGGCATCGCGGTAATTGCAGGGTCCGTTAGGGAGCGCGAGTCGAGGAGGGGGTTCCCGTTCAGTTGCTGGGTGATAGAAAATGCGTTGCGTGGGAACCGTGTCTGGCTCTGCGAACCCCGCCATGGATGCCAGCAATTGGGCATCCCGCGAAGGGAGCGCGCGAGTCTAGTACTGGGACATTGTTGCGCAGGGCCTATGTGAAGAGCTGCCATAGCGTTAGCAGCGCGCTGCATAGTTTCTGGCGGGGCCGAGCGCGTACCGAAAATATTGCGGGCAGGACACGAAGGAAACAGGTACCTTGGAGGGTGAGCGCCGGGCTTTATAGGTTCGATGCCTGACGATCGAGCCTTATCGCGGACACGGGGCGTGGTATTGAGTGGGTCGAGTGGTTTGGGTGGGGAAGGAGTGACTCTCGCTGCTCGCATGCCAACGGCCAGCAACGAACTCTGAGACAGCGGAAACGGCAGCGGCCCCCCCCCTGTAGTCTACCAAAACTATCGTCGCCGTCTGATAGGTCGTCCGACGCTAGAATATGGGGAAGGCGGCTGCACTAGCCTGCACTCAGCCTGGCCTTGGACTGACGAACTCACTCTCCAGCACCGCATCGCGCAGATAATCACGCATTTGCCTGACCTTATCTTGAACAGCGCACGCGCAGCCTGAGACACGCCGCAAGAGGCGATTGTACGGAAAGAGTCGCCAGGTTCTTCCGCGAAGGCAGCAGTCCAGATGCTGCTGCAGTGCATTTGCGCGACAGGTAACTTTTGCCCTGTTCTGCGCGAGGCCGCTCATTGGGCACTATTCGAAGGACCATGCCGCTGCTGCAGGCGGCACCGGGATCGTTGCGCCTCGACCCAGATTTTGGCCTTGGGGTTTGGCGAGTACATGCCAGGCAGCGAGAGTACGTGACCTGCTGTCGCAATGTTCTTACAAGGTGGTGTGCAGACGTCAGCCTTGCGTGCGCGTAGAGCGTGCGTGGTGAGCACAGATGAAGAAGAAGGTGCAAGGCGCGAGGGACAGAGATCGTTGCGCGGCAGGCCTGAGCAGTTTGGTGTAACAGTTTTGTGGGTACGGCAGCCGTGTAACATCCGTGGAGTTGTACACAGTGGCTGTGGGAGAGCAGAATATAGAGACGTCATTTGTGGGTCGAATGTGATGATTGCTGATCTCGACCAGATTTACAGATTGAGTCTTCAATGCAAGCTCCCAGCATAATCTGTTCTGATATCCCAGCGTGATACATTGCTCATTCATCGCTCACTATGACTAGAACCACATTCAAGCTTGCCTACTTGAAGCAATCGTTTGCCTCCTCGAGAGCGGCGCGCCGAACGTGTATCTTGTAGACTCAGGAAATGTTGAAGCTTCAATCCCAATGAACGTGTGTAGTGGACCTTGTCATTGAGCATTCCAGAGGACTCGTCCTCCTCCTACCGTCCCGCCTTGTAGTCTTCCAGGGTAGTGTAGTCCTGTCGTCTTCACCTGTTCATACCATTAATACATCCTCAGTCTGCGCTAACAAGAAATCTGCACACTCACTGTTCTCTCCCTTTGGCACAATATGACCCACCGTCATCAGCGCATCAGTTTGCATCATGATCTGGTGCACCGTATACACCGGCACAACCAAAAACTTGAACTCGACGTGCGCTCGCAAGACCTCCATGGCCGGTAGGAGATCTGGCACGTTGAAGAAGACGTTCTCATGCTCATCCACCATCTTCCTCTGTTCGGGAGTAAGCTTTTGAGCGCCCTGGACGATACACACAGTCCCCTCTTCGGCAAGATAGTACGTATCGAACTTGAAGCAACGGTTGGGGGACATGAAGATCTCCTGTCCGAGCATGCGTCGAGCTAGCCATAGGGGGTCGGCCTTGATGTGTTCGAGCAGAGCAGCGTTGTTGTTGCGTGCGCGGGTGAGCTGGGCGATCTGGTTTGGGACACCGGCTGCCGGGAGACGTGGAAGGATGGCTGGACTGGAACGTGTGGTCAGGGACGTCTGCTTGGTGTTGGCGAAGTAGCCTGCGACCTGGGATTTGCGCATGTGCCGGGACGGCGGAATGCTTATCTGGGTGTGGGAGTTGTGAATTTCGACAAGGTCAGTCGAGTTTCTTGAAGGAGGCGAGGAGTGACTTGATAGGCGTCGACATGGTCGAGAGGTGGCTAGTGTGGCCTTTGCAAATTTTGAGAAAGAAGGTCAATGCTTGAGGTTGAGAAGATAGGAGTATTGTTGACTGTTTGTTGAATCTATGGTTGTTGCCGTCTGCATACATGTCGAACTAGGCAACGCACACAAAAGCACCACATTCACCTTCACCACCAACTTCAACATGTTGGTTCCACAAGCTCGGCTACCTGCATACTCTATGCGAGCCTCAGCCCATTCTCTTCAGGCTTGAACCATTCCCTCAACAGATCCTCCAGGATACCATTCGCACCCTTCTTCGCCTCTTCACTGGTCTTGCCTTGGCACTCAATGTAGAGCTTGATCTTTGGCTCGGTTCCGCTGCCCCTAACTGTAAACACCGCGCCATCATTCAGCTCGCAGGTGATCATCTGTGCAGTCGGGTCCACGGGTAGATCTGGTGTGTGGTCACTGCTCTTTGAGTCATAGCCTAGCGTGAGATCCCTCCAGCGCACGATCCTGCGGGGTCCGATCGTGGTGGGGTGGGGGCTTCCCAGTGCACGAATGGCTGTGAACACTGCTGTTGTGACTACTGGCGATGGAGAAACAAGGTATGTGTTGGCATCTTCGAAGTAGCCAAGATATTCATAGAGTTGTTGCAGCTTGGCGTATGGTGTCAGGCCCTTCTCAGACCACTGAGATGCTGCAGTCAAGAAGACAGCTGCGGCGCTGATGGAGTCCTTGTCATGCACTGTCTGCGGAATCATATAGCCGAGAGCTTCCTCGAACGCGTATGCGACCTTGTAGTCTTGCTTTTCGAGATCCCGTGCTACATTTCCAAGCCATTTGAATCCAGTCAAGGTCTCGGTGAAGTGGAAGCCTTCCTTCTTTGCTAGTGCGGCAAGTGACCTAGAGCTGACTGTAGAGGCCAACATGGCAAGCTTCTCTCGAGGTCTCGAGGAAGGGTAACGTTCGAAGATGTAGGCGCCAAGCAACAGTCCGAGTTGGTTTCCAGTGAAGATGTGCCACCTATCGCCAACCTTCTCCGCCGCGGCAAGTCGGTCAGCATCTGGGTCACTGGCAAGAATCAAGTTCGATGATGCTGCATCGGCCGTCTGAATAGCCAGGTCTAGTGCTCCCTTCTCCTCTGGGTTAGGGAACTTGACAGTAGGGAAGTCCGGGTCTGGTTGTGCCTGTGCTTCTACGACAGTCATTTGCGAGGCGACTCCCAAGGTCTCAACGCAGCGCTTCATGGCTGGCAGACCAACACCGTGCATGGGTGTATAGACGAACTTGAGATCCGGACTCAGTGAGATGGTATGTTCTGGCTGCGACGCGCACAGAACGGCTTTGTGATACTTGTCCCTTACCAAGTCGAGGGAGCCCTCCACCATGAGGCATGCCTCATCTATGATGGATGTATCCCAGGTGACAGGTTTAAGGTTCTCCAAGATAGCTTGAGCAATTCCGGTGTCATGCGGTGGGATGATCTGGCAACCGTTCGACCAGTATACTTTGTAGCCGTTGTCTTTTGCAGGGTTGTGGCTTGCTGTAACCATCACACCAGCAGCAGCGCCCAGCTCTCGCACGCCAAAAGGTACGAGTGGGGTGTGCGATGGTGTCTCATACCACCAAACTTTGATGCCCTTAGCCACGAATGCGGCTGCTGTGAGCTTGGCAAACTTTTCTGAGTTGTGTCGTGCATCGCGGCCGATGACCACACCTCGCTTCTTGACGTTTTCTTCGGTCTTTAGAAGATATGCTGCCAATCCCTGAGATGCTTGAATGACTGTGAGGGAGTTCATGCAGGCGAAGCCAGCTTGCATAGGGCCTCGCAGACCAGCAGTACCGAAAGCAATCCGGTTTCTTAGTCGCAATTCCAATTCGGTTGTATTGCCATGGTGTAGTAGTTGGTAGATCTCATCTCTCGTGGTTTTGTCCTGGTCGAGCTCCAACCACTCCTTAGTCAGATCTTTGATGTCTTTTGCCATGTTTGATAGGGTCGTATTTCAGTATGTAGTGGTGTCAATGTCAAAAAGGAGAAGAGAAGAAGCAGATAGAGTACTTATTAGCGCCTCTCGGCTGGTAGCTATGACCAAACAGATGCAGTTCTTGCAAATCTGGTGATGGCGGAGGTGGCCGGGTTCAGAACGAGAGGGACACCAGCATCAGCACCTGCCTTGTTTTGCTGCGTCGCCACAACGTTCACCTCACTTCTTTGCAACTCAGTCATGATCCCCGATATGCGTGTGATGCAAGACTAGCTCTTCCGTCAATAGCAACGCAATTCACATGTTCTGCGTGGGAGGTGAGTGCTGAGTGGTCGAGAACGGCCGTTACCGTAGGGCACTCCGCCACAAAAGCTGTGGACCCCTGCCCAGACCTGCAACTCTCAACAAGCGGTGGTCCGATTCGATCACCCTATCCTCTCCTTCCCTTGCTTGATTTCGAGAGATTCCTAGGTGGAAGATTTTTTCTCTTTGCACATTCGCTTGAAGCATGATTTGAGTCTTTCGTCCGACTCTGCCTTCCTGCCACATTTCGATACGCCCAAATAGACTTTGTGTAGCTCCGCAACCCACCACACCACAACTATGGACGCGCAAGCACAGAGGAAGGCCAAGGTCTTCAGTCGTAGGGAGATTGAAAGCCAAATCGCCAATGGCAGGGCCATTGTCATCGTAGACAACAAAGTTCTGAATGTGGGAGCTTGGATGCCATACCACCCAGGTGGTGACAAAGCTATGCGGCATATGATAGGACGAGATGCTACAGACGAGGTTACTAGGTACATCACATATTTCCAATCAATTGCTACTGCTAACACGTATGATCCAGATTCCACTCCTCTCAGACCCTCGAGCTCATGAATCGCTACCAAGTTGGCCGCATCGAAGGACGCTGGACGAACTTCTTACCACCGATCCAGGGAGGAAAGTTCAGGACACAAGAAGAGCTGGAAAGGCTGTCCGAAGAAGAGTATCTCGAGTCTTGCGCCTCGTCAGACCATGAAACTGCCAGTTCAGCATCCTCAGCGGACCAGAGCCCTATCTTCGAGCCGGCCGATAAGTCGTCTTCTGTACGCCAACGAAACACGGCCAATATCGCACGCGCCTTGTCATCCTCTTCGGTATCTTCAATCGGGCTCGAGGACATTGCAGGGTCACCGAAGATGTCTGTGCTGGATAGACGTACGCAGCAGGAGTTGGATTTTGACAAGGCGAAATATCCCTCGACGGACGCGGAGACACAAGACAGGATCACCCAGAAATATCGCGACCTGCAGGTGGAGATTCAGGCGCGAGGACTGTACGACTGTAGCTACACGTCGTACGGTATAGAATGTCTGCGATACGGGACGTTCATCGCGCTATTCCTCTACGCCCTTTACTCTGGCTGGTACATTACGAGTGCGATCCCACTCGCTTGCGTCTGGCATCAGCTTACTTTTACGGTTCATGATGCTGGTCATATGGGCGTCACACACGACTTCACGACCGACACGACCATCGCCATGTTCATTGCGTCCTACATGGGCGGCCTAAGCGCGTGCTGGTGGAAGTTCAACCACAATGTCCACCACCTTGTGACAAACGACCCAGAACACGATCCAGACATCCAGTACATTCCCATCTTCGCCGTCACCCACCGCTTCTTGGAAAGCCTCACAACGACGTACTATGAGAGGGTCATGGAGTACGATGCGGCGGCCAAGATCTTGGTGCGCATCCAGCACTACACGTACTACCCAATCATGTTGTTTGCACGTTTCAACCTCTACAGGCTGTCGTTAGAGTATCTTCTTGGTGGAAAGGGCCCGAAGAAGGGGCCGGCGTGGTGGCACCGCTACTTCGAGATGGTCGGCATGATAGTGTTCTGGACTTGGTACGGCTACGGTGTCGTCTACAAGACCATGCCAGACAACTCCAGCCGCTTCTGGTTCGTCCTCATCAGCCATGCTCTCACATCGCCCTTGCACGTGCAAATCACACTGTCACATTTCGCAATGAGTACGACAGACCTCGGCATTCACGAGTCCTTCGCCCAAAAGATGTTGCGCACCACTATGGATGTTGACTGCCCGCAGTGGCTCGACTTCTTCCACGGTGGCCTTCAATTTCAGGCTATCCATCACTTGTACCCCAGGATTCCTAGGCACAACCTTAGAGAGACGCAAAAGCTGGTCCAGGAGTTTTGCAACGAGGTGGATATTCCCTATGCCCTGTACGGATTCCTGGACGGGAACAAGCAAGTCATCGGCAAGTTGGCAGATGTAGCAAGGCAGGCAGCCATTTTTGCTGAGTGCCAAAGAACCGTCGCAGCGGAGGGAGCCTATGGGCTGCACTAGGATTGGTACTGTAGAACTAAGTCAATGAATACAACACATGTGTATCCATTGTTTACACCATGTTGCGGTGATGTCTGGCAACGACTCGAACAACCCGGTCAAATGAAGTCTGGCCCGTGATCTGCCTTTGATGCAGCGTTGGGCGTGGGAGGCGTGACACGTGTTGGGCTTACAGTCCTGGGCCCCCTGGTGGCGCTGAAGGATCCAGCGTTGTTTCTGCACAGACGGGAGCATGCCACGCCGTACAAAGGCAGCCCTATCGAATGCGGCAGCCCTCGGGCAGAGCAAGTTTGGAGACGATGTGTCGCAGCCAGAATCGGTGCGTCCAAGAGAGTTGCACGGCCCGTTCGGACGGCACGAGGCAGTCACCCGCAACACTTGCAGCGTCAGCTGACAGGGCACAAAGATGCTATTCGCGGTGTGTGAGAAGATGCGGGTATTGCTTTCTCGATGCTGTTTTCGTTCGGCCAGCGCATCTCGTCTCGGTTCCTGGGTAAGCGGCTTGTGTTTCGGCCTATTAGCCATTCGACTGCAAGGCCTGGCGTGCACTTACACATCATCACCCCCAACCCATCCCTCGCTGCCAAATGCACCTGTCCTCGTCGCGCCACGGACCTTCTGCTGCGATAGCAAATTTCGCTGTCCAACGGGCGAGTGCCGCGTGCTGGCGAGGGCCATTTCAGCGCTGACCGCTATTGTTCGGTTACTTCGTCGCGGACTGCAGTGCTATCCAGGCATTCACCCGGACACCCAGTGCACCCAGCGCAGCATGACAGCGCAGCTCCGAGCGTTCCTGCCATCTGAAGTAAACGAATCGCAGCCAACATGACCTCGACAGCGGCTGCTCCCCCCGAGGTCGACGACTTTCGCAGCATCACCGGCGCGCAGGAGAGTGCTGAGCCGGCGTCGTCATCGTCAACAACGCCCACGCCCACCACCGCCGCCCCGTCGCGCGAGAACTCGACCACCAGCCAGGCCTCGGTCGTGCATGCACCTACCTCTGGTGCCCAGAGCAGTCCCGCTACGCAGGTTCCCTCTATGCGCCGCCAATCCCTTGCGAGAGACCGTTCACTCAATGTGTCCGGCTCGCCGTCGCCAGCGAACTCAGCGCTCAATTCACGCGATGCCTCGCCTGCACGCAGTCTGCAACGCACCACCACCGCGCCGCCAGGACCAAGTGCCAGGTCCCAGTCCGGCCTCCTGTCGCGCAAGAGCAGCACCGACGTCAGCCCCAACCGCGGGCCCAGCACCAACTCGCCAGGACTCTCTGCTGCGGCCATACAGCGCGCTCTCTCGTCCGCCAACATCCCTCAACTGCCACCCACCGCGTCCTCAGACTCTGTCAAGGCACCCCGGCCCTTGAAGTCCCCTTCCGCCATCGTCTTTGGCGACAGCACACCCCATTGGCCTGTCTCGCCGCGCATTAAGTCTCCATCACCGCCGGACGCCCGGTCCCATTCACGCTCGCGCCGCAACTCGCTACGCACGCAGGCCAAGAAGCCTGAGCTCGTATCGACGCCCTCAATTGTGGTCCAGCATTCCTCGCCCTCGCCTGCCTCGGCCTCTCGTTTTCCAGTCAAGGAAGAGGTGGTGACGCCTGGCGAGGAGGACACGCCCATCATCATGAGCATGAAGGGGCCGTCCCGCGGGGCCAGCGGCGTGGCTCCCAAGCTGGAGACTGTGCAGGAGTCTAGTCTGCCTGCAACACCGGGTTTTGACGGCGTTGAGCCGCAAAGGTAAGGCTTTCCCCGCAGCGCCCCACTCTTTGTCATGGCGACGCACGTTGCAGCTGCGCACGGAGCGAAAAACCGTACCAAGCAACCATGCTAACGGCTATCGCAGCTTTACTCTCACAACAACCACGTCAACCACCCACAAGAAGCCCGAGGAAGAACGAAATGACGTCAGTTCGTCAAAGGTTACCGAAGACCTTAGCAGCCGACACAACAACATGCACGCCAACACCGGTAGTGGCAGCGACAGTGGCACAAAGAACGGCAGGAAGGGCAAGATGCAGGAACAGCGGTCGTCATCAACCCACCGGGTGAGCAGCAATGTCTCCACCAAGCCTTCGTTGACATCGCTGTCGTCCCGAGCCCGCGACCCACCCCTGCGCAACATGACGGTCGAGACGGAAACCGTCCCATCGATAGCACAGGCCACCATTAGCAACCAGGACCGCTCCGCCTCCGGGCGTGTCGACGGCAGCTTGCGATTGAAGCCGAGCAATGAGACAATACGGCCTAAGAAAGAGAGGAAGCCCCCGAAGCGAAAAGCACCGTCAATCCACTCGGGCACCGGTAGGTCCTCGCAGCTTTCATATCACTACCAAATCCCTAGCAGACCCGACATGGCCCCACGTTCGAACACTGCGTCTTCATACGGGAGTCAGGTGTCACTGCGCTCCTACGACGACCGGCGATCGATGTTGACCATGTCACCACCTGCAAGCCCAGAGATGACCGTTTCTGCTTATGCTCCATCGTTCAGCTATTTTTACTCCAATACTAACTCAAGCTCCCGTAAAGCTTCATCAAAAGCAGATGTTTTCGAACAGAAGGTCGCCAGCGCAGTCGACGAAGCCAATTCCTCAGATTCAGATGCTACTTTCATCTACGAGTCGAATCCTCCAGAACATCAACCTCACCGCAGTCGGGGCGGTCATCATTCAAGAACGCCAAGCATGACATCAATTGCCAGTCTTGCCGACCTACGTTTAGCGATACGCAACGAACACAAGAATCCCGGTAAGAAGAGCAGTATGAAGTTCACGAACCCATACAACAACCCAAACCTGGATTTCGATGGCATAGATCGCGGTGAGGGAACAATTCGCTTGGGATCTGGCCGCGCCGGCACAGGCAGCCACCACCACCACATTGGCAGACATGGCCAAGGCCGCGGCGCTCTTGGTCACATCTTGCTGAACGACGATGCTGCTTCCATGTCACAGTCTTCGCGCGGCCGTGGCCCCTCTTCACGGCATCCATCGCAGCCCAGTAGTCCTCGCTTCCACAACTTCATCGTACAAAACGGTGCTGTTACTGGCAACAACAAGTACAGGGAGTTGTCAACGTACGATATCGATGCGGGCATTGTGGCTGATGATGAGCGCACGCCACTGATTCCATCGGCCCGTAGCCCACGGGTCCGGACTCCACGCCGCAGAGACAGCGTAACACTTAGCAATCTTCAGCGGCAGCTGGATCGCAGGCAACGCAACGAAGGTGGGTGGTGCCGTCGATTCGCTGGATGTCTTGTTCTCTCCATTCTGCTTTTGGTCGTCATTTTCAGCTCGGTCGGGCTCGTATTCGCAACCACGAAGCCTCTTGACAATCTTAGCATTCGCGAGATCCGGAATGTGATAGCCAGCCAAGAGGAATTGATATTGGACCTGATTGTCGAAGCTGTGAATCCCAACATCATCGGCGTTACAATTACCGATATGGACGTCAGTATTTTCGCAAAAAGCAAGCACGTTGGCTCAGACAAGTGGTGGCACGAACATGGCAACGGAGTGCCACACGACAACGAGGAGGATTGGCAGACTATTGACGTCTCGGATGTCGCCGAAGCAACCGGCAAAACGCCCGACGGAGTCGACAAAGGCACAGATCCCATCGAAGATCCGGACGTTGGTGAGCCTCGTACTATGTTGCTAGGCCGCATCTTCCACTTCGATTCACCATTGAACTTCGATGGCTCGTTCTGGCATCGACACAACGCCTCATCGATCGGTGAGATCCGCTTGACACACCCAGGAAACAAGACCGAAGCTGGCGGAACACAGCGGTGGGAAGAGGTCTCACAGTATCCCTTCCAACTCCTCGTGCGGGGCAATTTCAAGTACCAGCTTCCACTCAGCACGCGGGAACTCAAAGTCATAGTTGGAAAAGACTATCACTACGATCCAGACGCCGAAAAGAAGAAGCTGATTAAGGCCGACGTCAAAAGGATCGAGTCAGCAAACGCAGAGCAGCCTGCAAATGCTGTATCATCAAACCCATCAGGGAGATACGACCGTAGAGCCAACCCAATTATCCTATATCGGTAGAGGCCACTATCCATTTTGTACAACAATCAGTACCCGAGCTCCTGAGGGGCCGTGTCCATTCGCGGTTCCAGATATCACGGCCGAAAGAAATCAGATACCCTCATACAAACGAGTTCACGACCCATAGACTTACAATATCCGGTCCAGCGCTCCGCCCCATCCGCGAACCTGACCGCATGATCGTCCTCACTTTACGGCTTCGCAGCCTAACGATTTCCTTGTGCTCTGCTTTTTGCTTTGCATTGTTACTTATGCCGGCCTTCTCGAAAGGTCGGCTATATGTATACGCTTTGGGTGAATCCGCAACGTGCACGGATCTGATGCGCTTCAGCGAAGGTGTTTTGTAATTGTTGGACACTTCACGTTCTCGTACCTTTTCGAGAGAGACCTTGTCGGTCTAGCCTCTGTTTCTGATCTTCCCCTTCATGTGAGCGTTATTTAGCTACATTACACTTTTGTACTCGGTCTCTTTGAGACATTGAGCGATTGCATCGTAGGAAAAGGAATTGAAATCTTATCGCGGTCAAAATGACTTGCGTATTACTACTTGCACCTCTGTTCCTGTCCTCAGAGGCTCCGGTCTTGCATGCGTAAGCGGTCTATAACGACGGCAGTCCTTCAGAGGTGCTCGTGCCACCTCGGAGTAAGTCACGGTTCTCACACCTATATCCTGATTTCGTAGGACTGACGCAGAAAAGGGACAACAGTATTTCGAGCGGGCTTATTTCAGACGTAATATAGTTCACGCACTTGGCTAATGCGGGGTGCAGACGGTTCATCTCATTCAGGAAAGAGATGATCAGGAATTATCCCGGTCGGTGCATCTACCTCCATACAATGTATCTTGGCGAGATCAGCACCGTCTTCTACATACGTGCCGAGACGCACGGTGTAACGGGACGAGTTCGCACTTCGAACCACACAACATGGCCACATAGGAACCCAGTGGATGGCATCATAACACTTGAAGAACATCGGAAATTAGGGAACATATTCCATGCCCTGGGGGGACGGGAGCAAGTCAGCATACACGAAAGCTGGACATTAGGGGGAGACTGAAGGTATTACAGCCGCAAAACAGGAGGCAGCGCGCCTCTACGAGCCTTGAAACAACGTTACACACACAAGGCTTCGAGTACGGCATACACGCGGGAACAACAATTCGAGGAACACAAACTCAGGCAAACACGTCACTTCTTGAGGCGAAATGTACATGGTCGTAGATAGAAGCCAGACCACGCAGAGGCGAGGGGACAGCTAGCCATACCACCGGTATGCTGAAGTGGGGCGGTGTTGGTTTGTCCAACAAAGCATCCGGACATAGCTGCGGATACATCGCGGCTGAAACCGAGTAGGAACCAATAGTCAGTCAGTCAATCCAGAAGCGTTGGCAATAGCGCATATGCACCGCGCTTGAGCACCTATTCTCCCGTGCCCTGTATCGCTACATGTAGGGCGGGATCAGCTCTCTGCCGCCCTGCCGGTACCGTAGCGCTAAAGGAGTTCATCTATATTCTCGATCCATGCCGCCTTCGATGCAGCCGCTTTACAGCCTTGCGGCTGGCGTTCTGCACCTGCGTTCTCCTACGCCTACCTCGCCTGAGGCCTGATGCGACGCCATCACCAAACTAAGAATACAACAACGAACACCAGCTTCGGCTCCCAACACTGTTCCGGACTGCTGTTTACCATAGATCTACCTAGTACTGTACAGCCGTTCATCCTCCCCTCCATATGCTAACCTAGAGAACGATCAGGGGAAGCCAGTTGCCGCACTCTTCTCATCAGGCTGCCGCATTAAGCCTCGTGTCTCATTTCTACCGCATGTGCTTACCACATCTCCGAACAGATTGATGCGTCTTTTGAAGTACGACAAAAATGGAGAGCTCACCATCATCAGCTTCAACAATAACGCGATACCTCCTTATGCGATACTTTCACACACTTGGGGAGCAGATGAAGATGAGGTGGCTTTCGCGGACCTGGTAAAAGGCGATGGCAAGGCTAAGCGTAGCTACAAGAAGATTCGCTTCTGCGGAGAACAAGCACAGCACGACGGTTTGCAGTACTTCTGGATTGACACATGCTGCATCGATAAGTCGGACAAGGCTGAGCTATCCCAGGCTATCCGGTCCATGTTTCGTTGGTACCAAAACGCAACCAGATGCTATGTTTATCTATCAGACGTATCGACAAGGAAGCGGAAAGCCAGCAGTATGCTTACTGTGACGGTTTATGGAGTAAAGCGGTCATGTCTGCCACGTGTGCTGGTGCAGTGCTCTTGCCTGTTCCAATAGCACTTTCTGTCTGAACGACAGATACGTCATGTAAACAGACCCCGCTGGGGGTCGAGTGAGAGAGACAGAACACTAAACAACCCAACAGAATATACTGATTTTACTGCTTCGCGCGGTTACCCCTGACTTACTGCC
Source organism: Macroventuria anomochaeta (assembly GCF_010093625.1). NCBI lineage: Eukaryota > Fungi > Ascomycota > Dothideomycetes > Pleosporales > Didymellaceae > Macroventuria > Macroventuria anomochaeta. Next base: position 769,544 of record NW_022985365.1, read on the forward strand.
CTGCGCGGTTACACCTTCACTTATTGCATTTACTGCAACAGATGGTCTCTAGAACCCTACTATTCTAGTTCTCACCAATACCTTGACCAAAGACCCGAGCATCTCTAGCCCATTGTTGAGCCTGTTCAGTAAGATTCTGCATGAACACATCATATGTTCTTTGAACTTGACTGATCAATCAAGTGAATCTCAACTCACGAAGCTTAATTCGACAAGGACCCTCGCCTTATGTGTCCTGAAACATGCATCCTACCGGACCTCTCTTGACGCTAGGTCACGGATGTCAGCCACAATGGGAAAGGGTACCACAAAGAAGAGTGGTGGCTGTCAGGCCGACTTCTAGACCCACTTCCATCCAAGCGTTTGCGTGAACTTCTCGATAATAAGATCATCCATGCTCCTCTAGACCACTCCCCGATACACAAGGTAGTTGGTGTAGGCTGCGGAACCGACATTACAACCAACGAACTCGGCGCCACGATCCCCAAGGCAAGAGTCTACGGCGTCGACCTGACGACTGTTCCTGCTCTGCGCCCCCAGCTCGAGAACATCGAGTACATCGAGGGCGATATCGTTTCGAGGCTACTGGTGGCGGGTATGACAGAGCGGGGGAGATATGTGAGCCTCTGTGTTGCTCTGACGAAGCCTATAGTAAGTTACACGTTTCTTACTCACCACAGCACAGTAGCCTCAGCAGACTCGTTTGACGTGGGTACAGTGCTGGATCGAAATGGAAAAACTGATGTCACCGTTCGCCTCTTACTGCATGCCGTTTTTGGAGATGCGTACCGATAGGGCAGTCGAGGCGTCGAGAGCTTTTGTGGACAGATTTGAGGGGAACAGAGAGTTTGGGTGGGTGTACGTTGTTTGTGGACGAAAGGCGAACGTGTAAATAAGCCAATGGGGTACGATTATACTGCATACTACATCACTGAATTGTGCTCCTTTCGAACTATGGACTCTCTCATCTTCATGGTTAATGAGAGTCCGTCCTTATTAGTAAGACGATCTAGGAAAAAACGAGGGTCTGGACGCTGCATCGTAGCTCGCTTTCAGACATCGGATAGCAAGCAAAAAGTCAACGAAAATATACAAAAGGTAGCTCCAGTTCTTTGGAAGGTATCAGGTCCTCATTGCAAAGACTGGCTCGTTGGGAGCCACCTCACACCGGACATCGCGATCGTTCGGATGGTCAGCTCGGTTCTCGGTGTCTTCCAAAAATGGAGGCGCGGGGCAGCCGGATGCGCCAACGTCACTGGCGCTTGAAGTGCTTGTTTCGATGGCAAATATCGAGCCTGGCAATCTTGAAGGGTACAACTCCATTCATCCTAACTCTTGATGGCGAAAGCCCCGACAGATAATATCGGGATCGCCGCGGTCACGATGAGGCCATGGGCAGATGTTTAGAGGAGCAGTTGGAGCTCTGACATTTTTGTGCTGTTTGACGCAAATCAGGAACGCGGCAGCTCAGTCTAAGCTTATTCAGGAGCTTAGCGCGTGAAAGTGGGGCAGCTTTCATGCATCAGGTCATCGTGCTATCATGACGCAGCAAGGCACGCAAACAGCGAACAGCTCCAATTCGACGGAGAGCTCACGGTATGATGAAATGTTGTTGCAGGAGCGCTGCTAAATCGCTCAATGGCCAATGGCACGGCAAGAACAATGGATCAGGAGAGCTTCCTGGAGTCAGCTGTCAAACGGTCGTAACTGGCAGCTACAACACTCAAATAAAGCTGGGAGCCCATTACGCAGCTCTTTGTACTCTTCTACCATTATCCTCTACCTTTACCCGGAGCGCTCAATTGACGGGGTACGCCATATTGGAGTTCTGTATTCTTCCTCAAGCTCCTTAACAACCTGTACCTTTCCGCCCACTTCCGTCAACGACATCATCGTACGCGTCTCCACATAGAACTTAAAAGCACGCGTCTCCACATAGAACTTAAAAGCACGCGTTCGCCTGTTCGCGCCTCAACCAACAGCGATCATGGACGCAATGATAACAGCCGCGGCTCCTGAGCCCGAGAAGCTCACCGAGGATGTCGAGAACCTGAGTTTGTCGCCATTCGGTGTCGCCAGGTCCTCTGTCAATGAGTCGCCGCTCACCGGAGATGAAGTGCGCCTCATGACCGACTACTTCCATGCCTCCATGTACATGTGCTTGGGCATGATCTACTTGCGAAGGAACCCTCTCCTGCGCGATCCGTTGACAGTGGAGCACGTCAAGCGCCGACTCTTGGGTCACTGGGGATCTGACGCTGGCCAATCATTCACATACATTCACATGAACCGCTTGATCAAGAAGTATGACCTCGATGCTCTTTTCATTTCCGGTCCCGGTCACGGTGCGCCCGCCGTCCTTTCCAACTCCTACCTTGAGGGTGTCTATTCCGAGGTCTATCCCGACAAGAAGGAGGACGAAGAGGGCCTGAGGAGGTTCTTCAAGTACTTCTCATTCCCTGGCGGTATTGGCTCGCACGCTACTCCTGAGACTCCCGGAAGCTTGCACGAGGGAGGAGAGCTCGGATACTCGATCTCTCACGCTTTCGGTGCGGTCTTTGATCACCCAGATCTGATTGCGCTTACAATGGTTGGTGACGGCGAGTCTGAGACCGGTCCTTTGGCTACGAGCTGGCACTCTACCAAGTTCCTCAACCCGATCACAGACGGAGCTGTGTTGCCCGTTCTGCACTTGAATGGATACAAGGTAAGAGAATACCTACCAATTGGTCACGCAAATGTACTGACATCATTAGATCAACAACCCTACGGTTCTCTCTCGTGTAAGCCACAAGGAGCTCGAGGCTCTTTTCGTCGGCTACGGATGGACGCCCTACTTCGTGGAGGGCAGCGACCTACCCTCGATGCACCAGGCTATGGCCGCCACGTTGGAGCGCTGTGTCACGAAGATCAGGGAATATCAGAAGGAGGCTCGCGACTCTGGTAAGGCTTTCAGGCCTCGCTGGCCTATGATTGTCCTCCGCACACCTAAGGGCTGGACTGGTCCTCGCAAGATTGGCGAGCACTACTCCGAAGGCTACTGGCGTGCTCATCAGGTTCCAATCACTGACGTCCTTACCAACCCTGAGAGCCTCAAGAAGCTTGAAGAATGGATGCGCAGCTACGAGCCTGAGAAGCACTTCGACAAAGACGGCAAGCTCATTCCCGAGCTGAGGGAGCTAGCTCCCACAGGCAACAGGCGTATGAGTGCCAACCCAGTCGCAAATGGTGGAGTGCTCAGGAAGAAGCTTCACGTGCCAGACTTCCGCGATTACAGCGTTGAGGTCAAGAAGGGCGGCGTGTCGAAATTGGGTAGCATGGCAAACTTCGCAGCCTTCCTCCGCGATGTTGTTGCGCAGAACCCCAAAGACTTCCGTGTCTTCGGTCCCGATGAGACACAATCAAACAAGCTTGACAAGATCTACGAGGCTGGTAAGAAGGTCTGGCTGGCTGACTACTTTGACGAAGACGAGGATGGCGGCAACCTTGCCTTCGAGGGACGTGTCATGGAGATGCTCTCTGAGCACACAGTCGAGGTACGTAAAAATGCGTGTTGGTAATGGATCTAATGCTAACGATGGTAGGGCTGGCTCGAGGGCTACATTCTCTCAGGACGACATGGTCTGCTCAACAGCTACGAGCCTTTCATTCACATCATTGATAGCATGGTCAACCAGCACTGCAAGTGGATCGAGAAGTGTCTTGAGGTTGAGTGGAGGAAGAAGGTCGCATCCCTCAATATCCTCCTCACAGCCACCGTCTGGCGACAGGACCACAATGGCTTTACACACCAGGATCCCGGTTTCCTTGACGTCGTCGCGAACAAGAGCCCTGACGTCGTGCGCATTTACTTGCCTCCCGACGCCAACTGCCTTCTCTCCACCATGGACCACTGCCTTCGCAGCGAGAACTATGTCAACGTCATCGTCGCAGACAAGCAGGAGCACCTGCAGTTCCTCACCATGGACCAGGCTATTGCACACTGCTCTAAGGGTGTCGGCATCTGGCAGTGGGCCTCCAACGACAAGGGTGAGGAGCCCGACCTTGTCATGGCATCCTGCGGTGATGTCTCGACCCATGAAGCTCTTGCAGCCACCGCTCTCCTGCGCACTCACCTGCCAGACCTGAAGATCCGTTTCGTCAACGTTGTCGATCTCTTCAAGCTGATCGACGCAAGCGAGCACCCTCACGGTCTGCAAGCACACGAGTGGAGAGCAATCTTCACAGATAACGTCCCTTGCATCTTCAACTTCCACTCATACCCCTGGTTGATTCACCGTCTGACATACGGTCGTAAGGGCCAGCAGAACCTCCTCGTCTGCGGATACAGGGAGAAGGGCAACATCGACACACCACTTGAACTCGCCATCCGCAACGGTACCGATCGCTACAGCTTGGCCATCAATGCTATCGACCGCGTTCCTGGGTTGGGTAACAAGGGTGCGGCAGCTCGCGAGACGCTCCTTAACGAGCAGATCCGTGCAAAGAACTACTCTTACCATGAGGGACTGGATCCCAAGGAGATTGATGATTGGGTTTGGCCTTTCTAGATGCGACAGTTTAATGACTTGAGTCTGGGTGGGTTTTCTTTCTATGATAACGAATAATGACACGAACTACACTCCAATTACATGCTTGTGTCCATCTTGATGTCGCAGGCCCCCAAAGATCGTCCGCGTCGATCTCCAGCAACCGTCAAACCTCAAGCAACTGCACACTGCACGCCCATGTATACAATCAGAGTCCAGAACACAGTCGAGCAAGCTACTTGGCCCAACATAAGCGGAGCACAAAATAGGCACAGGTACCTCCATGATTCACTGTTGGCAACCAAAAAGAACACGTCCCAGCCTTGAAGGCACTGCAGTCGCGAAAACAAAAAAATAATGCTTGTTATCTCCCCCGGAAAGGCTCGAACTTTCAACCTCCTGATGTGCAATCAAGCGAGATGCGGATAACAGTCAGACGCGCTAGCCAATTGCGCCACGGAGGATCAGCTATTTGCTGGTGGTTGCGCCACTGCTTTGATGAGTGGCGGGGGGAAAAGTATTATTGTATACTCAATTCGAAAATTGAACAAAGGGGGTTCCAGACTGAGGTTCGACTGGGTATAAATAGAACAATGAGTTGGATTGTGCCGGTCGGGCAGGTGCGGAATTAAATTTGTGGGGTGAGTGGGGCGGGAGCTGTCAGGGGCGCGCCGGAAGAGTTCGAGTGGCGGCTTTTGAACTCCGGCTTGGAGACTACAAACTCACAAGCTCCACATCCTTTAGCAGAAGTGGCAGCATGTCCATCATACCACGCAACGTACAAGATAATTCACTGTATTTAATAATGATGCATCTGTCAGTAACTATACTGCAGCTTGGTACGCAACGACAAGCAATGCCGCAACTTTTATGTCACTAGCTCTTCTCCAGTCCTCCAATCTCCACATGCAACAAAAGCAATTGGGTGCAAGCAGGCAATCCTCAGACTTACGGGAGATGCTCAAACCAATCTGCCCTCATTTCGTCAGAGTATGGACAATTTGAGGACCACCAGTAACTCTGCCCACGCTGGGTCGCACCACGTAGCAAGAATTTTTCTGAAGAGCCCCAGGCTTGACTCATGAAAGTCAGGGCTATTAGAAGCGTTCTAACCTTTCTGCAACACGAATGCAAGCTGTCTTCAGGTTTCTCCATGTGTGGACCTTGACAATCAAACCAGGCGGTGACAAATCTTATCGTCAGCCTCCAACTTGACATGTTGGAAGGCTTGGTGATAGTCAAACTACAGGGCGTGACACGTGTGATATCACAGGAAGCCATTCAGTCCTACTAGACATTTTGAAGTGGACCATCGTGGCTGCATTAACCTGTGGATTAGTATCGCGTGCATGGGTACATTGTAGTCTCCAAATGCCTTCCACAGGTGTTGACTGGTGTGACGAGAAACTCTAAAGCTGACATAGCTGTACCAGAAACCTTCCCGTAGTGAAGTTCCCCGGTCAAGATTGGTTTGCTTCACAGAAAGCAAGCTCCGGATCAATATGAAGGCTGTATAGGTCGTTGACCGCATGTAACCACTGGACAAGTGGAACTACCCTGCTGCTCGGTTGGGTATCAAGATCATCAGCAGCTATTTCTGTCCAGGAGCCTGGTGATACTCGTAGATGATCCGTATCGTTTGTGAATCTAGCTAGTAAGGTTGGAATATTTACACAACACGAGCGATGATGAACGCTTCTCGAAGATAAGACATTTTGATTTACAGAGTTGGTCTCGACCAACGGCTTGAATGCAAAAGGCTTTGGTGAGAAGAAAACGATCGGAACGGGAGGATCGGGGATATGATACTATTTGCATGCTACTTATGCTGACTCAAGCGAAAGAAGAAACACTCTCTTCGCTCAAACGCCTACCCAATGCAAATGCTCCACGCTCATGCTATGCAATCAAATCACCACCAAACACAGCTTCAATACTCCAAAACTCCACGCTAGAATGCAAAACGAACCGAAGCTCAGAAGTCATAATCACCAACAGCACTCAATCCCATCCTCATGTTCTCAACCGTCTTGCCACTGACACCCTTCAACATAGCCAGGCTGGCCAGGTCTTGCACTTCAGCATTGTCCATCTCCACCAAACAGTTCACGATAGCATCGGCCTTCTTGGAGCCCACTCCTTTCAGCGCCTTGATCTGATTGACATCGCGGCTGTTGATGATCTTCAGAAGGTGCGATGTTCGTGGTGTCTGTTCGCCAGGGACTGCTGATGCATCGAGATCGTCGCGAAAGATGGGGAGCTTCTTCGTTGTCTTCTTGGGCTTACGAGCCGCTTTCGGCTTCGTTACAAAGCTGTCCTCAGATGCGAATGAGTCGTCGTGGTCTGACGGTGGCGGTGGTGCGAAGTCGTCATCTTCAGACTCGGCATCGTCCCTGAAGGCCATCTTCAGCCTTGAGGCCTTCTTGTCTGCCTTCAATGGCATCATGAGGGTCGACACGGGCGCTGGTGCGACTGGTGCTGACACGTGCTTTTGTCCTTCCTCGCGCTTCGCCCGTATCCGATCTTCCAGATTCATCATCTTCGCCTGAAGCTTCTCATTGCCAGGGAAGTACGGCTCAGCTAAGTGGTACATGCGAAGAGCGCTGGCATCTTCGCCTCGCGCGTGATGTTGCTTGGCCATCAACAAGAACTGCAAGCCCTGTGACTTTCCATCGTCCTCCTTCGCGTCAATGCGCTGTTCCAGATCGTCGAGGCGCCTTTGAAGTTCATCAGAGAGGGCTGGTGCTGCAGCTGCAGCATCTTGTAGCGCTTTCTCTGCAAGCCGCTCGTCTAGTCTCCGCGCGATGAGTGCCTCGATGTCTTCTTTTGTCATGCCAGACTCCACGTTACGAACTCGCGAAGTGCTATCGGCCGCTCGGAATGTCTTCGTAGGTCGAGTGCTAAAGGTTCCGCTCGGTTCTGCCGCCCGCTTCTGCGCTTCCGTACGTCGTAAGCCTTGGTTCTGGGAGGTAAGGTTAGACACACGTGATACAGGCTTGCGGGAATCGGAATATACGGAAAAGGCCTTTACAGGCTTTTCTCCCTTCTTCTCCTTCCCTGGCTCTGATACGTTGACATTGGCTGCTGCTGTCAGAGCTCGCAGAGGTTGTCGCTTTATGTTCGCTCCTCCTATGCTGCTAGTCACTGCAAGAGGCTTCGACATGGTCCTGAGAACCGGGTCATTCTCCACCTCTGCGACTTCGATCTTCTTTGTGCGACTGGCGAAGTTCAAGGAACTGATAGTGTCGAGGTGGTACGCGCGAGTTGGTGCAAGGTTCAGAATCATGACAGTCAAGCCCTTGTTCTGACCAAGCGAAAGAATTCTCGTCATCTTCGATTCGCGGTACGGTATCCTGCTTTGCTTCTTGTTCATAGCCTCGACACACTGTGCGAGCACGAAGAGCGACTTGTTGATGGCGGAGCTTTCGACGAGGCGCTCCTTGTTGTTTTCCGTACGGCGGTTGTCCTCAGATCCTGCGAGATCGATGCAAGATGCTCGGCTCACACGAACTATGGTTTCGGTGGTCTGTGTGATCTTGACACAAAGTACGGCATGCGATCGGGATGAGTGCGCGTTGAGCTGGGTTCGTGTTAACTATACGCTAATAAAGCTGTCCAGCAGTAGTGGTGTACCTTTGTCGCAGACGTTGAACGGTTCATGTTCGCCTGATCATACAACTGCTCGAACTCCTTCAGCGTCGTGCATGGCTTCTCAGTCAGACCAACAACGACTGTCTTCCCGTGGTTGTCGCGGATGGGAAGACCAGATGGTGTGCGCTTCTCCGGTGGCTCGAATAGATCGTATACGCGGTCACAATAGATCTCGAAGTATTCCAACGCGACCTCAACTTCAGTAGCGCCGGCGGAGTCCTTTTCAATTCTCTTGCACCGTCTGTATATGGCGCTCAAAAGCCGAGGGATCACACCACGGTCGGCCAGCGACTTCCCTCCTCGCATCGTATGGGTCTTGCCGGTACCGGTGCAGCCATGTGCGAAGATCGACAGGTCGAAGCCATTGAACAAGTGTTTGACCGTCGGTGAGACTGGATATACGTTAGTAAGATGCCGATGGCGTCTGGCGGTAATTACACACTCTCGGCATCAAACAGTTGTTGTTGTGTAGCCTCCTGTTCATACACAGAGCTGAACTGAAAACTGAAGGATTCTGCATCATTCTTCGGGCTCGGTAACCGTACGACCGTAGCGGTGGACTCCCCTTCGAGGGGCTCTGCGGTGACGATGGTGTCCTTGTCGAGCTCTTGCTTGAGCAGTGGTCTGATTCGTGCGACTACGCGGACACTCATGTTGTTTACGCCGGATCAATGCTAGGACGCGCGCGAAGGTAAAGGTGAGAAATACAAATATACAAACGCGTAAGAACAAGCAAAGCACGCAGCCTACCGCGACGGGGATTCGATCTACAGAGTGTGAAGGCCACCCTGGTACGCCGTATTTTGATTTGACCGCTTCGCTACTGGAGATCACCACAGCAACGAGGAAGGAGTGGCACGTGCTCGAACATCTGAACTCAGACTTCGATCTGAGGTCATGATTCAAATGTTGAACTTTGAGGGATTCCATCCGATCGCATTATGGATGGATCGTGTGTTGTCAAGAAAAACGCTTTGACTTCTTTTGGCCAGATGTCCCTAGGTCTAGTCCAGAGGCCTCGAGGAGCAACACGTAGGTTCATTGAACGACCGTAATCCCAAGAAAGTCTGATGCTTCGCACTGAGTGCCTCCAAGGCTTTGTCTTGCGCGTAGAGTGCGACTCGATGGAGGCTTGCTGTCTACGTGGCGTATTTGAGCGTCTACTCGACGGGGTCACGCTGCGGCGCGCTGACAGACTTCAAGTTCCAGCGCCGCGTCTGGAACTCTATAAATGATGGAAGGATAGAAAAGGCTCCGCTGTGCCTCACTGCAATGCCGCGGGCCGGTTAGTCGCTTGCGAAGCCATGAAGGAGTGTCGTTGTTCGGCGAGCCGCCCAGATCACGAGGCTGCATTGGTGTGATGTCGTCTGATTGGCTCATATGTAGCTCAATTCTGAAACACCAGGACTTCTGCATCGAAGCACCACAACCACTCCTCCAACCAAAGTCAAGTATTTTCGGAAACAACCCGGTGCCGCCTTCAAATTGAGGCGAATTGGGCCAGTACTACATGAAAAGCTATTGTCAGTCCAGACGTAGAGCAAGGCGGGTATCGATGCCTCAAAACCAGAGAAGACCCCTGCGAGCGGTGAGTCTCGCACAGTAGAGCTTTGAACTTGTGCGTTGTCGACTACCTGAATCGAACGGTTTGTCCCTTTCTTTATCCGTCTTTCAGGTAGTTTCTTTCATTCCGTTGATCGTTGCCTTCATAATCGTCTGTCCCCTCGGTCACTTTCGATTTCTCAGTTTCTGCTCTTGTCCAGTCGTAAACGCGCGCGTCTCCTTCGTTCTCCACTTTCTTTCATTTCCTAATCCACGAGCTTATCTCAGATGGCTCGCTTTACTTCACTATTGCTGCTGGCAGCATCTACTTCTATTGTCGTTGGAGGGCCATTGCCTGAAGGCTACAGGAGGCAAATGTGAGTTGGTCACTAGTGCATGACGATCCCAAACTAACACGAGCAGGTTCTCCAGCTACACAAATACAATTTACGTCGCCTCTTCAGCTGTGGAGGCGTCTCAATCACTAAGCACAGCTGATGATGTCTCATCGATACCTCTGTCTACCATCGACAGCTCTATCCTTCCATTGCGACCTGCATTTGCGTCTCCCAGGTCATTATTACCATCCTTGAATGAACCATACGCCAACGCAGAGACTGCTGTTATTATTGAACCCATACAGCCAACTGTCTTCACACAGACAGCACCTGCCATCACATTCCTCCTTCCGGATGGCCAAGCTATCGCTACCCAAACGCCTGAAGTTATCTTGTCAACTTCGTACATCACATCCCCTGCACCCATCCCTACATCAGAGACCAAACCAAGCGATTTATCACCTGATATTACTGCCTCATCACCGGTTCCTGCGGAAAGCCAAGCATTGAGCTCCTTCCCTGCGAAGGGTCTGTCCAGTTCGAAGGTGGAAGAGGAAAGTGAGGCGCTGAGCGCTTCCACTTACGCGCCCCCGATGTTCACGTATTCGCCCGAGGAAACCACAACAGCAGCATTCTTTGCGCCTAGCACTATCGCCGCCAGCTCTGTTACTGCCAGCTCTGCTATCGAGAGTTCAACTCTTGCGAGCTTGGTCGTTTCCAGCTCGATTATTTCTAGCCTGACTGCATCCGCGACTGGAGGTCAGCCGGCGCAGAACGGCACAGGATTGCCAGGCTTCACCCATCCGGGCGCGATTCAAGGCACAGCTACTCTCAGTGGCTCTTTGGGTAGCTCCATTGGTGCAGTCCCGGTCAGCTCATCGGTGGCTGCATCAGTTACTCAGGTGTCGCCCTCTGCAGCACCTGTGAGCTCCGCAGCCCCATCACTGCTGGCTTCAAGCTCCGCAGTCCTAACTCCGGAGAACACGACCATGACAACCTCATCTCGCCTCGTTGTCACAAAGACATTGTACACCACCGTCTTCCCTACCCCTGCCGCATCGGAGGCACCCTATTCTGCAACTTCAGCAGTCTATTCAACCCAGAAGTCCAGCACGCCGGCGGTGTCAGCCGCATCGTCAAGCTCTGCGGCTGCAGCCGTGCCTGCTATCACTGCATCCCCTTCCATTCGTTCTTCGATCGTACAATCGTCCTCAGCCAAACTCCTGCCCTCGACGTCGCTGCAAGTACCGCCCGGTATCATTGTCACGCAGTACACTACTGTCTTGCCGTCGCCATCATCGGCTCCCGCTGAGACACCAGTGGTATCTTCATCTCCATTGTCGTCATCGCAAGCAACTGTGCCTTCCGTCGCGCCTTCCTCATCTGCGTACGCCACACCACCAATCGTTTCTAGCGTCCCAGAATCGACACCTGCTCCAATGCCCAGCGTTGAACCCACACCAACACCATCATCAAGCTCAGCCATCTCGTCTTCCTCTGAGCCCGCATCATCCAAGGCTTCATACTCCGTCACGGACGTAGAGCCTTTGCCAACAGAAGCACCCGCGTCACCAAGCGAAACACCACCAGCGCCGGCGCCAACGGCCTCTTCGTCTGAGGGCCCACTGATCATCACGCCAATTGCGCCGAGTCAGATATTCACTATCACGGTGACGGAGAAAGAGAAAGAGACGGTCACAGCTACAGTGACTGCCACTGTAACAGCGTAATTTGGATCATACGGAAATGATTACGGGGGGAAGAACAGAAGAGAACGAAGACGATGGTTTATGAGTGATAGCAGGACAATATTTGATACCCCATATAATTACGTAGCTGAACTATGGTCCGAATATCTTCATTCCTTGTTCTTTTATTACTCCTAGTCCTCGATCGATGTCTTCTACTGCTGCAGAAAACATCTCTTTGAGTCGGTCAGCGCTCACCTTGTCATGTGCAGCTTCCAAGGCCGTGAATTCTTTGTGCAGTTGCTGGAACATTTGCCTGTAGTTCACGAGCCAGGCATTGTGCCTCGCTTGGTGGACATTGAGGATGTCAATCTTTTCTTTCCTGAGCTTCGGTTTTATCGGCTTGTGCGACCGCCACATGGGCCATCGACCGCTTCGTCAACTCACTTTGGCGGGCCAGCGTATGTCACAAGACACTTCAGCATCAAATCCGTAGACTCGAGTTTCATGATGATGGGTTGCTGGTTCTTCTCTTTCAGACACCGATTCTCCTGAGCAACCTCCTCCTGAGCAACCTCCTCCTGAGCCTTGTGTAGTCACAGCTCCGATTCCTTTGCATCTTGTCCCGGCTCCTCCTCGCCCCTTTTGCGCGCCTTCAACTGACGAATCTTCTCATCCCGAGAGGCCAACTCCGTTTCGAGACTGTGACATTGGGCCTTCGACTGCTTGTTGTTCTCGTGTGCTTGTGCGACCACCTGGCGCGGCTTTAGAACTTCGGAAGATGTTTGTGATGCCATTGGATCAGGAAGTCCTGGAGCTTGATGTGTATGGAAGTGTACATATTGGGAGTAAGCAAGTGGAGGGCGTGTGGTGGTGTACCCATCCGGGGAGCCATCCATGGCGGTGTCCATGATGAGCAGGAGAGTGGTAGTACTGGCAGGGGATGGGATCGCTTGAGGATGGGATCGATGGAAAACTGGACAGATAGTGAAGCTCTGGAGGATGGGATCGTTGGAGAATGGCTGCCCTTCTGAGGTGAGTCTTGCTAAACACAGACCTACGAGCAAACTAATAGTCTCAGAAGCTCGCACCAAATGCTTAAACAAGATGAGACATAGTTTAGATACTACATCGTCGTAGACCACCATGGTGATTATTCTGCATGCGTAGCGCCACTGAGGCTAACAAGAGTGTTGGTGCATCATCATAAACATGATGAGGTCGTGGCCACCTCCAGGGCTAGCTTTAGTAGACTAACGCCGGCTCTGCATGATCGACGAACCTCCAGAGATATTATCTTAATTTCCATGTGCACTACGGCCATGCTCACCTGGTTGGTGTTATACAAATTGGTCATTCCTCGTCTCCTCATTATCCAGACCTGGTATCATGCCCACCTCAACGCCCTTTTCATAACGCCCTCAGTACCCGCTTTGCTCTTTCCTATGACTTCCATCTGCCCCACCGTCACCTTCCCCATCTTTCCTACTCTCTTTCGCGCCAACAGCAGCCTCCTGAATTCCCTGGTCATCACCTCTTAACTTCTCGAAGTACGCCTTGACATCCTCCGCGCCCACGGCCTTTCCGCTCTCCGCAAACGGCTTCAAGAACGCGCTCACCTTGTCCTTGAGCTGCGCATACGCCATCGCGCCCTGGATAGCGCGCACGCGGTCCATATTGTTAAACGCTGCTTCGCCGCGGTCGAGAATCGAGCCTGTGCCGACGGACTGCGCGCCTTCCTCGCCATCTTCGGAGATTGGGGGCTCGTACGTGTCTTCTTCCTCCAGGAGTTGCGGGTGTGGTTTCAGGAGGGGAAAGTGGGTTACGCAGCGGCAGAGGTGGTCGCGGAAGTCGGGTTTGAGGAAGAGAGAGAAGGAATTGGCGAGGGCCGGTGTGGGGAGGGGAGGGAGAGATGCTAGCTTGCAGGTTGTTATGTCCTCATTCTTCGGCGTGATGGGTAGGGTCGAGGTGGTTGCGTCTTCGAGGATGCTGGAGAGTGCACCGCTGCGGTCTCCTGACTTTTGGCGCTTAGTTGGAGCCGGTACAGATAGCGACGCGTTGGTGTGTTCAACTTCGTCCTCATCGGACGCTTTGCGCTTTCTGGAATCGCCAGTTGTGGCAGCATCGGCCGACGTGCTGGTCTCTGTGGGCAGAGCAGCATTGAGAGCCTTTTCAGTGTAGACCGGTGGCAGGAAGCCAGGAGAGCCTGCGTACTTCTTGATCCAAGGGTTGGCCTCCACGCACTTGTAGCAGAGGAAGTGGTCAAAGTCGTCCTCAGGTGGAAAGCCCGGAGGAAGTGGTGAATCCTCATCCTCGACCTGCTCAGCTTCAGCTACCACATCGTTTCCATCCACACCGTTGCTCTCAAGTGCTGCCGCATTGAGTATTGGTGTCGCTGTCGTGGTCTCTTCTTCGTTCTTGACTTCCCCGTTGGCCTCATTATTCGTGTTTGTACCGCTCGAATCTCCGGTTTCCGGTTTCTCGATTGAGTTTGCATACTCCTCGCGAGTGAAGCCCACCAAGCACTCTGGGTGCCACCAGTCTTCGCCGCAGCCGCCTTCGTCAACAGTCCCCAGTCCCAGACATTGAAACATAGTGCCTTTCTCTTGGTGCGCATCGTAGTCCTCGCCACAACCACAAAACCTGTTCTTGAAGTTTTGATTGTATCGGTTGCTTTTCGCAGCCTCTTCGCCCGTCACAACTCCCTTCTGTCCGGTCTTCGAGTTGTGGCGCAAGGTACACGGCGCATTCTCGGGCATACGAGTTGTACCACAGTCGCAGACGAAGTTGCGTTTATTGAACAGCTCGACGAGGGTATGTTCGCCGTGGCAGGATATTGAGCAAGAGTAGCAGACGCCTGCGGGTGTGTGGACTTGAGCAGCGCTGGCCGGCGGTGGGCTGCATGTAAGGCATGCGTACAGGCTCTGACGAATAGGACCGAGGTTGCGTGTGCAGGTATCGAATTGCTGTCAGTGGTCAGCATGGTGCGTACGACAGGTGCGGTGTACTGACATATGGAAGGGCCTCGCGTGCTTCTGCCTCCAGGCTGAGTTGCTCTTTGATGAATCTGTCGATTGGTGTCAATCACCGCCTTGTGACTCTTACATGATTTCGCCTACTCTGCTGCAGTCTGGGAGCTCTCAGATGCTTGCGACATGCTGCTGGTGCGCGGCTTCGTGGATGCGGTTGTAAACTGCGAGTCCGCCATGATTCTCGAGGTGGGCGCTCAATACGCGCACTAAGGTTTTTGTGGTCGCGGGACTTGGTTCTGTTCTGCTTGAGGGTCCCAAGATATAGTTCAATTTCGTGTTGGTGTCACTCTGGTCAAGATGCTGAAGCTCTGGTGAAGCGTAGAACCAATTAAGCCCCGATTTGGCCTAGCACCATGGGACGCGCGCGTTGCTACGGAAGGCGCGAATTTACGCGCGACCGACGTGACTTCCTCATCACACCCCACGTAATACACACCCCACCTACTCACGTCCCCTTTTTGCGCCTGTATACCCTTGTTCTCGATACACAGTTGTGCATTGACCCGACATGAGGTACGTAAACACTTTGGTTGGCACATATGGCAACAGCGACCAAGCCCCTCCCCCTCCTGACCGCCTGTCCAGCTGCTAATACAACCTAGTTCACCTCTACGCTCCAACATGTCGTCTGCGAACCGTGGGGCAGGCCCCAGCAGGGGCAACAACAAGCGTGCTCGCGATGACGGACTTTCGTCTTCAGGAGCGCTCCCACCGTCGAGCCGTAAGTGGAACATTCATGCAGGGAGTACCAGACATCTGACAGCAAATAGCCATGGCTTCTTCGCCGCCCATGCTACCCCAAGACGAGGATGCAGACATGCTTGACGACGACGATATTATCCGCGATGTCGATGACCTAGACGAGGAAGCCGAGGAAGCTGAGGGTATCGATCTTTTCGCAGACGACTTCGAGAACGACTACAGCAGGCGCGAGAACGACGCATACGAGGGCGAGGGCATCGATGATGAAGGCGAATACGACGAGCTTACTCTAGACCAAAGGCGAGAGCTCGAGAGACGTCTCAATGCCCGTGATCGAGAAGCCAGACGTCGCATGCCAGCCGCCTTCTTGCCGGACGACGATGACCAGGATGGTTTGGCTGATCTGATGGGCCAGGGCCGTCGCCGTGTACGAAGACACCGATATGACGAGGACCAGGATGATATGGACATGGGCGATGATATCATGAACGAGGAGCTGACCCTGGAGGCTCTCACCGATGTCAAAGCCAACAACCTGACTGATTGGGTCGCGCAGCCACAGGTCGCCCGTACTATTGCCCGCGAGTTCAAGTCTTTCCTGACAGAGTACACCGACGAGAACGGCACATCGGTTTACGGTACTCGCATTCGAACACTTGGTGAGGTCAACGCCGAATCGCTAGAAGTGTCGTTTGACCACCTTGCCGAGTCCAAGGCTACATTGGCATACTGGCTTGCGAACACTCCGACCGAGATGCTCAAGATCTTTGACCAGGTCTCCATGGAAGTCGTACTTCTTCACTACCCTGACTACGAGCGCATTCACAACGAGATCCACGTTCGAATCACAGACGTACCCGTCCAGTACACTCTGCGCCAGCTTCGTCAATCCCACCTGAACAGTCTGGTTCGCGTCAGTGGAGTCGTCACTCGCCGCAGCGGAGTCTTCCCTCAGCTCAAGTATGTCAAGTTCGACTGCACAAAGTGCGGTACAACGCTTGGCCCCTTCCACCAGGATTCGAATGTTGAAGTCAAGATCTCCTTCTGCCAGAATTGTCAGTCGCGTGGTCCTTTCACAGTCAACTCAGAACGAACAGTATACCGCAACTACCAGAAGCTCACACTACAAGAGTCCCCAGGAACTGTTCCTGCTGGTCGTTTGCCCCGTCATCGCGAGGTCATTCTGCTCTGGGATCTGATCGACTCCGCGAAGCCGGGCGAGGAGGTTGAAGTTACTGGTATCTACCGAAACAACTACGACGCTGCTCTCAACAACAAAAACGGATTCCCCGTCTTCGCCACCATCTTGGAGGCGAACTATGTTGTCAAGTCCCACGATCAGCTGGCTGGTTTCCGATTGACTGATGAGGACGAGCGCGAGATCCGAAGACTGGCGAAGGACCCTAAGATTGTGGACAAGATCATTGACTCGATAGCACCCAGTATCTACGGCCACACCGATGTCAAGACCGCTGTCGCACTATCATTGTTTGGTGGTGTTAGCAAAGAGGCAGCTGGCCGTCACTCTATTCGTGGTGACATCAATGTCCTGCTTCTCGGAGATCCGGGTACAGCCAAGTCACAAGTTCTGAAGTACGTCGAGAAGACAGCTCATCGTGCCGTCTTCGCCACTGGCCAAGGAGCGTCTGCTGTCGGTTTGACCGCATCCGTTCGCCGCGACCCTATGACCAGCGAATGGACTTTGGAGGGAGGTGCATTGGTGCTTGCCGACAAGGGCACATGTCTCATTGACGAGTTCGACAAGATGAACGACCAAGATCGAACATCTATCCACGAAGCCATGGAACAGCAGACCATCTCTATCTCCAAGGCTGGTATCGTTACAACCCTTCAGGCTCGTTGCGCCATCGTCGCAGCTGCCAACCCCATTGGTGGTCGCTACAACTCCACTATCCCCTTCTCACAGAACGTCGAACTGACTGAGCCCATCTTGTCTCGTTTTGACATTCTATGCGTCGTGCGTGATACGGTCGATCCGAAGGAAGATGAGCGTCTCGCTAAGTTTGTCGTCAACTCTCACGGCCGCGCACATCCCCTCGTCAACTCTGCATACGGCTACTCAGACAAGGCTAAGGCAACACAAGATGGCGAGAACGACGAGGGTATGGAGGTCGACGAGCAGGAAACCTCTCGTAAAGAAAGCGAGATTCCACAAGAGCTGCTGAGGAAGTACATCCTCTACGCACGCGAGAAGTGCAGGCCCAAGCTCTATCAGATCGATCAGGACAAGGTTGCTCGTCTTTTCGCTGATATGCGCCGTGAGTCGATGGCAACTGGAGCATACCCCATCACCGTAAGTATTCTCCATGTTTCCTGTTTTGATGTACAAATGCTAATATGCGCAGGTCCGTCATCTTGAAGCTATCCTCCGTATCGCAGAAGCGTTCTGCAAGATGCGTCTATCAGACTACTGCTCTTCACAAGATATCGATCGCGCTATTGCCGTCACTGTTGATTCGTTCGTCGGCTCGCAGAAGGTCAGCGCGAAGAAGGCTCTGGCAAGGTCGTTCGCCAAGTACACACTGAACAGGCCTGGTGCCGTTCGCGCGCCTGCGAGGGCTGGGCGCAATGCTCAGCGAGCAGCTGCATGATTATTCGACAGTGGATTCGAGGAAGGCTACATGTACCACGTGATTTGGATAGGGCGATGTGGACGGTGCAGTATCACGAGGCTGCGTACTGTTGGAGCAAATGCAAGTGTTGCGAGATTTATCCATACAGCTCCTGGCGTTCGGAGTTTGTCAATAGCTACATATACCAATCCCAGTTTGCCCATTCACATAGGAAACTTCTCTATGACATCAATCTCACTACGTCACTCAAGACTTCAAGTTGCAGGCAGAATGCGCCTCTCACCTAACTTCACTAGGAATTGCAGCATCTGCTCGCTCGCTTCTTGGATCTCTTCCTCATCCTGGAGGATGTCAGTGTATACAGGTATGACCCGCTCGGTAGAGTCTTGACATGGATTATATTCATCTATTCCTTCTGGGTACTTTTCAAGAAGTGAGTAATGTCAACCAGAAACCTAAGGCAGCACGCTCACATTCTGGTAGAAAGGCTATTTGGAAGAAAGCTCAGTCCGTTCTGAAAGCATGTGAGGCTGAAAGGTCCAAGGAGTACGTCCATGATACCAATGTGCCGCGTACCTTCTTGCACTTTAGCCCAGGGACGGCAGTCAGTACGATATCGAACAGGATTTCGGCTTGATCATTGCACATTATACTGGCAAGACCATCGATGTCGGCCTCGGTTGCTGAGTTTGTGCGGAGCTTGTTGATTTGTGTGTCAATGAGGCCACAGAACTGAGCTACGCCCTCGGGAGAAGGAGGCAAGTAGGTTGACAGTTCGAATACCTCCATGGTGCAAGATGAGGGCAATATCGAGATGCTCAGGTATTCTGAACATGCAGGTGTGGTCGTACTTAGGTATGTGGTGATGTTGGTGAGCTTGAGTATAGGGTGCAATGTTACTTGCCGGTTTGGAGGTGAGGAGCACCTGCCTCAACTGGCAGGCATCACAATGTGTCACTTGTTTGGACATCTTGATCGCCTCGCATCATCTTAGGACCCTAAAACGCCAGACTAAAGTCCGCAATCGATGCCTACTTACACCATTTTTCACGTCTCTACAGCACCGTAACCTGGTAGTGGGCTCGAAGCAAGAGTTTGAGGCGTGTTGCCGTCAATTCTAGTACTCAATAATGCCTTCGTCAGGAACACAAACTGGAAAGCAGTGTCTCAACTTAACATTGTAGTGTACTGTATGGTAATGTTCAGAGCGACGGTCATTAGTAGCAAGGCTGATAAGCCAATGGTCCGTGCGGGTTAGCGCGCGTTGAATCCCACAGCGAAATTCGCTTGCGCGCAAACGCGAACTTTTCCTTTCGACAACCACAAGCCGGAGCAACTACCTCAGGAACTTTATCAATCACTTCCTATACGCAACGATGGCCCCCAAGAAGAGCAAGAGGACCGCTGACTCCATCAACTCGCGCCTGGCGCTTGTTATGAAGTCTGGAAAGTACGTCAGGCGCAACACCACGAAATGGGCAGGATACTGACTGCAATAGGGTCACCCTCGGTTACAAGTCCACCCTCAAGAGCCTCCGCTCTGGCAAGGCCAAGCTTGTCATCATTGCCGGCAACACCCCTCCTCTCCGCAAGTCTGAGCTCGAGTACTACGCCATGTTGTCCAAGACCTCCGTCCACCACTTCTCCGGCAACAACGTACGTACACACCCCGATCCCTCTCATGGCCTAACGACGAGATACGCTGAGACACCGGGTATACTCTGAGGGTTGGCTCTGAGAAGAGGTCTGAACACGACTTCGGAGAGCTGTAGACTAACGTGTCAACACAGATTGAGCTCGGTACCGCCTGCGGTAAGCTCTTCCGCTGCTCCACCATGGCCATCCTCGATGCTGGTGACTCCGACATCCTGACCACCAACACCGAGAACTAAGAAGTTACTCTGAGAGTGAGGGGTCCAGATAGATTTGATACCTACGTACGGCTTCAGTGCTGGTGCGATGATGATATCCAATGAATGACAAGACTTATGAGCCGTAAAAGGCCTGTCAAACATGTTTTTGCCGCGTTCAATTGTGACTCTTACCCCGTTTTGCACATGCAGTGGTGACTAGTTTTGCTTTGAAATCAACTTGAGGCGCATCTTCAGGTGGCCCTAGGAACATCAAAGTGTAGATGCAGGAGATATACACAACGCCTGAAGAGCTGGTTCAAGCAACATCTACAGCGTGTGAAGCATGCGACATTCACAGCAAGCTGCATCATCAATTGACAGCCTACAGCCTTGCTTAACGGCAATAGTTCACGCGAATCACCACCGAGTGTGGCGATGATGCTTTGAAATCGCGCCCCAGGGCCGGCTAAGCGAGCGGCCCGTGCGCCTTCACACAGGAAATCGTCTTTGCCCGCCCGACCTCACTCGTCAACTAACCCACCCAACGAGGTACGTACGGTCTCTATAAGTACCCCAGCACGCCCCATCTGCTGCCAGAATCGTCATCCACACTCTCGAGCGATTTCCACACGTCCCGCCGCCCTTTTGCGCTCGTCGAACACCCAACTTATTGATTTCAAAGCAGGTTACCAGTCGTCACAATGGCCCGCCGTCCCGCCCGTTGCTACCGCTACTGCAAGAACAAGCCCGTACGTGATACCAGAGGATGCTGCGAAGCGTGAGAAGCGTGAAGGAGGAGCAGCGGACTGACATGCGTCCAGTACCCCAAGAGCAGGTTCAACCGTGGTGTACCTGATGCCAAGATCCGCATCTTCGACCTCGGTCGCAAGAAGGCCAGCGTAGACGACTTCCCTCTCTGCGTCCACCTCGTCTCCAACGAGTACGAGCAGCTGTCCTCCGAGGCTCTCGAGGCCGCCCGTATTTGCGCCAACAAGTACCTCGTCAAGATTGCCGGAAAGGAAGGTTTCCATCTCCGTGTCCGTGTCCACCCTTACCACGTCGTCCGTATCAACAAGATGTTGTCGTGCGCTGGTGCCGATAGGCTGCAGACCGGAATGCGTGGTGCCTTCGGAAAGCCCAACGGTCTCGTTGCCCGTGTCAACATTGGTCAGATCCTCATGTCCGTCCGAACCCGTGACTCTCACCGCGCCACCGCCCTTGAGGCTCTGAGGCGTTGCCAGTACAAGGTACGGAAGAAGCATTACAAAAGGTCATCTGGACGCGTACTAACATGACGCAGTTCCCCGGTCGCCAGAAGATCATCGTCTCCAAGAACTGGGGTTTCACCCCCCTCAAGCGCGACGAGTACGTCGAGAAGCGCCAGGAGGGCAAGATCAGGATCGACGGTGCCTACGTACAGTTCCTCCGCAACAAGGGTGCTCTCGAGTACAACATGCGCCGCTTCCCCGAAGCTTTCGAGCAGGAGGCTTAGGTGTTTTGTTGCGAGTGAAAAGATGATGAACATGCGCTTTGGGTTATTCAAATGGGATACCGGTCATGGCGTGGTTTGCTTTCCTCAGTCATCGATCAAGGTCGGAGGAGGTGTCGTCTGTAGAGAATGACCGAATACCAGCTCGACAATGACAATGATACAACAATACTGTTCGATGTTCATGTGATGCCATATACCACTACACTAATCAAGAATCAGTCAAGTATCTATATTGCAGATCATTGCGATCATGCAGTGTTCTTGAAGAATGCGATGTATTGCGTTATCAAGGCCATCCTAGCCCGTCATGGTATCAAATCAAACACCTAAACCCGCCCAACGCATATAGGCATGCATGCTGATGCAATACCAGGATGAATCACCCAAACGCCAGAACAAATGATTACACCCCAACACCAGCGCCCCTTCCCTCAGCTTGCGCCTTGCTAAACTGCCGCAACAACTGCAACACGCCACCCCTCCCAGCACCCGGCGCCTCATCCTCGTCGTCATCATCCTGCGCCAACCGACTAGTCCGCCAACTATCCCCAATCGTACTCTCCTCCTCGATCCTCGCCCCTGGATGCCCCGTCGGACTCGCCACATTATGCAGTCTCGACTGATACCTCCCATGCGACACGCCTCTCGGTGAACTTCTCAACGCAGGAGCAGAAGGCTGGTGGTGCGGATCCAGCAGCATGGAAGACATGGGCTCGTCTCGTGCAGGATGCCTCGGTGTGTGGCGCTGGAGATGCTGCGGTTGGCGGCCAGCGGGTCCTCTGCTGGTACCGCGTGCATGAAGCCCTGCATCACCGGGCTGAGCCGTCTGGCTCATGTTGCCGAATGCGTTCGGGAACTGCGGCGGGGGATGGAAAGTGCTGCGGCCTTGAAGTCTGTTGTTGTAGCCTCTGCCACTTGGGTTTCCATATGTGTCCATGAAGCCGTAGTAGCTTGCTAGCATCTTGTTATCCTTTGCCATGAAGTAATCTTCTCGTGGGTCGCTTGCGGGGTCATTTGCGCGTGCGCCGCCGGGTTGGGAGGCGGGGATGTTGTTTGTGCGGTTTTGCGTGCCTTTGTTGAAGGGGAACATGGAGTACGAGCACGTCACGCCTAGGCCATCTACGACGATGGAGAACTCGCGAAAGAAGTCGACGATGCGCTCGCTGCAGTTGGGCAGGCGAAAGATAAGGAGGAATGGTGTGATAACCATGCTGAGGATTTCTTCAGCGAAGATGAGAACCTTGGGTTGGTAGAGCTTTGCGAACTCGGCGCGGACTTCGTCAGTGTGTAGACGGTCGGTCCACGACTCGGGCTCATAGCGTGTGTGGTAGATGACATGGCCAAGGTAGAATGCGGGATCAGAGATCTGGTCTTCTTGAGGGCTGCTTCCTCTAGCCGAACGGTATATGGCTGTGAAGACACCAATCCAGAAAATCGCTGTCTTTCCAGGCGTGATCTCGAAGGTGAGGAACAGCTCGGAGTCAAGAAGAGTGAGCGCTACTAGCACAAATGCGAACGCTCCTGTAACAAACGCTATAAATGAAGATATCTGCTCTGTCTTGTCCTTGGGAAATTGTGCGAGGTACATGTTGGCGTACGGTTGGGCCATCTTATGGCGGCGCTCGAAAAGGTGAGGTAGCTCATTGAACTCGCGGAACTTCCACTGCGCAAAGTGTGTGAAGTCGCGGTTGCTCAGTTGGCCGGGGTCTTTGTGGTACTCCTATTACTGTCAGCTTAGGTTTCTCGTATCTTCATTAATAAACTTACTGCAAAGTACTTGAACAGGTACGATGCCAGTACGAAAATCACTGCGAATGGAGCGCAGACAACACTGATCAGTCCGACACCCATCAACCGAGTCCGCAGTCTCTTCACAAGTTCCCGACGGTTGCGCTCTTTGAGGAATTCGGGATTAAACTGGCCATTCTTGCCGCTAAAGACAAACTCTAAGATGGCGAGCTCCACATGCCACCTTGTAGTCTCAGAGAAGATGTACCTGTTTCCTAAGAAGGGAATGGGCACCGTCACATCCAAAACCTCCTTGTTAAAGAGGGCGATGAGGTAGTTTTCGCGCCTCATGAGGCGGCTTGCTATATCGATGGCATCCAGACGCTGTCGGCTCTTTGAGTCCAGCAGCTTCCGAGTTTCTGGCGACAAGTTCGATGCTGTGGTGAGGTTCAGGTCACGTAAGGCCATGATGCGACTGACAACTTGTTGCCACTCCACAGTCTGAATGTCCCGGTCTGGAATATCGAGGAGATGGTGGTAGAAGTCGTGCATGGCCTTCAGCCTTGGTATGTCCGTGACCATTGTATAGAACGAATAGATCCAATAGCTGGAGAAAACCCATATAGCAAAGATCCAGAGGCCGTGTATCCTGGATGTGCACTTGGGCACGAGCACTTCGCTCATCTTGTGGCTCTGAGAGAGCTTAGAGTAGTCGATGCACCACCCGAAGAAAGTCATGAAGCCCACTACGAATGCAGATTGCAGAAGAGTCAAGACCCGTTTCAGTAGCATCGAGTAGATGCCGTGACCGCGGTAGTATTCGTAGACGTCCTTCATGTATGTGTCCAGGTCGGTCTGGTTAACCCACAGCCACAGTGCCTTCTCTTTAGGATTAACGTTAAACTGCCCTGTCCTCCCCCAGGTTTTGGCTGGTGCCCCGGCCATATCGTCGTGCAGCCGCTGCTGTCTCTGGGTAGTGTCCCACTGCGCTCGTGTCTGCCGCGTCGAAGGGCCAGGTACTGGGGGTGGCAGGCCGTCTGTACGCCGTGTCGCAAGTGGTGACGAAGGTCCTCCTTCAAGGAGCAACGACTGCGGAACATCGTCGTCGTCGTCCACTGGCAGAGGTCGCGCTGGGGCAGGCTGTTTCCGTCCAGCGGCTCGATTCGCTGCGTTGATGCCTGGAGGCGCGTTCGGCTTCCGTCTTGCTTCAGGAGAAACAGCACGGCTATCGGTCGTCATCTGACTGCCAGATGCTTCTTCCAGTAGGTGTTCCAAGTCTTGCGGCTCGAAGTAGGCCCCGAAGTTCTCCTCGTCTATGTCCATGACGTGCTGTCCGTCTGTCGAGGTCGAGCTTCGGCGCGGCTGAGGGTTTAGGGGATCACTTTCGAACGGCTCGTCAATTGCGGAGGGCAGAAGTCTAGAAAGAAGATTGGAGGCCATCATGCTGAGCAGCCTGCACTACGCTCAGGCAGCGGGCGGGGCGCGTGGCCGTGCTGCGGCGTCTTAGGGAATATTGTGATTAGAGGGCTGGTCGTATCTTGCCCAGAGGGTCAGATCCAGCTCCATGAACGTGAGTAAATCTCAAGCCGTGAGCATTCCGGCGTGACAAACTGTAGGAATGGTGACAGTAGCTGTCATGTGGGTGCTCTTTGGGAGTGTTGCAGGTGACGCGGTTGATAGCTGTGAGCTGCCGATATCGATAAGGAAGCTCGGCTAAACCTTCCCTCCATTTTGTTTGCCCAATGTGTACACTTGTGCTGTCCGCTGGACACTCAACAACCATGTCAACGAGTTATTTCCAGGAGCGTGGCACTCCTGCATCACAAAATGGCCTGTCTCCCGCTTCTCCGCAAGTTGGAGCAGGATCACGTGGGGTCAACGCACTCTCCAGTCGAATAACCAGCGTACTGTCCGCTTCCTATGCTGATCTGGAAATTCGAGGGGCTCTAGAGACCATAGATGAGCGCAATATTCAGAACACAGCAGAGACAAGACGGCAGATTCGACTCGATGTTCAGAAGGAGGTGATCGAATGCAACGGTGAGATTGTCAAGGATTTCGGGGAAGTCGCTGAGGTTTGTCTCTATCGTTGGACAATATGTGTTCATGTACTGAGTAAGTGTAGCAACTGAGGCGTATTGGCGCGGCTATCAACAGCTTGAACAGCTCTTGCGCTGATATGCGTGCACACATCACGACTGCAGCCCGTGAGACTGGCCCTGTTCAGGACGAAGCCACAAGCCTTATCAATCAGAGGAAACAGATCGAGATCAAGCATCAGATACTGAATGCATTCAGCTTGCACTTCCGGATTACCGAAGAGCAGGCCACCGTCTTGACGTCTACTGCAGAGCCAGTAAATGAAGAGTTCTTCCAGATCTTGACACGCGTGAAGAAGATCCATCACGATTGCCAGGTACTGCTGGGCACCGAAGACCAGCGCCTTGGTCTAGAGATTCTGGAGCAGAGTTCGAAGCAACTCAACGGAGCGTTCCAAAAACTGTATCGCTGGATACAGCATGAGTTCAAGACTTTAGATCTGGAGAACCCACAGATCAGCGCGTCTGTACGACGGTCCTTACGAGTCCTCGCGGAACGACCAACCCTATTCCAGAGCTGCCTCGACTCTTTTGCCGAAGCTCGAGAATCGATTTTGTCTGATTCTTTCCACGCGGCTCTGACGGGGTCCAACTCGGACACTTCGCATATCGCAACTAAGCCTATCGAGTTCTACGCACACGACCCGTTACGTTACGTCGGCGACATGCTTGCTTGGGCGCATTCAGCTACAGTATCGGAGAGGGAAGCGCTTGAAGTGCTGTTCGTTTCAGACGGTGACGAGATCAGTCGTTCCATCCAAGCCGGGCTGGAAAGCGAACCCTGGCTAAGAGGCGATGGAGACCAGGAAGTGTTCGATGGCAAGAAGGCCCTAGACCAACTCGTCAGTCGTGACCTTACAGGCGTTGCACGACTCTTACGGCAGAAGACCGAGCAAGTTGTTCAGAGCCACGAAGACGCAACGCTCGCCTACAAGATCGCCAATCTGATCGGATTCTACAAAGGCACATTCGTTAAGCTGCTTGGCCAAGACTCAGATGTCCTTGATCTTTTCGACACTCTGCAAGCCGCAGCAATGCGCCAATTTCGTGCCAACATGCGTGACCATGTTGCCACTGTTCAAAGCGAATTGGCTGTTGTGCCAGCAGATCTCTCACCTCCCGACTTCCTAGAAGAAGCCCTGCAAACTCTCAAGGTGCTTGCGAAGAGCTACGACACCTCTGTAGCAGCTGTGGACGAGTCAAACAGCGACTTTGAAGCTGTGCTAGCTGAAGCCCTCGATCCTTTCCTCGGCGGCTGCGTGAATCTCCAGAAGAGCATGGAGCAGCCCAATGGCGCTATCTTCGCCATCAACTGCCTCCTCGCTGTCAAGGAGGCACTTACGAGTTTCAAATTTGCTGCAGAACGAGTCGCTGAGATGGGCGAGACGATCGAGGAGCATATCGCTGCGCTCGTGGACTACCAGCATCAGTACCTCCTCCACGAGTCTGGGCTCGTCACACTTCACGAGGCACTCTCGGACATCACCGATACGCCTGAAAGCCTGAAGACAATCCCACAGTTGACTGCATTCAAACAAGAAGCGTTAGTAGCTACCAGCCAGCAACTGGACGAGTTCCTGCCCTCTGCGCTCATTGATGCTGCAGAGAACCTGAAACAATTACGCAATCGAACCATGGTTCAGGAGATCACGGAGGAAGCGGCAGCCCAGTTCTGCGAAGACTTTGAATTCGTGGAGAAGAAGATTGTCGCAGCTGATGATCTGCTCTACGACGAAGATGACGAAGACGCCGAGCCGGGGCTCAGCGACTTATTTCCTCGCACAGGTGGAGAGATTAGGGTTTTGCTCAGCTAGACCCCATTATACTTTATATATAGACAGCCTCACAAATACGAGCAGAAACAGTCGAGAAGCTCCTTCTCTTTGCCGTCATGCATCATTTCGTTCTCCGTGCTCCTCTACATTCGTGATTGGGTCATGACCTCGTGAGCCCCAGATGCTATTCGTTTGAATTCGTGACTCATTGGGGCTTCTTCTTCTCCCACTCTTCGGGCGTATGGCACTTGGGCGTCCAGGCATGTATCGCGGCAATCTCCTCTTTTAGCGCAGCGTTCACCAGACGATGTCTTGCCAGTGTTGTTTTCTTGGTGAATTGTGGCGAGACGATGATGGCTTCGAACATTTGCCCGCATCCTCCTGCGAGGAATATTAGCATGTGATCTCGTGACATTCGTATCTTACTTCACCAACACCCAGACATCAACAAATCCGACATAGAGTTTGAGAAACGATCAATGGTTGAAGATGGAAAACGTACCACTCATATCCTCAATCTCCACATGCGTTGCCCCAAGATTTGTCTCCAGTTTCTGCTTGATGGCCTCAGGCGTAACGCCCGAGTTCGCTGCATTACGGGCCGCCTCGTCGTCTGTGCGTGCACTCATGATCGCGGCGTTCGAAGGGTCGACGAATAGCTGGTCAAGAGATTTTGTGAGTTTGTGACGCGGATCCATCGCGTTGCTTTTACGAGGCCGATGATGTGATGGTGGGCTATCTTCGGATCTGATAAGGACCCTGCCGGGGTGATGGCTCGGGTTTATGATGCGTGCGGGAGGTGACGTAGCGCAGGACGCGAACGCAACGATTGCTGCAGTGAAGGGGGACGCGTCGTGCAACAAAACAATTGTTTGAACTGGGAGAGGTGCAATTGGAATACCAAGGTATGTTTTTGAAGGATAGTAGAGACTTTACCCCTCCATATAGCTGCCCAAGCTGTAGGGCTAGAATTGGTATGCAGGGCCAGCTACTGACGGGACCTGTGCAGGTAGCCCGAGCATCGAAGCTTCATAGTCTCGCAAACTACTGCATGTTCTTTCCGACATTGAGACGCTCTTTTGCTGCGACCATGAGTGCGAATACTAGCTCTGCGCCCTTCTCGAAGGCCGTGGTAAGGGCGATGCAAAAGCTGTATGTAGCATCCCTCGTTCTCTCGAATCGAGTGTTAACAGCTAATGTTCACACAGCTATCCAAAGGCACTTGCAGATAACTCATGGGACAATACCGGACTGCTGCTAGAAGCTCCCTTCGACCCTTCACGCCGACAAGATAACACAGTCCTCCTCACCATCGACCTCACCAAAGCTGTTGCCGACGAAGCCATTGCCCTGAAGTCCTCGATCGTAGTCGCGTACCACCCCATCATCTTTCGCGGCCTGAAGTCCCTCACCCTCGCAAACTCCCAACAACAGACACTCCTCCGCCTCGCCAGCCATGGAATCAGCGTCTACAGTCCTCACACCGCCGTAGACGCAGCACCAGGAGGGCTAGGTGACTGGCTAGCAGACATCGTAACCGGGACAAAGACAAGCTACGACGCCTCGCCGTCAGCAGCAACCACCCCAGCGCCCCAAAGCGAAGGCGATCACGACCCTTTCGTACAGCAAAAAGGAGCAGCAACACTATCCGTCCAGCGACCGACCTTCCTACTGCAACACCACCCCAGCCAAACCACACTCCGCCTCTCTAAAGATCCGCCGAAGACAACTTCGATCCCACACACCCGACGCCCCATCGTCCCTCAATTACCCGAGATCAAGACCCATCCTGGCGCAGGTATGGGCCGCATCGTCGAATTCAACGACGCGCAACCACTCCCCACACTGCTTGACCGGATAGGCAAGGGTCTCAACAACCCAAAAGGTTTTCCAATCGCAATTCCACAAGACGCGAATATCGGCGACATCAAGATCCGCAGCGTGGGCATATGCGCGGGCTCAGGAGGATCTTTGCTCGGGAACCTGGATGTCGATCTGCTGTTCACGGGGGAGATGAGCCACCACGAGGCGCTTGCGGCGATTGAGAAGGGGCAGGTGGTGATTAGCTTGTTTCACAGCAATTCCGAGAGGGGTTTTTTGGCGGAAGTGCTCAGGGAGCAGTTAGAAGACACGATTGAGGGCGAGTGGCAGGCTGTTAGGGAGGAAGAGAAGGGCGACGAAAGGCTGAAGGAGGCGTTGGCGGATCAGGAGTTTGAGGTTGCGGTTAGTGAAGTGGATAGGGATCCGTATGGGATTGTGGTGTTGAAGGGTGATGCTGAGGAGAATGCCTAAATGTGAAAAGAGAGTGCAGCATCAGAGTTGTAATGACGGAACAACAAAGACAGTGGTCCGCTTCCTAGAAGATACGGCAAGCGTCACATCGGTCAAAAGACTACTAGTCACCTGGTGGAGTGTTTATTCAGCATAACGAGTGCTAGACTACTAGGTGGTATATCATCGATAAACAACCGTCTATCCTTTAACTCCAGGGTATAACCAAACGAAAACATATAAATCAGACTATCAGCACTCCTGCCATTAGCCGCCATTACTCAACCCACTCCAACCTTCCCTTTGCATCTAGGACGACTCGCTGCCGTTCCCCAACATTGCCAGCTTCTTCGGATCAGACTCGTGCTGCTGCGGCATCTGCGCCAACCATGTGGGGGGTGCCATACCCGTCTGATCGTGAATCGTCGACAAGAGGGGAGGCAGGCTCTGGAAGAGGTTACGGATGGGTGCAGTGGCGTCCATAGCGCCGTCACCACCCTGCGCTCCTGTATTCCAGACATTGATCTTCGGTTGCAGACCCTGGATCGCCTTCGCGTTCGCGTTGGCGAGTTGTTGGTAGGTACCGTTGCTCAGCATCATCCACTGCATCAGCCCCTGCGGTCCACCAAGCACCGTCGCCATCTCGCCGTATGCTTTCGCCATGGCAGACAGACCCTCAGCTTCGCGCTGCTGCGCGATGAGGTGCGCGTGCGCCTCCCTCTCCCTCCTGAAGTACTCAGCTTCCGCCTTGCGCTTCTCGACCAGGAACGAAGCCTCAGCCTCGCGCTCCTTGGCCTTGAAATCCGCCTCCGCGTCTTGCAAGCGGCGGTATGCAGCGGCTTCGGCTTCGGCCTGCTCGGAGAACTTGAGACCCTCGGCCGCACGCTGCTGCGCATAGAGTTCAGCGTCTGCCTTCTGCTGGCTCGATTCCTTCTCGATGCGCGCCTGCACGACTTTGGTCGCGCGCATGCGCTCCAATTCCATCAGCGCCTTTTTCTTCTCCACTTCGGTGTTGAGTTCTGCGTCGCGCTGCTCGGCCTCGCGCTTCGCATTAATCCGCGCAATGTTCAGTTCATTCCCGATCTGGATCTCCTTGTTCGTGAGCTTCGCGTCCGCAGTGGCCTTCTCGGCTTTGCGCTCGGTCTCGAGGACGGCGGTGGCGGCGTGGATTTTGGCGACCTCTTGTTTGGTTTTGCCTTGCTTTTCGGCTTCGCCGACTTCGCCCTTCATGCGGGCGTCCGCGACGTCGACTTTGGCTTGGTTGAGGGCGCCTTCGTGCGCTTTGCGGGAGAGGAAGGCGAAGTATTCGCTGCCGGGCGTGTCTTGGAGTTCTTTGACGTTGGCGTTGTAGATGCAGAGACCGAATTGGTCGAGTTCGCTCTGGACCGACTGGATCACCTTGTCCTTGAACACCTTCCTCTCGCGAAACAGCTCTTCCATAGTCATAGTGCTCACGATACTCCTCGTCTCGCCCTCGATAATACCTTTGACGATGTCTTGGACATGGTTGCGGCCGTCGTTGCCGGCAACAGTGACAGTGCCTTTCCTCGCTCCGGCGGTCGGTCGGCCGTCACTTTCTCCTGTAAGAAGCACAGCGTACTTCTCGAGCGAGGCCATGTCATCCGCGGGACCGATGGTGAAGACCGCAGGCAGCGAGAATTTAAGCTTCTCGATGGTCATGGCTTGCAGCGACATGGAGAAGTCGAAGGGCGTGATGCTGATCTTGGACACTTTCTGGAAGGGATAGACGAAGGCCTGGAGCATGTCAGCGTACTCTGGATGTTGTGCGTCTGAATTCGGAACTTACCTTCTTTTGGATTTTGACCTTCTCGATTCCTACACCCGTAACGACGAGGTAGGAATTCGGCTCGGCTACATGATACCAAGGCATCTTTGTGATTATTGGTGTGGTAAGTTTGTGTGGGTTTCGTAGACTTGCAGAGGTGTATTATTGCTGTGGAGTTGTGGTGTGTAAGAGGATTGGGGAGGTTTTCAAGATATCTTGAAGCCCTTGTGAAGGAGTTGGTCAATTAATGGTAGAAGTGATGCAACGAGCGAGATCGAGTAGGTAAACACAGCCGAACTTGCTCTATGGTTCTGATGATGCAGCCATCACAGAGCGAACCAGAGTCCTTATAACCTACATCCATACTTTCATCGCATTGTCGCTCGCATTGCCCCGCAGCCCTAAGACATGCAGTGGTTCCTGAAAGGGTACCGGTGAAAGCACGGGCCTTACTGCTAGCCAATTGGTCTCTTACACACCTGAAGTCAGCCTTGGCCTCAGCCACGCTCACCTAACCGAAGTCTTGCCTGAGGTCATGAGACCAACGCTCGCTTCTGCAAGAGGTAGTTCCGGACACGGTGAACCTAAGTGTTGACCTTTAACTGCGCAAACTGGCCTCTGTTAGTTTCGTTTCGCAGAGGCTGAACCAGACCGAATTCCAGAGCAGGCAGCAGAACCACATCACAGCCACCATTGACCGATTTCTCAACACCGTAAATCTCCAGCTTTCTCGATAAACTCATGTTCGTGTAGATTCTCGAGCGTTTTCGCGCCAAGCTTTTCGACCCAGGGCAATACCTAGGCTTCTTTCGAGGATCCATTATTGGCTCAACTTCGCATTACCAAAGTTCTGTATCTCTTCAGACCCAAGGATCGTTGAGTCACGAGGCGTTTGCGAACTGTGTTCAGGCCACAGTATGACCTAGGCTGTGTGAGGCTCAGATACGATCGAACGGTTGGGACGGATAACATCATTGTCGATATCGCCACCATTTGAGCCTACAGTGTCAGCTCGGGGATAATAGTTCGCCTTGACGGCTCAGCTTACAATCGCACGAGCTCCAGACCTTCCGCTTGCTGTGCCGGTCTTCCATATTCAGCCTCACCTCTTGTTCGACAACTGAACAATCGACCAAACGAAACGCAACCATGTCGCGAAACGAGAAAGACGATCTTCTCCCATCCTACTCAGAAACACCCACTCTCTCGCGCCCGACTGCGCATCGAGGCCAGCGGATCCTCGACCAACTGACTCTCACACGCGCACAACACATCCAGTCCGTGATCGACACCCACATCATTCCACTCGTAGAGGAGCGTGCATCGTATGGAATCGCTCAAACAACCATCGCTATGCTGCCATCAGACATCCCTTTACCAGCGGTGCAAGAGAAGTCCGAATTCAGCTTCGACACCGACACGTCGAAGGCTGTGGAAGTCATCGGTTTTGCATCTGACGAGGTGCCGGATGTGGTGCGCCTAGAAGGGCAGATGAATCGGACGGAGTTTTGGAGGGTTCAGACAGTCATCACTGAGCTGGAGCGCGTGCTTAGGGACAGCCTGAACGCAAGCCCGCAGTCGAGGAGTCCACTACGAGAGAGAAGCGAACTCGAGGCGCCACATAAGCAGAAGAGGAATTTTCTGGCCAAGTTCGTCGGGAGGGGTGAGGAGGAACGGTTGCCAAGTGGTGATCCAGAAGTGGGCATTAAGAAGATGGACGAGTCGGGGCTGGTGCTGGTCAAAGCCAGATTGGAGGAAATATCGTTGCGGACGTTGAGCGAGTTCGGACTGTATGATACCGTGTCGAAACAGTGTGTGATCATCAGGATTGATGCGAGGTGTTGATGGGAACAGGCCTCTCGTACGCTCGACAAATCCAGCAACAAGACTAGGCACAATCAGATCTCCTGGCTACGGCAGCAGCTCTGAAGATTGTGGAGATGCAGAGCCTTGCCTGGCAACGATGGTGCTGTGTTGCGGTGCAGCAGGCCCCTTACTGCCGATTTTCTTGACTTACGAGAGGGGGCGCAAGAACATATATCTACGTTTTGTGAGTGGGACACGAGAGCGAAGAATCAAAGCCAAGACAGCTGTTTCTCGAAAAATCACTAGCTCGATTGTCGTTGGGTGTATTCTCTTCTGCTAAGGTAATTGACGCAATGCACTATAGCAGGCCGAAGCCAACCAAACGCGAAGAACTGGCAGCATGCCGATCGGCTTTGTCGAGGCAGACGAGCGATGGCGGTCGAGTAACTGGCCGCGATCGAAGAACAATCAGCTATTGCGAAGCTTGAGCATGTCTTTTACTGCGATGGTTCTGTATGGATGTCGATATCGAAGCCTAGGTATGCGTACCGCCTTCCGCTGAGTGGCATATCTGCGAAGGCCCTGACACGGGCTGCGTTCGCCGACGCAAAGCAAGCCAGTGTCCTGAACAGCGCCATGATGTGGGTCGTCTGGGGGCCAGAGCGTTTCGTGCAACGTGAGATTGTGATAGATGATGCGGGGTGCCGTCAAGAGCCTCAAGTCTTAGCTGGCTTCTTCTCGCCCTGAGCATCGAAACCAAGTTTCTCCAGCTGTCGGACGAGCTCGCTGATCTTGATGACCTTCTCGAACTGCTCTGGCAGCAGCCCTTCGCCCTTTTCTTTCTTGTCCTTCAGTTCTCGGGCCTGCCGCAGCTTCTTGACAAGCTTTTTTGCCTCCTTCTCCTTCTCGGCCTCCGGATCGACGGGCTTCGCGGGCTCAGCGGGCTCAGCGGGCTCAGCGGGCTCAGCGGGCCCAGCTGCTTTTCCGGGCTCGGCGGGCTCGGCGGGCTTCTCGTCCTCTTTCTCAGCAGCAGCCTTTTTCCTTGCTTCCCTGCGCTTCGCGTTCTTGTTGGCTGTGTTGCTGCTCTTGGCGGGGTCATCCTCTTTCTTCAGGGGCTCGGCGCCTGGGACACCAGCTTTGCCTCGGTTCCTGAAGCCTTCAGCGGTCCTGTTTTTGTAGAGCTCGACGTCCTCTGGTGGACGGTAGCCCGGGCGCACGCGGATTTCCTTGCGGACGGAGCCATCAGCGCGCACGGAGGAGGGAATGTGACGCTCACCCGTGGCAGATGTGGCGATGCCAGCTCGTGAGACTGGGGCGCCCTCGACGGAGGGCATGTTGTGCGTGGTACGCGCTACGGTTGCGGAGGGTCGAATGTGACTTGGTGGGGCGGGGCAGCAATTGTAGTCGTGCTGCACGGTGTGCTGAGAAGCAGCTTGTCGGTCGCAGACGTGCTTCGTTGGCGGCTTGCTGTGCAGATGCGTGGGCGTGGGCGTGGAAGCCCTTCGGCGTGCTCACAGCTCGAGTCTCGTGTGGTGGGGGAAAATGGCTGTGATGTACCGGTTGGAGTTGTCAGGCCGCCGTCGCGTCTGACCAATCGCATCGGCCGCCATTTCCGTGACCCGGCTGGTTGATTCTGTCGTTCACGAACCTCCACCCTGCCATACCCGCAGCAGCAGCACCACCACATCCGTCTCCGCAGCCTCCCGAGCTCCGTAAACACCTCCACAATGGCCGGCGTAAGTCAATTGAGAGTCCACGAGGCTCCGAGCCCGTGCTAACAGCGCCGTGTGCAGTTCGCGAACACCATCTACAAGCATGCCTCCCCCTACCGCGATGCCACGGCCGGACATGACTAACAATCGATCGCAGCACTGTTATCAGGAGCAACGTCACCCTCCTCGGTACCGTGTTCGCCGCTGCCTTCGGCATGCAGCTGTACGTCGCAATCCCGCTCTGAAGCGTGGAACACCAGGAGTACTGAAACTGGGAACAGGGCTTTCGACACCGGCTCCGAGCGCATCTGGGACGGCATCAACCGCGGCGTAGGTGGAGCCATGCTGTTTGGACGGCTCAGGCTAACGATGCGGACAGCGCCAATGGAAGGACATCAAGCAGCGATACATCGAGGCCGCCGAGGACGACGAGTAGCGTGCACCGGAGAGACGGGGCAGACGGGGCAGACGGGGCAGACGGGGCAGACGGGGCAGACATGGCATAGACCGCACTTTCCTGCGCTTCTTCGAGACGGGCACTGTACATTGAGGTGTATTCTACAGCTTGCAAAATACCACGGCAGAGTGCTGATCATCCACCATCCCGTTCTTCCGTGCGTCTGCATGCAGGCACGCCCTGCACTCCCTCCAGACAACTGTCAATGTTGCCCCAATGGGGTTCTGGCATTCGGTTTGTCTGGCTTTTTGCTTTTTTCTTCTTCTTCTCTTTTGTTTCGGATTGCTTTTGGGATACACAGTTGCTATTTGAATGGCCTCTGAGACGACTCTCTGATGAACACCAGCCGTTGGTGCATGTGCAAAGCTCACGTCGCCTGTGCGCCTGAAAAGCAGTATCTCTCTTGTGAAGTTGAAACGAACACAGTACCGTGCCCAGAGTGAACTGATTCGCGCTATACCGCGACACGCTGGATGCAGCTGCCGCGGCTGCGGGGAGTTCTTTATGCTCAGGTGCTATGACATAGCTCTGGAACTTTCACCTGCCACCGGCCTGACTACGCAGCAGTCCCGCAACAAGTCCCGCAACAGACACCAGGCCTCACTCTCCTTGCGCTGTGGCAGGACCACAAACTTACTAATAGCATCCGTTTCGGCCTCCGTCTCCTACTTGCCTCCTGCGCACATCGACAGCCAACCCCACTACATCCCACCTCCGCCAATTGCAGCTGGGGCGCGCCATGTACATATCGCCGCTGGAGCAGCAGCTCTGCCGCAACCTGCGCGAACTGCCTCGGCGGCACAACTACCGATACACGCCAGAAGCAGAGCGTGAGCTGCGCGCCATCCTCTTTCGCTCCCTCGCCGGCCACCCTGTCCATATCCCACTCTTCTTCCCTTCTGGACTACCCACCGGCCAGGACAAGCCGTGGAGCTTGCGCGACGCACAAGGCGCACTAGAAGGCGCAGAGTACACAGCTGCAGCAAAAGGAAAGCCGTGCGGCCACATCTTCAAGAACGGCGAGGGCACGTATCGCTGCAAGACATGCACAGCCGATGACACATGCGTTCTCTGCGCGCGCTGCTTCGACGCTTCAGACCACGAGGGCCACCAGGTCTTTGTTAGTGTCTCACCTGGCAATTCAGGCTGCTGCGACTGTGGCGACGAGGAGGCATGGATACGGCCCGTCCATTGCAACATACACTCGGCAGACACAGAGTCTAGCAACAAGACAGCTGGGAAAGCGAAAGAAGGCTCGTCATTGCCGGACGACGTGCTCGAGAGCATCCGCATGACGATTGCAAGATCCCTCGACTACCTCATCGATGTCTTCTCCTGCTCTCCGGAACAACTGCGTCTGCCCAAGACCGAGGAATCGGTCTTGCAGGACGAGCGCAACTCACGCCTTAGCTCGAAATGGTATGACCCCGGTGATCAGGCTGAAGAAAACCAGGAATACTGCTTGGTCCTCTGGAACGACGAGAAGCATACTGTGACAGACGTTCAGGAGCAGGTTGCGCGGGCTTGCAAGCAGAAGCAGGCGTTTGGCCTCGCAAAGGCCCACGAAGTCAACGATGTTGGTCGCAGTGCTGTCGTGTACAGATCAGATGTGAAGGAGCTCCTTCGTATGGCTAAGATTATCGAGGAAATCAAGTTGACCGTGACCATCCGGTCTGCGCGAGATACCTTCCGAGAGATGATGGGCGGCGCTATCGTTGAGTGGATTTCAGATATCGCCGGGTGCAGTGCGGGTGACGATCATCAGGTACTGCGACGCACCGTCTGTGAAGAGATGCTGAAGCCATGGCGCATCGGGAGCGCAGCGTCCAACGAAACCATCGGGAAAGACGGTCTAGACGATCATGAACTGGAGGACAGAGAGAACGAGGAGAGGAGTTTCTTCAGAGGACTCGTACCTATCCAGAGACGGGCTCAGATTATACGGATACGTGGGCAACGTCGGCAGCGTACACACGATAGGACGGACGATACAACAGCCTCAGATGACGATTTCGACGACGGCGATGACGAGGGCGAGGGCACGGCTGATGCCGGAGAAGAGATGGATATTGATGAAGTTGGCGCCCAGGACAATGATGGAGACGTAGAGATGGAGGCGTTTGAGAGCGCAGACGAGGCCCTGGAAACATCAGAGGCCACCATGGCAGGGTATCCTGCTCCACCTCCACCTCCTCCAGCCCCATCGCAGTTTTCGGCAGGACAAAGAGCACAGCATGAGCAGAGTGACACCCCTGCAGAATCTGACAGCGAGCCTCTGGTCGGTGCACCATCACTCAGTCGTGTTGAGCCTTTGATGACAGTGCCTGGAACACCTCATACACGATCACTGCCACTGAGACCATCTCGACCTCTGCAGCACTGGTTGGAGAAACCAGAAGGGTATGGCAGAAGGCCTGGGACACCGGCTCACGAGGACCTTTGGCAACGCCTGCGTCTCGACCGCCTCATCTTATACGATCTGCGCATGTGGAAACAACTTCGAATAGGCATCCGCGACGTATTCATCAGCACTGTCGTGTCGATTCCCGAATTCAAGCGTCTGCTTGGCCTCCGCTTTGCTGGCGTATACACCGGCTTGGCACAGCTCTTCCTTATTGCCGATCGAGAGCCAGACCATTCAATCATCAACTTGTCCCTCCAGATGTTGACAACGCCCTCCATAACTTCGGAAGTGGTGGAGCGCGGCAACTTCCTCACGAACTTGCTCGCCATTCTGTACACCTTCCTGACTACTCGTCAAGTCGGCTACCCAGCGAATGTCGACCCGAAGGCTACCCTAGCTTTTGAGCAAGGCGCTGTGACAAATCGACGGCTACATCATTTCTTCATGGATACAAAGTACCTCTTAGCATCAGAGTTTGTGCAAGACAAGATCCGCGAACAACCACGGTACCTTTCACAGTTCTTAGATCTGGTCAAACTACACCAAGGTATATGTCCTAATCAACGTGCTGTCGGCGAGCATCTCGAGTTTGAATCAGAAGCCTGGATCAGCGCATCACTCATAACTAGAGAGATCAACAAGCTATGCCGACATTTCGCAGATTCGTTCATCTGGAAGAAGGGGGAAGACGCCACAAACATCTGCCGAGC
Source organism: Macroventuria anomochaeta (assembly GCF_010093625.1). Lineage (NCBI taxonomy): Eukaryota > Fungi > Ascomycota > Dothideomycetes > Pleosporales > Didymellaceae > Macroventuria > Macroventuria anomochaeta. Next base: position 807,713 of record NW_022985365.1, read on the forward strand.
TATTCGAACCACAGCGGAAGTAGTGACTATCAATTCGTTGGGCGCTGAGCGCAAACGCTTCGATCAAGCCGAGCTCAAAGACGAAACCAAGTTCAAGACTCTGGAAGTGTTCGAATTTGATGCAGAGCCATCGAAACTCTTCGGTCCCAAGTACAAGGTCGTCGATTATGTTGTTGCAAAGGAGCACATGAGCTTCCACCACGCTCTCCACTACACGCTGTCCTGGTTAATCGATCGGGCACGAAGCATGTCGCCGGATCATGTACGGCAACTGCTTCTCTTCACTCGCGACGAACTGCAGATCCGATCCAACCCTGCCCTCATCTCCTCACATCAACCTGAAGACTACCTGCTTGCCGTCTTTGACTTTCCTCTTCGAGTGTGTGCATGGTTAGCTCAGATGCGGGCAGGTATCTGGGTTAGAAATGGCATAACGTTACGACACCAGATGAATCAGTACAGGAGTGTTTCACAAAGGGACGTTTGCCATCAGAGGGACCTCTTCCTCCTACAATCTGCCCTGGTTTTGTGCAACCCTTCGGTGTTCTTGGCTTCAATGATCGATCGTTTTGGACTGACAGGATGGATGACCGGAAAGTACGAAGCTAGTCAACATGGCTTCGAAGACACCCAGGTTATCGACGTGGTTGAAGACTTCGTACACCTCCTTATCATACTGCTCAGCGATCGCACCTGCCTCGTTCCGGCGGAGGACAACAGCGAATCGCACCTTGCTGCCATGCGACGAGATATTGCGCATGTTCTGTGCTTCAAGCCGCTCTCTTTCTCTGACATGACGGCACGATTGTCAGATCGGATACAGAACATGGACGAGTTCCCTGATGTTCTTCATGAGATGACACGATTCCGAGCACCCGAAGGCTTGTCGGATAGTGGCACCTTTGAGCTGAAAGAACAATATCTCGAACTGATCGATCCCTACGTCCACCAGTACAATCGCAATCAACGAGAAGAAGCCGAAACCATCTTTAGGAATTACAAAGCAAAGAAGACAGGAAAGCAAGCTAGCGACATCGTTTTCGAGCCAAGTCTCCGACCAGTCACGTCCGGACTCTTCCAGAACATCGCTGGCTTCACAAGGACACCACTCTTCGCTCAGGTTATGTACTACCTCTTGGGTTATGGTCTGAAGGCAACTGCCGCGACACCCAACATACCTGACACGCGCGTGGAGACGTACATTCAGTTTGTGCTACAACTGCTTCTCGTTGCCATTCTCGAGGATAAGTCTGAGCAACGCGTCTGGTCTGAGGAGATGCCCGATTCTTTTGTGGTTTCTGTACTCACAAAATCGGCGAATGTTGGCATACCCGAGCGACCGACTATCCTCTCGCTTCTGCTGGCTATCCAGGAGAAGGAAGAGTACAAGAGTTGTGAGTCCAAGATCGGTTTGATTCTGCACCGACTGAAGCAGCGGCAACAACACAGATTCATTGTGGCAGCTGCAGCTCTCAATGTCCCCACCGACAGGATGGATACTGCATCTCCAGCAAGCTTTGGACTCGAGGAGAAAGAGCTGAAGAAGAAGCAGGCTTTGGAACGGCAAGCGAAGGTCATGGCAGCCTTCAAGGAACAGCAAGGCAAGTTCATGGCCAACCAAGACTTTGACTGGGGAGAAGATGACTTCAGTGACTTGGAAGATGAAGATGGCGGCCTGGTCGAACAAGAAAAGACATTCAAGTACCCCTCAGGGACCTGCATCTTGTGTCAAGAGGAGACAAACGACCAGAAGCTCTACGGTACCTTCGGATATATCTCAGAAAGTCGCATACTTCGACAGACCGATCTTCAAGACAACGATTGGGTAGACGAGGTAACGCAGACCCCTACCAGCCTCGATCGCTCGGCAGATGAGGTTCGCCCATTTGGTGTTTCTGGAAAGAATAGACAAGTAGTCGAAAAGGTCAATGCTGGGGGAGAACGTGTCGCGACAGAGAGGCAAACTCTTGGGAAAGGCTTTCCCCGTGCACATGTCAAGTCAGGCCCAGTCTCCACTGGATGTGGACACATTATGCACTACGCATGCTTTGAGGTCTACCTTCAGGCGACTCAACGGAGGCACGTTGGTCAAATTGCTAGGAACCACCCTGAACGTCCCGAGTTCAAAGAGTTCATGTGCCCACTCTGCAAGGCTCTAGGCAACATGTTCCTACCGATCATCTGGAAGCCGAAGAAGATATTGCACCCTGGTGCGCTGGAGACGACGGCATCGTTCGACGAGTGGCTTGAGACCCATGTTGCAACGATGCACAAGAATTTCGAGAACGACAGAGGCAAGGCTTCAGCAGGGGAACTCGGTCAAGATCGAAAGAAGCTGTACGATTACGGTCAACAGGGCTTCATCCAGAACATCGCAGGTCATCTTCCGGACCTTGTCAGAGCACCCGTCTTTCCACCGCCCACGCAAGCAGCAACAGCCCCACTACAGCAACATCGATTCCAAATCCCAGCGTTTTTAGGAGGAGGTTCACGAGAACCTGAACCTGAACCTATCGCACCTGTCACACCAATGACCGAGCTCTTCAAAGTGTACCAGCGACTGCGAGATACTCTCAGTTCAAACGACATTCCCTCTGCTTTTACACACCTGCCTGCGCCAGGAACCGACATCGAGGACTTGACCCACACGGATTCACTTGCCCAAGCTCTAGGTCACTCGATCTCTGCGGTGGAGATTGCCCAACGTGGCGTACAGTCGGACTTTGTCAGGGGCACATTGATTGATAAGATCTCTCCACAGACTTTGACCCACCTCCAGATTTTGTCAGAGACTGTATCGTCCTACGTTGCCATCGGCAGTCTTGGGAACCAAGGATCGAGTCTCACGGAGATGGAGTATCTCCGCACTCAGTATGAGCAGATCCGCCAACTGTTTGTTGGCCACCCTGGAGTGTTTGACCCTGAGGTGCTTCCTCTCGATCTGAAGACCGTCACGCCTCTCTTGTGCCAGGACCCATTTGTATTCCTCACGCAATGCGCAGCAGGCACCGTACCAGCCACAGGCCTCGACGTGCATCACGTCTTGCGTCTGTCTTACTTGGCAGAGATGGTGCGCGTTGTCCTGGCGTACACCAACCCCACAGAGGGCCACCAGAGTGCACCGCACTTTCAGCAGCCAGAGCGCTTCGTCAACTCAGAGAAAGTGAGCAACGGATTCTTCTCCCCCGATCAGGCGAAAAACCTCCTCTTCTTCGTCTGCGCCGTCTTCAACGTAGCAAGTATGGAAGACTCTCCAGCATCACTGGACATCGACAACATGCCCATCCCCGATCAGTTCAAAGACCCCAACTTCCTCTACTTCATGCACACCATGTTATCCTCTTACGCCCTTCCTTTCATCCGCAAAGCTGCAATCCTCATGCACGTCCGCTACGGCATCGAGCTGCCCCCTACCCCAATGGACCAGGTCGATGAATCCGAACTCTCCCGCCTCACCACGCTCCTGCGTCTCCCCACTCTCCACGACATCTTCTCATCCTTCGCCACCCGGTCCAACTCAGGTCACATCACACGCTCCATCGTCGGCGGCTGGGTGCGGCATCTCTTGTGGGCCCAAGCAGGGAACCAGCCCCTGCGACCTACAATCTCGCTTTCGCATCCTGCCATCTTCGAACTCGTCGGCCTGCCCAAGACGTATGATACGCTTACCGACGAGGCGATACGCAGGAAGTGTCCGACGACAGGCAAAGAGCTTACGGATCCGGCGCTGTGTCTGTTTTGCGGAGAGATCATGTGCTCCCAGGCTGTGTGCTGTATGACAGGCAAAGGCCAGAGGGGCGGTTGTAACCAGCATTTGGCCAAGTAAGTCCCCCACACACCAATCCACACGCCCCATGCCCCCATGACCGTCATCATCAACGTCAAAACAAGACCGGTACTAACGATCGATAGATGCGGCGGCCAAATCGGCATCTTCATCCACATCCGCAAATGCATGGTTCTCTTCCTCAATCGCAACCACGGCACCTGGGCCGTCGCGCCCTACCTCGATAAACACGGTGAAGTGGATCCCACGCTCAGACGACACCATCAGCTGTTCCTCAATCAGAAGAGGTACGATGCCTTGCTCCGCAAGGTGTGGCTTGAGGGCGGCATTCAGAGCCTCATCGCACGGAAGCTTGAGGGCGATATAAATAATGGCGGGTGGGAGACTTTATAGGGAGATCTTTTGGGGATGAATTTGGGGGAGCGGAGGAGGTGGTAGGCGATGCAAGATGGAGAGCAGTGCATCCTAAAGGCGTTTCATGCTTATGTACTATGGTAACTAGAATCTGATCCTTCAATCACTCGTTGTCACTTAACATGAGCCCTAAAGCTGATCGTGCTTTGGTAGTCATAGTTTGGGAACACGTGTTATCGTTCGCATTGCGATGAGTCAGTCCATGTACAGAGTGTCATATTTACATTGGTGATGGTACGTACTGCTACAAGTAATCTTACGATGGCGTCCATGGTACAGGTTCGCCAGTCGAGGTCTTTGCTGCGGCCTCTGACTTATCGGCCGTCCTATCTTCCTCTTCCTTGATGTCGTCTTTAACCTCATCCTGTAGCTTCTCCTCTACCTTCTCAGCAGCTTCTGCCGGAACGCCATCCGGCTCGTCCGCCCTGGCTGCTTCCCCACCACTCTCCTCGCTCAGAAACCCGAACTCAACCGCTGGATCAACACGCTCGACCTGTCCCGGCGACTGCTCCGGCGCTCCATTCATCCCCTCAACGAGCGGCACGTGATCGCCAACCGCCTCCCCATCATCGACCACCCTCCGTCTCCGCGGCACAGGCACAGTCCCCTTCTCCCTCCTCCCATCATCCGCGCCCACCCTCTCCGCCACAACCTGCCGCCACCTACGCACCTCCCTGATCCCCTCGCCAAACTGTTCCATCCCGTACACCATCTGCATTTCCCTGCCCAGCCTGCCGCTCCTCGCCATGTCGAACTCTCTGATCACTTGGTCCAGCAGCGCGAGCGTGTCGACTGAGAACTCGATCGCGCCGTTGTGCATGTCGGTGAGCAGGCTGGTGAGCAGCGGGTATGAGGACTGCTGCAGCCATGCTGTGCGGAGGAGGGTTGTGTATAGCGCGGTTGTGGCGCCGAGGGCGTAGGACGAGCGGCCGAGGCTCTTTATCGTGGGTAGGATCGAGAGCGGGAGGGGGGAGGCGGGGAAGTGTGTGCGGAGGGTTGTGAGCGCGGTGAGGAGGTGGTGCGGGTAGTTCGTGAACAGAATCTTCGGATCCACGGTCGTGGTTGTGGAAGTGGACTTCGCATTTCGAGCAGGCCTTTTGGGTTTCGGGGCCGTGCTGTCGAGGTCCAATTGACGGACTTGGTCGAAGACTTCGCGCTGCAGGGTTTCCCAGAGCTCGCGGTCGGTTTTTGCGGATGTGAGGAGGGCGTCTATGCGGTTGCGCTCTCGCAAGCGTGCTTCGTTTAGCTTTGCGGCTTGGGCGCTTGTGTCTTTCTTCTTCTTCGCTCGTAGCTCGCGCGCCCTCATTTCAAGGGGGCGAGTTCCCTTCAAAACATGTTCTGCCATGCTCTGAAGATCCTGTTTGGATTTCCTGCTCCTCAGTTGTTCCGTGCCTGACCTGTTCCATTCTCTCGCTGATTTGGCTTTACCCTTCAGCGCATCATCGAAGATTTTGTCCAGGCTCGCCTTGGGATCCTCCTCCTCCTCGTCAGGCTCCCAATATTCGTCGGCAATCGCATCGATCTCTACCTCGTGATCCTTCTCATTCTGGCGGCTGCCACGTGTGTTGAACTTTCTGTACAGCTTCTCGAAAGCTGCGCGCTCCGAGCCGGTGATGGTGGTTTTGCGTGCAGGTTCGAGATCGTCGAGCGCTGGCGGCAGTTCCTCTTTGTTCTCGAAGGGAATGTCTTCAGCGGATGGATCGTCTTTGCGACTGTAGCGTGAGATGTTGCGGCGTGCAATGGGTTGGGCGGCGGGCTTCCATTGCTGGATCGTGGCTGTCTGGTACAGGAACGGCAGGAGCGTCTTGTTCGTGGGTATGCAAGACCGAGAGAGTGCTCGAAGGGTATTCGAGCATGCAGACATCGACGAAAAGGGATGGTCTATAATACAAGAGGCGAAACGAAGCAATGGCGACAAGCGATGGTGAAGCGTGATGGCTGTCCCCAAAACTTTCGAGATCGACGCGTTAATCGCGTTAGACAGGGGTCTAAGCGCGAGTTGCCTAATAAGGCAACTTTTGAACGCCATCGAAGACGGGTCAGCACTACCGCATGTACCCAAATTCGACATGGTCCGTGTCTGACTGGATCTTATTGCAGTTTTCTAAGTGACGGATGTACCGATGAATACCCATGCCATTCGTAGCTACGGTGTACCTGTACGATGATGATGATGAATGATGATGAATGAATGATGGTTGTCATACGTTTTAAGACTAACATGAGCCATTGAGATTGGGAAAGCAAGTATGGAAGGTATATTTGTGAAGACCATGTACGGAAGTAGAGATTGTCCAGAGATTGCTATCCAGAATCAACACCTTCCGACCATTACTATGCTCAAAGCTCAACATTGTACGAAAAAAAAAATCCACGAAGCAACGCTAAAGGTCAGATGAGCTAGAGAAGATCAAAGCGGAAGCAAAAACGCCCGCTGTCATCGATTTGGTATATCCCAAGGCCTAAAAGCCAGTGGCGCAATGCTAATCATCAAGCAGAAAATCATCATGCAAATGCTGAACGATTGCATCGTTGCAAACAGAATGCCGTCTCGGGTATCCGAAATACGAGTGGATCGTGCCTACTCGGGGTATCATCGAAAAGGGTCCTCTCCATCGGCGAAATCAATGCGAAACGAGGTGTTGTGTGGTTGTGGAACCAAGTTGGAGATGTATATCGTAGCGTCAGATCAGAAAGATTCGTTATTTGTTCGATGGCCGTAACTTCGTATGTGAGGTAGATGGGATATTTGAGGGGAGATGTCGGTGTCGTGTTGTGGGTGACTTCAGGATCGGTTCTCAACAGCCTGGTGTTCGCCGGTTGCCACAGCCACGAGAGCATCGAGTCGTCTCATGTCGTTGGCGCCCTGTGGAGGTAATGGTTGACCAAACGTGGTAGGTCCTCTCTCCGGCTCGCGCTGAGGTCGATAGGTCGAGCTAGAACTCGAGTTGGAGAGGGTGTGCCTATGGTAAGATTGATAGCCAGTATGCAGCGGATGCGGTCTGTCCATGATTGAGGCTGGAGATTTGTATTCCTCCACATGAGCCCCGGGGGGGTGTGCCTCCACGAACCCATTGCTATGCACAATTGCAGGGTGGTATTCGCTCATTGTAGTATTACCTGGGGTCGGAACACCTTCGCTACTGCTTGAGTCCTCGGGAGACGTGCGCTGCATGACCCGTACCGGCTGGGAGACAGGTTGGCTGACGGGCCCGTTATACCAAGCCTGCCGCTTGTTCTTGCGAGGCGTAGCAGGCACTTCCTGAGAGCTACGCCCTGAATCAGCGGGATGGGTTTGCAATAGCTGAGGGACATTTGGCGGCTGCTGATGATTGAAGAAGCCGTGGGGTGCAGTCATAGGCCGGGTCGTAGCTGGTTGTCCATTAGGAGGATACTGCGGCCACGACTCCCGAGGGGAGGCTGAGCCAGTTATGTCGAGACGATTGATGCCCCTTTGCATGGTGTCCTCCCAGGAGACGCTCATGCGTTTCCTATGTCCAACACCTGGTAGAGGCTCGATCGGTGCGTGGTAAGTGAGGGGGCGTTGTGGTGCATCCGTGTGCACAGGGCCCGGTGGAGGACGCGATAGAGCTGGTGGAGGAGGCGCATAGTCAAAACTTTCGATGCCGGGAAGCCTAGTTTGTGATGCAGCGGGTTGCGATGTGTACGATGGTCGGTCTGCATCAGGTGTCTGGTGGTAGCCAAGTCCACTTGTTGCCGGTCGAGGTCCAGTATATGTGCCTGGGTGCCAAGTTCGTCTTCTCCAGTCTGCGTCTGCGTTCGATTCCCTCCTCTGTCCTGGAAAGTTTGAGACTACTGGACTACTATACACGCTACTTTGAGTCGAGAATGTAGAGGCGGCAGATGACTGTAGTGGAGACATATACGGTGGAGGAACTTGTCCGGGTGGTCCTGAGAAAGGGTTACTGTTAGACAAGCGACGTCCTGGTGGTGGGCCAGCCCATGAAACCGGTCTGGACGATGTAGACGCAGGTGAGTGCATCGCAGAACAAAATTGTGCAGGGCTGCCTGCAATTCCGGAATATGTCGTAGATGTGGGCGTGGTGGGAGCATTTGATTGGGAGTCGTACTCAACAATCTGAGGGCCTGGACTACCCATGAGTGGTGGGTTGTAAGCTTCCATGGTCTGCAGCGACAATCGTGCTCTCGCAGAATCGTCACTGGCCATGGCAAGAGGTAGAGGTCGGCGTCGAGAGTCTGGAGACTGTGCCACGCTCATGGCCGAGATAGTCGATGTAATACTTGAAGTCGAGAGGTTCCTGCTGTGTCCTCTGCTGTGCCCGCCCATACTTCCGAGGGTGTTCGCCCTAGAGCGAGGCCCAGGAGGCCTGACACGGTCCGTCCTGATCTGTCTTTGAAACCTTGTGCCAGTCGCAGCAAGTGATTCTGCTGGAATGTCTTCGTTGACATGAACAGTCTGGGCGTGTTGTCGAAGATTGTCGAGTCGTGAGAAGCGTCGAGAGCAGTGACATTGGAACGGTCGTTCACCAGTGTGTTTACTACCATTCGTTAGCACTAGAGCATGGGAGCTTACTTCCGAAACGTACCGAATATGCCTAGCTAAATGCTCACTTCTCGTAAAGCTCAAATTGCATGGAGGAAACTCGGTACAAAAGAAACGCTGCCCTTTCTTTTTCTTTGACGGCCTGCCGCTTTCACTGGTTACACTCTCATTGTCTGACCCGTCTTTGTCGTCGTCCTCGTCGCCCTCGCCCATGTGTACATCTTCTGTTGTGTCTACCGATTGTGTCGAAGTGTGTGATTGCCCTCTGCTCAGATTGCTTTTGGTTGAAGGTGTCTCACTGAGTTCGCGAGTGGGCTCGAAGGGCGAGGAAGGTAGGGGTTGTTGGCCGGCAATACCAATGAAGCTATTGCGTGTCGGTGTCTTGAGGGAAGGGTCTTCTGTCCTAATTTCCTCGCCACTCTTTGAGTCCTTTTGGAACCTAGCATCTGGTCGTGGAGTCGTGGGGGTTGTTTCTTCCCCAGAGCGTCCTGGTGGCGGTTCAGGCACCGCCAGGGTAGTGTTGACTGCTTGGAAACTCGACATGCTGGGCTGGTTCAGCACCTGTAAGGTAAGAATGAAGGGTCCCGTGTGCCTGTTGAGCTGAGCACTGGCAACGTGAACGATCCTCGGCTGCGTGTAATGCTTGCGGTTCAACGGGCGACAGCAGCACTCTAGAGGCCGGGTGAACCAGTACCTGAGGGTAAGTGCAGGGACTATTCCCGGGTGCAGTCACTAGACTACCTGGTCTACCGTGGTTCGCACCTTCCTTGACGCAGGACCGGAAGGCTGAAACGGATGTGATGACGAATGGAGAGCCGTATCGTCGCAACATCCGGACGCTGCGCGCGAAGAGGAGAACTGCAAACAAAGAACAACAATCGAAAAGCGTCAGTCCAGTCGCCGCGTCGTCAGTCGTGAGATCTCTACCCGTCGAGGGGTGCGGCGGCGGCGATGATGCGTGAGCAACAGATGCTCGGAGTTTGGTGGAGGTATGCGATAAGGCGCAGACGTTTGCCGGGGAGGGCCCCTCTCGAAGTCTAACGCGGACTCGATGCACGCAGCGACAAGCACGAGCTGACGCGGGCAGAGGTAAGTAGTGGATGTGCGCGGACCCGTGGAATGCTGGAATGCGGCTCTCAGGGTCGCAGAGAGCTAGCAAGGCTTCTGAAGCCAGGAAATAGTGTCGTGCAGGAAGCAGCGGGATTGGGGCCTTGCGCAAGATGACCTGAACACCAAGGGCCAAATTGTTCACTGGAGGGGTTGGTAAGGCACGGACAAGCAGAGCTAGCGGCTTTGTTGCGCGCCCTGATGCTGGGCTGGCGAAGGGCTGGGGTTTAGAGTCCGATCCACCACTGCCACCACCCGAAGAGAGCTTGGTGAGCTGTGGGATCTGCACCAGCGCCTTCAGTCGCAGACGTGGCTTGGCTGCAGTTACCCCTCCTGCGCCTGTAAGCTTGCGCTGAGCAAACCTTGATGATGAATGCTCACTGCTCGTCAGTGCTGGACATCCCCCATCAGCCATTCCTGCACGCCCCTTGTGCGAGGACACACGGCAGCAGGCAGCTCATGCAAGCGGGGCAACTGGGCGGTGTCTGCTGTCCGGGATACCTCGAACAGCCATAGGCCCTTGCCTTATCCATGTTGTTTGGATTAAACGAGTGCGGCCTCCACTTGAAGCCGTCGTGGCTGGCACTGAAGCATGCTCGAGTTCGACATTGATGACGAAACCACAGCTGCCACTGCCGCGTTTCACGTGCATGAGGGACAGCGCTTGGGATGACTACCCTCGACTACGACCATGAACGGCGCGGTCTATCCCAACAGATGGGCAGCAGGTCTGTCAAGAGAGCCGTAAACAGACAAGCTGCTGCGAGCATGGCGTGGATCTCCCTAGCGAAGCTGACCGTTTCCCGAGGTAGTAATTGGCTCACCAACTCGGTTGCTGCAAGGGGGTGCTCAAGTATCATCCCCACATAAACATGTTGTACTTTTGTACCTTGCCGAAGCGAACGCTAGCAGCCGTGATAGAGCCGGACTTGCTCATGAAAAGTCGATCTTGTTGCGGCGAGACCAGCGTCGACTGTCGCAAAGTAAGACTTGCAGCCGTCGGTCGCAGACTCAACGTGTGGCCTTGCAGACACGAACGGCAAGTCAGGTCTGCAGCGGTGTACGCCGTCTTGGTATCGAGCCTCGACAGTCAAAGCCAGATTGGACGAGTTAAATGTTCCTGGCGGTCGAATCGGTGGAACGCTACCACGAGCTAGCCTAACCACTGGTAAGTGTTCCCGCGGTCATCTGATGGCGTCCTTTGACGCGTATCCGGGGCCATGTTCTCTATCCACACCGATCTACCACCAACAAAGTTTGCAGAGTATCACGGTAATATTGACATGCTATCGAGTCAGTGACCATGCGACCACGAGGTCAAGGTTGCAATAATCTCGGTATTGTCTCGTTATGGTAGATGTACCATGCCACAGTGTCGCAGTATGTCTACGCAAGGAAAGGCAGCCGGTAAGGTTGATGAAACACTTAGCGGATACGCGAGCCGCCAGCTCATGCAACCTCTAGTTAGCTGGCGAAACAAAAGCAGCGATCAGCCGCCACCAGATGGTTCGTGGTGGCGATGGCTGCATGGTGTTGAGTTTGCAGAGCTGGGCACTCTCGACCCGCCGACAGAGGCGGGCCTGACGTTCAAGCAGTGAAGCGGCACAGCTTCGCATAGCTTGTCGGACAGAGCTGGATTCGAATTTGGTGTTCACGATGTTGTTCACAGCGCCCAAAATGAAGTGCATGCCACTCCTATCAGCCTCAACGTCTTCAGACTTGCACAACAGGGATTCAAACATGGTGTTCCTGAGCATCCGCAACGGCAAAAATAGTGTTCTCGCCGTCAGACTCCGACAGCTAAAAGAGACATCGCTCATCGCAAAAAATCAAGTCAGGGCCGAACCGGAGTCGAACCGGTGACTTCGGGATTTACTGCTAGAGAGCTGCAATCCTACACTCTACCACTGAGTTACCGACCCGTGGTTATTGGACTTGTGGCGTCAAGTCGCTAGAAGTGATGATAGAAATTTGGCGAAAATGACTATTAAGTACTTATTTATAAACCTCAAAGGCGGTCTTTAAGCATCAATCTGACTTCGTTTTGCATCGAAAAGCGGTCTGAAGTAATGGTTGTGGGTCACAAAGGCTCTTGATATGGGTCATAGCCCCGCACGGCGAACCTCAGCATACCTCGGCAACTGGCTCCAAGAATCCCGATGGCTTCAGCAACCAATCCATCAACAAATACCAAACGAGTGCGTACAGCACTTGCTACAGTCCGCCATGCATATTGTATCCATCAGAAAACCACGTTCAATATGTGTGGATACTGCAGCTTGACCAAATCAAGGAATCTTCAACCCTGGTTTTCCACTCCAAAACCTCGAACCGCGAGTTGCAGTTTCAGTGATTACAGCACCATAGCATTCCTCGAGCCGAGACTTATTTCATGAGAAGAGCCAAGTTTCACTGTGTGGTATCGGCGGACCTGTTCGTGGGCGACATGTTTCTTCACAACCGCTATGATAATAAAAAAGACAAGTCTCTGCAGCAAGACAAAAGATACTCATCGTCATTCCACATATCTGTTGTTCGTTGTTGCAAGATTCAGAATTACACGTATTCAAATGGACTTTCTACTTCCTCCGGTCCACCCTGGCAGCAAACAGTATAGCTCGACTTCAGCTCGAACTCGACATTCTCGGCCATCCTCGCACCACAGCACGCGCAGGCCCGGCGTTTCGTAGTACCACGTTTCAAGACTATGCATGCTAATGTTGTGGAACAATGACGGGCATCATCTCCGCAGCATATTGCTTATCGTGAACCTGTCATACGTCGGGGTACGCAAAGAGAATCGGATAAGGTGAAACGAATTACCCAGTAGCAGAGTTGGCAACAATCAATTCAATCAATTCAATTTCGCCTAACAAGGTACGGGTTGAACCTACGGGAGTAGTGACTAGACCAAATCGGGCGAACTTAGATTGACTGAATTGATTGTTGCCAACTCTGCCCAGTAGTCCTTTGACTACTCGCAAGCTGACGGGGAGGGAGCAGGCAAGACTTGACTGCCTCCCACATTTTGGGGGATCGACCTCTTGTATCCGGTGTTCTCTTGTGGCATGAGATCCTAGGCACTCTCAGATGTCGCAAACTACTTGCTGCAGCAAATATGATTAGGCGTGCCCCAATGAAAGAAAGCTAGGAACAGCTTGCCCTGATTGTCCTCACGGACAAAGACTTTACCACGAAAGGCATAAATGGCATTCTCAGAGCAATCGTTCTGACAATCAAGATATGACACTATAAACAGCACCGAAAGCTACCTCATACTGCACTTCTCATTCGCACCGATGGACACCAGACCCCAACTGCAGGCGCCAGGCATGACCATGAAGTCAATTACGCAGAATTTGGAGCCTTCGAAGTCATTCTACAACGAGTCAGCCTTATCGAATGCCATTTTGCATGAAAGTGTCTCGTCATTGACCACACCAAGAGGCTTCTCCAAACTGGAATGCTCTCAGATGTTATACTCGACTTAGGCTCTTCGAAGTTCAAAGCTCACTCCACTACACTTATGCCCAAGTCGACGTGGTTCGCCAACAACTGCCCAGGTAAAACAGAGCACAGGATGATCCGACCAGATGTTCGAGTCCTCAGATACATCCGTTTCGATGACTTGGATCAAACACAGTTTGACCGAGCCCTCGGTATGATGACTTCCTTTTGTTACCAAGGCACTTATGATCTCCTGTTGAATTAAGATGATTCCATGAAAACGAATGAGGTCAGATTTCGCATCAATCTACTCATCAGTCTGGTCAGCAGAATGTATGGCATCGACAGTCTGATCAAGTACTCTGTGAAGAAGGCTGCAGACTTGGCCATATCGCCTAGAGACACTGATTCGGTCTTGTTTTTAAGTCATATCCATCTCATCATGGAGTTCGAAGACTGGACGCAGGATGATGCAATGAGGCAAGTCGCCCGCAACGAAGTTAAGCTCATAGTCGAGGATCAGGCCTGCGTAATGGTCAGAAGAGAGTGGAGATGCGGAACGTGTAGCACCGTGTTCGGGTACTTGAGTCCCGAAGGCAGACAGTCTGACCTTGTGCTGCGAGAGCGTAAGGCAACGCCGTTACCAAGCGCACATGCTTTGGCGCAGCTTGAAAGAAGTCAGTAAAGTCAAATTACGTATGACGAAAGACACTTGCCTTCAAACTCCAGGGCGAAAAATTCTGTGAATCGTAATCCAAATAGGTCATACACCATTCGTATTCGTACACATTATCACCGAAAACCATGGCAGTGGGTGTTGGGTTGGGACAAATCAGGCCTTTAGTTATATTGGGAGTATTCACGAAAGGAGAAGCGGTCATCGTAATGCGGGAAGAAGACGAAGACGAAGTCGAGAGAGTCGACGATGTCAGAGCAGACGAGGACGAGCTGGAGCTGGAGCTCAAGACCGAAGCAGACGAGGCGACCAACGAAAAAGCGGATGTCACTGTAGGGATGCGTATTCCAGCCCTAACATTAGCGTTCCGCACCAGTCCTGTGTTCGCTTCCTTTAGGTAGCAGAAGCCGCGACCATCACCGCCGGTCCAAGCCATTGCACCGCAGGTATCGAGGGTGTCACATTTCTGCAGACACAACTCGTAGCTGGCAAGGTCCTCAACATCGAGAACACTACCATCGTAGTCGTAGCCGCAGTAGGTATTATGCATTTGACCAGTCGCTTCTGTGTAGATGGTGTTGTTGGAGCTAGGGCAGAGAGCTGCCAATGTAGCGGTGGGTGATGCTGCTGAGCTTGTCGAGCTTGAGGGGAGGGTGACGCCACAGGCCTGAATGGGGTCGTTGCCGAGATAGTAGACCTTCATAGCATTAGGTCCGCCACAGACCTCTGTCGCCTTGCCATTCACGTCATGTTACAGGCAGAAGCAATTGTAGGTGCGCTCGGGAGCATCGCAAGGAGCCACCGCAGTAACATATCTGGCTGTACTCAAGCCCGGCATATGTATACCTCGCCTGCTTGTATGCATAGCACAGCGAACACCAGTGTTGATATCCTCCACATTGGCAGCGAACTCTCGAGTTCGCTCGCCGATGGAGCCTGTGTAACGTCCAGAGACTTCCAGTTATCAAAGCCTGGATTGACTACAGATCCAAAAGACAGACCTTATCCGTTAGTGAAGATGCTCATGCGGTTACTGGCGCCACATGACTCGGTGCTTGAGCCAGGGCAAGGAAAGCTGCATTCTGATTCGGCTCTCTGCAAGCCAGTGTCGAGAACTCGGTAATCGCAGTAGCACTCGCGGCCGTATTCAATTCCAGCATATGAACACCTTTTGCGGTTACAGGCGCTGATACAGCTCGATCCGGTCATAGAACCGTCTGCATGGCCATCGGCATGCAGGGTGCGCGGATTTACGTTGTCTGCGTAACACCCTGAGTACGTCCACCCGGAAGGTAGAGCATTGTTGATGGTAAGATCCCGCTTGGGAAGATTGAAAGCGGCTCCTTATGTATGAGTATCGAGGAGAACTGTCAAGCCCAGAATGTACAGGTGATTGAAAGGAGTATGCATGGTGTTACGACCAAAAGAGTGACGATGGGTGAAGACAGTGAATGAGGGGTGTCCGACGACGTCTTCAGCAGGAAATGCCCTAAGACTCTATAACCCGCATGTCCACAACCTCCTCATTCTCATTCCCATGGCTCATCAATAGCGGAGCTGCCGTTCTTGCAGACGCTACAAGAGAACCATGCCAGCCAGATCGTGCTCGAAAGTGCGTCGATGTAGGTATTTTCATGTTCTCATCTGTGCCAGAGCCGGGTACAATATGATCATGAGTCCGGACTATCAGAGCCAACCAAATCTTTGCGGATGTGGCTTGAGACTCTGCAAGCCCTCAGGGCGAGGCTATCAGCATGGCTAGATGTAGGTCTGCACTCTACGCACCATCGGAAAGGCGAAGACTCTTTGGGGGTCGGGCACACCCCTCGCCTCATTTCCAACTCGAAGTCCCTTCCAAAATCATCGGATCGGATCACAGATGGTACATGTCTTCTGTATTGTTCCTTTCGAAAGCATTCCTTGACCTTGACATTAGCAGGAGAACTACAGCAGTACTTCGTCTCCTCTTACAAGTCGGAATATTTTGGAGCCTCTTTGGTATACTTAAGGCTGCAAAACATCCATCTCTCCTTATATGCCTGCCTCGACTTTTCAAATTAACAAGTACTTGCCTATGTTTTCGGCTTCTGGCAGAAGGCACGCAGCATGTGGGCATGCATCTGTAACTCAGAAAACGTTGACCACTTCACATGCTCCTCTTTCTTTCTTGTTCCGAGCCTATTATGACTGGAGCTTCAAGAGGCAACCCCAAAAATGCAGATTGTTGATGCCTCCGGAAGCGGCAGCTACATAGCGACCATGCAACGCATGGTGAAGGGTCCGACTTGTCGTCTACAAAAAAGTCAAATCACAAACTGTGCTCCATGTCTCTTACCACGAACGAGCATGCAGGGGTGAGATGACAAAAATACACGCAAAGAAGGTTGATGTCTTCCGTGAGATTGTTCCCCCCAAATTGTCCAACACATAGCTACGCCGGAAGGAATATCTGGTCCTAACCTGGAAAACGAAAAGAAAGCCCATGTCCTCACGATATGTCGAAAACTCACAGTAAGCTCTATCTATGTTGAAATCGCGAGTGACAGTGCATTGTCTTCTTCGGCCACCGTCCTACCGAAAAGATATAAAAGAAAAAATACCTCTCTCCTTGTCTGTTCAGAGTTGCGAGAAAACATTCTGTATGTTTGAGTATAGCATGTTGAACATAAAAGCCCCTCCCTTCGTTATATCTCCTCTCTTATGACGCTGGCTCACTTCAAATTTCTTCAAGGAAAGGAGTTCGAATCGTGTATGTTCTCAAGCTCAACATCCCCTATGTTGAAACCCACGTTTATGAGACTCGACCAACCGGGAGGACTACAGACGCATCGTATACACACTTCAAGTACACGTTGATCGAAACATTTGTTCAGCTGTCTAATGTCTGCTGCCCACTAAAAGACCACCGAGCAAGGTGTCAAGATCTTTACGTGCCAAAGTCAACATGCACTAGCTTGATGATTCTGGTGGAACCTGAAACATGCTTGAGCCTGCGGCCAAGTACATAAAAAGCCAACTACAACCCGCATTCCCGATGACCAGAGGAAATTTTGCTGTCTCTCCACACCGAAAAGATTCGGTCAGTAGAACATGTCCAAACCAAAAGCGAGACCGAGCTTGAGAAATGTCCGCGGCTGAATTGCAGAGATCTTCTGCTCTAGGAATGGCATCGTCGAAGCCATAGGCAACTCAACTGTTGCCCTTTCGAGAAAAAGGCCTGCGCATGACTTGCATGTTCAAAGCTCTAGAAGCAGTGCGTACACAACTCAAACGTCATCAAGATCACCCTACGGTTCTTCGAAAAACCTGCTGCTTACATTCTCAGCAACATAATCTATGCCTGCTGCCAGATCCAAAGTGAAGCAACTTCAGTACATGATTGTTGCGTGCTCAAAAACAGCGGTTTGTGTCTGCATGACGTTGGCGAGATAGAAGACACTCTCGAAGCTATAAAAGCAACTGCTCTCTCAGCAACGCTACTTTTCACCTCCTGTATATCCATCAGTTGTCGCGTTTCCAAGAATGTGAGCACAATGAACATGTCCGTCCGAACAAGATCTGTGCTGAAAGATGATGGAGTTCGACCCATGTCGACAAAGAAACTCGGCTGCTTTATAACCCGACTAATGAAGATGAAGCAATCCTATGTCTTGGCTGGAGTCCTTTGCTCTACGCAGGGAATCCGACATTGATGATGGGTGTGCTGTGCTGTCGCCAGATAGTTCAGTCAGCGTCCGGTGAGCGAGAACGAAAGAAGGCGATGGCATGTCTGTGGAAGTTCAGCCAGGATGTTGGTCATTACGTCTGTGTTCATTGATACCTCACATCGTGATTCGTCTATGCCAGCCAGGTTGCGAGCTACGCCCACAAAACCTGATGTAGTGTACAGTGACATGCACATGCTTTCGTCCTCCTTTTTCTCCTCTCCTCATCAACCAACTCCTCGTGCCCGCTTAAACAATCATCTCCAGCTCCCGAGCGTACCCCAGCGTATTCTCGATGACCTGATCGCTCGTGACCAGAATGTCCTTGCTCTGGTAGTCGTCCTCCTGCTGAGGGAAGTATATCCTGCCGTCATTGATAACCCAGCCAGACTCGCGCGCGAAGTTGACAACGCTGCCTTCTGAATCGAGGAATAGCAGAGATTTGGCGTCAGAGATGGGGATCGAGGGGTATGCGCGCTCGCTGCAGGAGGCGATCTCCTTGCGGATTGTGCCGATGAGGATCTGATCGTTGGTGTTAGCATGAATCTTCCTGCACAATGTGGTTGCAAGATATTGTTATGATGTAGCAATACGTGAGTGGCGCGACTTACCTCTGAGAACATCCCAAACTCCTCACTCGGCACCCTCTCGCTCTTCGTTTCACCCCACACCCTATCGTAGCTCCCCTCCATAAGCGCCTGCTCCAACCTTATCGGATACTGAATGAACTGGTCGTCCTCAAGGCCCTTCCCCTCCTGCGCCGCCGCCACCTCCAGTGTCTCGAGCAGTGTGTGGAACCCTGCGTAGTCGCCCTCACTCAGCAGCAACAGCAGGTACAGACCTGTGACCTTGCTGGCCTGGCTTCCGTCTTTTGGTAGGGATGATGCGGGCAGGGCGTAGAAGGGCTGCAGCTGCTGGAAGTAGCGTGTGAAGGAGACGGTGTCTTTGAGGCGGATGGAGATGATAGCGCCGAGCTCGAGTGTTTCGCGGGCGGCTTGGAGTTGCTTCTTCGGTGTCTTCTCTTGTGGGATGAGGGCGTTGAGCTGCAGGAGTGCCATCTTGGCTTTGGAGAGGAGCGTTGTAGCCTGTTGGTAGTTGCGCAACTGGAGCGTCTGATGGAGGTGCTGGAGCGCGGAGTGTAGTTCTTTCTCGGCCATGGTGACGGGTCTTGTTTGTGGTTGTCTGGTGAGTGGAGGTGAAGAGGTTTCGGTTGCGTAGATAGGCGATGTGGCGTGTGGTGAGCTTGGAATTGTCGTGGTGTTTGTTGCGGCGGGCGGTGGAAGCTTAGGCGGCGGCGAAGCTAGGGCAGCGCCAAGACCCGGTGATGTACTGAATACCTCCACATGGGCGTACGACATGCTGTAACCTTCAAACACGCGATTTCGAATATAAGCCATGACTGCTGTGGTGTAAGGGACTTGGTTCAGAAAGAGCGGAAATGGAACAGCCTTTTGGACTTGGTCGAGACAAATCTACATTGCTTCCTCCACCATTGGTGCGGATGACCTGCATGGTCACACTGTCTCACTAGGAGAACAGTTCAGGCAACGAACAGCATCGCGAGCCGGCAGCCACTGGGGCATTCTGGGGCCGATAAGGCTGACTTGTCTATCCAAAGCTTGGAGCTATTCACAACTTTTCAGCAATCAAGATCTTACTATCTCCTACCAAATCTTCCTCGCGGTTTCCCACCATTTCCACCTTTGCCCTTGATCTTGAGTCTTTGATAGTTCGCATGTGCGGTAGCTGAGATTTTCCTCTTAACTTTCTCGACCACACCCTCTTTCTTCTCAGCGGGCTTAGCCACTTTCTTCGCTGGCGCTTTGCGCTTCTTCGCTGAGTGAGAGACATCGCTCGCATAGTCGGAATCATCCTCGTCTTCCGACAGTGCAGGCTCTGCATCTGCTTGGCCTTGGGTCTCTGGTATAGAAATTGGCCCGGTGTCTGAGTCTTCGTCCTTGTATTGGAATTCTGGGGCGGCTTTGGGCTTGACGGCATTCGGTCGCACTGGAGATTGTTAGAATGCGTGATTCACAGCATGGGCAAAGTGAACTCACTATTCGTGCGTCTTGTTTGCCTCTTCAGCCCCTTCTTCTTCCACACCTTTCTTGGTTTGCCATCACGACCCACATCTTCTCCTTCCTCTTCCTCGTCTTCAGATTCCAGTCCACGGTCGGGACCCAGCGGCATCACTACCTGACTATCCTCCACCTGAACATGAGACACTCTCGGTCTAGCTGGTGCTGACATACCCTCTTCTTCCATCTCCAGCTCGCGCATAATGTCCGCCTCTTCGTCCAGCCTATCGTCCTCATCTTTCCTCATACTCTGTATCATTGCACTGAGACTTCTCACCATACCCCTCTTCTTCCATGGCGCCGGCCGCGGCGTCGTCTCATCCGCCTCCTCGATCCGGTCCAACGCGTTGTCTCTCCTCAGAAACGCCGGGGTAGCCAGGCCTTTCAGCGCAGAAATCGGTGTGCCCTCCTCATCAAGCTTCCTCTTCTTGGGTGTAACAAACTGGTTGAAGAGATTCCTCTTGGTGACCGACAGTGGTGTCCGTTCCCCTCTTATCCTCGATGCTGACGATGCTTCGCTCGCAGCTTCTGTGTCCTTCTTGGTAGGTGTCTGAAAGACATTGGGCTCGATCTCGCCGAATATTATACGGCGCTTGCTTGGTGTCTCTGCTGTGAGGTTGTCGAAGAGTCCCAGCACTATGCCGTCCCGTTGCGGGGTAGGCCCAATGAACGCCGGCCCTTGAGGCGAAAGGTACTCAGATGCTGCGTCCGCTCCCTCCGCGGCCAACTCTTCTTCCCTCTTGCGCTTCAGCGGTGTGAGGACTGGGGCTTTCGGCGCTGCCTTTGGCGTTCGTTCGACATTGAGGGTCTGCTTGCGGCTCGTTGTTTGTTTCGAAGGCGTTTGAGGGAGTGCTCTGGTAGGTGATTGAGTTCGTAGCTTGTTGTACTCTTTGTATTTCTGTGCTGCTCGTAGTCAGCAATAGGCCTGGTAAGTTGACTATGTCGCGTGCATACATATTACTGCATCAGCCTTGATATCCTCCCGTCCAGCTTTCTTGCCATTATGTTGTGCGGCAAACTGCTTCTCCCAGGCTTTGAGATCGTTGCGGAGATCGTTGCAGCGCTGTGAAAGCTGTGTTATGCTCATTGTGGGAATGTGTGGTATTCAAGATGTTGGGTCAATGACGATATGGAGGGCCGAATTGAAGATCGCGGAACGCGTCGCGCACGCGCAAAAGCTAGCAGGGGTCTTGCAGCCCTACCACTCGCGAACACTCTACCGAGCATGCACATGTCAACTTGTCAACGACCCTGCATTCTTTTGAACAAGCATTGCATCAGATATATTACAGGATACTATTCACAACTCCCCGCTCGAGAGCTCGATAATTCATGCCGCTGATGCTGAAAGAGAACCCCATACTAAGAAAATCGGGAATCTAGTAGTGAACAGCCTTGTCGTAGGTGGCCATGGCAGCCTCCTTGAACGCCTCAGCAAGCGTAGGGTGAGCGTGACATGTTCGTGCAACGTCCTCTGAGCTAGCACCGTACTCGAGGGCAAGAGTACCCTCGGCAATCATCTCACCAGCGTTGGGGCCGATGATGTGAATACCCAATATCCTGTCGGTCTGAGCGTCCGAGAGGAACTTGACCATGCCGTCGGTGTCGAGGTTGGTCTTCGCACGCGAGTTGGCGGAGAAGGGGAAGCTTCCGACGTTGTACTTGACGCCGGCCTCCTTGAGCTCCTGCTCGTTCTGGCCGACCCAGGCGACTTCGGGGTGGGTGTACATGACGGAGGGAATGGCGCCGTAGTTGACGTGGCCGTGGCCCTTGGTGATGTACTCGATGGCAGCGACGGCCTCCTCCTCAGCCTTGTGGGCAAGCATAGGACCGAAGGTAACGTCACCAATGGCGCGGATGTGCTGGATCTTGGTACGGTACTCCTGGTCGATAATCAGGCGGCCACGGTCGTCAGTCTCGAGACCAATGTTGTCGAGACCAAGGCCGGCAGTGTAGGGACGGCGACCGATGGCGACGAGAACGACGTCAGCGTCAAGCTACGAATGATTAGCCTTTGCTTCCACACATGTTGAACCTTTGCGACTTACGCTCTCGGCCTTGCCACCCTTGGCAGCCTCAACGTTGACCTTGATGCCCTGCTCGGAAACCTCACCGGCGGTGACCTTGGTGTTGAGCTTGAAGTTCAGGCCCTGCTTCTTGAGCAGTTTCTGAGCGGTCTTGGCGATCTCCTGGTCCATACCAGGGCCACCAATCTGACCGAGGAACTCGACGACGGTGACCTCAGAGCCGAGACGCGACCAGACGGAGGCCTATGCTATTATTAGCAGAGTTCTGGATTGTGTGTGTGTTTAGATTGCTTACCATCTCGAGACCAATGATACCGCCACCAATGACGACCATCTTCTTAGGAACCTCCTGGAGCGCAATAGCACCAGTGGAGGTGATGACCCTCTGCTCATCGATGGTCAGACCGGGGAAGGGCGTGGCCTCAGAACCGGTGGCAATGAGGACATTCTTAGCGCGGACAGTGGTCTCGCCGCCCTCAACGAGGTTGACAGCGACGGTGTGCTCGTCCTGGAATGCGCCGGTACCCTTGATGTACTCGACGTTGTTCTTCTTGAAGAGGAACTCGATGCCCTTGGTCAGACCAGCGACCGAGGTATCCTTCGCCTTCATCATGGCGGGGAGGTTGAGCTTGACATCGCCGACCTCGATACCGCGGCCCTTGGTGTCGTGGAGAATCTGGTGGTAGAGGTGCGAGTTGTTCAGGAGGGACTTGGAGGGGATGCAGCCAACATTCAAGCAAGTTCCACCGAGGGAGCCGCGCTTCTCGATACAAGCGACCTGTGTCCATGTTAGCTGGTGTTCGTGTTGTTGCTTGCAGTTGTCCTCCGCACCTTCAGGCCGGCCTGTCCAGCCTTGATAGCTGCGACATATCCCGCAACACCACCGCCGATGATGACCAGGTCCTTCTCCTCTGTCTAGCAGTCAGCGCATGCTTCCACTCGTCCCCCTTCATCTCCACGGAGCTCGGCGTACCAGCTTCCGAAGCGTAGCCTCGTCGTAACCTGTTCTGGAAGTAGATGTTGGATGCGCAGAATGTGCTGTTGGAGACGGGCCGTGTCGCCCTCTGCACGGCGCGGGGAGCCAGAGACCGGAACATTGTAAAATAGGCGGACGGAACTAGAAACCAAAAGGAGCTGCGGTGGCACAGCTGCGATGACGGGCGTCAATGGATGGGTGGTGGGACTGGAGGTTGTTGTTGAGCTTGGGCGAAGCCTCTCTTTTTGCGGAGACCAGAGCTCGGCCGGGAAACCTTGCGGGTAGTCTCGGTGTGGCGCTGTTATTGGTCAGCCCTCGACCTCGCTGCAACGAGCAGAAGCATCACCAAGACCTTACGGAAGACGCGGGTTGAACTTGATGATGAGTATTCAACATGGTATCTAATCTTCTTCTAAAGTCGTCGTGGCCAGAATCCTGTTCAACACGCCGATAACAGCTTTACATGCCCACTTGACCGTCTCCTTCTCCGACTTCTCCACGATGTCCGTCTTGCTCACAACCTTCTTGAGGAAGAATTGTAATCCTGCAACCATCTCAGGCGCCTGGTCTACTTCTACGAATGTTTGCAACAAAGCCGTCTCGTTTCGCTCTCCCTTCGCGCCCTTCTGTGTTTCGAGGATCGCCGTGACTAGCATGATCTCGACGAACGTCTTGGTCTTCGGTTGCAGGTACGGGAAGTTGAGGTTCTTGAGGCAGGTGACGGACAGCACGCGTTTCGCGATCAGTGTACCATAGAGCTTACCCTGGTTGACAAGCTTCCGTAGTGACACGTCCTTACTGTCGTCGCCCTCGTCATCCGAGTCTGCGCCTCCTTCCTGGTTCTCTCCAAGACTCTTGAAGATGTCCCAGAGTGCAAACTGGAAGCCTTTCCGCGTCTTGTGGTCTGAGCAAACCTTCCGTGCAAGGATCGTGTAGTATGGATTGTAGGTCTTCTCGGCACCTGCACAGTGGATAATGACCTTCGGTATCTCGACTTCTTGCGCTTTCTTGAGGTTCAGCTTGTTGAGTCGTATCTGCGCATCCTTGAAATCGGTCGCAGACATGATTGAGACGTAGATGGCTCGCCGCACATCAGTGTTCATACGTTGCTCACGGGCAAGCTGGGCTAGGTCGACTTCGCCGTCTTCGTCTTCCTCGTCTTCCTCAACTCGCTGTCTGTGTTGCTCTCTCTCCTCTTCTACGGGTGCATCGTTTTGAGCTTGGTTTCGCCAACTGGCGCCAACTAGCCACCACTTGCCCACCTTGTCTGTGTCCTTGATGTCCTTCAAGCCAACCCGCAGTGGCTCAGTGGCTTTGAGATTCCTCGAGTTCAAGGTGCCCAGCTGCTTCTTCATCTGTGTTGTGCGTTCTCTGGTAATCGAAGCTCCGGCGATGCCTGTCTTCATCTTGTTGTTCTTGAGATCATTGATGGTCTCGATCATGAACTTTGTTCGGACAGGCAAATTTTGTTGGCCAACGTTCGCTACGGACTTCTGCAGCAAAACAACAATGTCTTTAAGCGCAGTTGGATCGTCCTGTCGCAACTGCGGACCTGCTGCTCGAACAATCCGCAGCAGCAGCTCCGTGTTGATCTCGGAGAGCTCGTTGAGGAAGAATCGAATGTAGTCGAAGACGATGTTGCTGCCGATGACCTGGAAGGTATAGAGCTCAGAAACCACTGACATAAGATTCGTGGTGTGCTTCCCGGCGCCGTCCTTGTTTGGCTGGTAATTCCTGTCGAACTCAGAAACTATGCGCTCCACGATCTGAGCACCAAAGTCGGGTCCAATGACCTTGTAGACCGCTGCGATGAAACCAGCGTGCAAGATGATGAATGACTCGAGGAGCACCGATGGATCGGAAAGCATGTCGATCAAGAGATCGATCAACGTAGTGTTGACATAACCACGGGGGTTGGTTGCGTAAATTGTCTCGATGTCCTTCAGGATCGTAAGGATGTTGGCTTCCGACAGTCGATTGATAAGACCTTGAATTTGGCGCTTCAGACGCGACAATGCTTCCGCATCAGACGAAGGCGGTCCTCGTAACGCTGGGGGTATGTATTTTGTGGTAGGTGCAGCATTCGCAGCTACCGGCGCAACGTATGGGTTCTCTCGTATTCGAGGTGCTGGTTCTTCGTCCTCTTCATCCCCTGATATCTCGTCCTCAGAGAAAGGGTTCTCGATGTCACCCTCCTCGTCCATATCATCATCCAGGTCACCATCTTCAAGATCCTCGTCATCGTCGTCCATATCCTCAGAATCCAGGTCGTCATCCTCGGAAAACGGGTTCTCAAGTTCATCGTCCTCATCGTCCTCGTCGTCCGGCTCTGGCGCTGGTGGAGCGGCTGTTCCCAAAGCCTTCCTCCTCTTGCTTGCGAGCCAGTCGTCATCTTTCGTACGCTTCCTCTTCGATGCAGGGTTCTCGAGCGCACCCTCATCGCTAAAGTCTCCAAGATCGCCGAACAGGTCATCTAACCCATCATCTCCACCTCCTGCTGACTTCTTCCTCTTTCCCAACTTCTTCTCCAGCGCGCGGATTTCCTTGTCATCCTGATCGAGTCGTTCTTGTACGGCACGTGAAACTTTGGCAGGCGCGGGTGAGTCATCTTCCTCAGGTTGGGGCTTCTTCTTGAGTATACTCTTCGGTGCTGCTTCCTTCTTCACCGGTGCTGGCTCGTCCTCGCTTTCCTCCCAATCCACTTCGGACTCGTCCTCTTGCTGTTGCACCGGCGCCTTCCGTTTACCATTCTGCACATGTGTCGCCGGCAGTGGTGGTGCTCTCCTCGGCTGTGTTCGTTGCGTCTTTTTTTGTTCTCGTTCGGCTTTGCGCCGGTCTTTGCGATTCACCTGTCCATTGCGCCCGCCGCTGCTCTTGCCTCGATTCGCAGGATCTATTCACGTTAGTACCGAGGAAGACTTGTAGACCATGTCTTATATACCTCCAAACTGGTTTCGCAAGTCTGCCGGCAGTTTTGGCCCTCCGTACTGTTGGCGCATATTGTCAAAGTTTCGAGGATTGCTGCCAAAAAAAAGTTGGAGAGTACGCCCAAGCCGCGGTTGCTGACGCTAGTGATCGGTAGTCTTCCCCGCGGCCTTATCCCACTTACCTCCACCCATGGCGCGGAGGTCATAGCATCACACACATACACAATGGGGCGGGAACACCTCAGCAACGACGAGGTAAACTATGTTGAGGTTGTGACCATTTCAGAATGCTAACGTTCGCCAGTTCTTCACTCAACTCGGCAACCTCTTCGAGCACAATCGCAAAAAAGGCCACGGCAGCGTCTACCTCACACAGAAGCGTCTGATATTCGACTCGGCTTCGACACCAGCTACGCCCACAAAAGTCGCCGATGACCCATTATGGGACACACATCCTGAGAACCCCCTACCAGTCTTGATCCGCGCATCGAACAACGCGAGCGACAAGAAGGCTGGGACCGAGAGGCAGGATGTTGCAAAGATTGTCCTGAGCACTATCGTAGAGCCAGGTGACATTGACACCTTCTACATAAGATACGCAGAGGCATGCAAGGCGGGCATGTCTTCCTTGAAGAAGAGGGATAGGAAGAAGGGCAAGAAGGACAAGAAGAGGAAGAAGGTTGCTGTGTAGATGCATCAAGGCAGGGATAGAGAAAACAAGCTAAGGAGCCGTGTCTACATGACGGAAACGAGGATGAGGGGGCATGTTCGACGGCTCGGTACAGTGCACAGTGCCAAACATGCAGCCACCGATCAGCGGCAGAGCTTCAGAAGGCATGGGGAGGGGCATTCAGAGTGGTCACACGACCAGTCGACTGCTCAGAGGGACGACACAACCGCATGTTTCCTCGATGCAGTCATGGAGATGCATTTCGGTACAGCCATATACCCACAATGACACATTATCAAGACGCACAGCAAGCTTTGCATTCATCTATTCACTTACTTACTTCTTCTCTCGGTTCTTGAACAACCTCAGGTTCAAGGGTAACGGCTGTCCCATCCAGGTAGCCCTCTGCGTATGATCCCTCTCTTCTTCATCGGTATTTGGATGGATGAGCGCCGACAGTGGCCCTCTGTTGATGACCAACCACGGAATGAAGGCTCCAAATTGCTCCGGGGTGAAGAGGTTGACTTCGAACATACCAATGGGATGCGGACCAAGTGGTCGATCCCAGATTCTGTAAATGCGGAGTTCAGGAACTGATACCACGCGTTAGCTTTCCCTCTACGGGATTAGAAATGCTAAAGGGTGAAGTAACGTACATTCTCGCCGTATACGCTCCCAGAGCTCAGTCGCGAATTTCAGCTCTTCTGGCTCTGTCTGCAGGAAGTAGACGTGTATACTGACTCAAGGTCAGTGCTGCTTGCCTTCTTCAACCCGGCAGCTGTAGTCGACATACTCGAAACCACCCCGTGAGCCATTCGTGATGGGTGATGGGAAAGACGTGTATGCTTCGCTCCTCTTCTCTGCTGGTGGATTGACATAGGACTTGCCGTCTGCAGCTTTCTCACTGGCGGCTGTTAGTACTCGAGGTCTATTCGTACGTCCTTTGTCGGCAATCGTACTTAGGCAGGGGCTCGAGATTCTGGTAGCCTTCGAGAGGCGAGGGATACGTGTAGAGAGTTGGGTCTGCCATGTCTGTGAATTGAGTCACTTCACGGATGATGCTCAAGCAATTGGCTTGAGCCTCTATCAGATATTATGGTCGTTGAACACGGTACCATGGCGCAATTGCGACCCTGTTTGTCAGCGCGCATAATTCCGCGCATGAAGCAGTCATACACAGACCTCTACAACGAAGATTGATTTTGTCAGCTGCTGGGGTGAGTAAGCTCTTGACCAAGACAGACTCTATCACAGACAATTCTCTTCTGGGACCAACGAAGTATGCTCACCCTTATTACAGAACGATGTCGGAACACTGTCGGGTTATCTCTTATCAGAAACTCCAGTCGAACATGAGTCGCACCAGGATCGGCCAATGAGGGGCAGCGCCCCGCATGACTCCGACCACATTATAATTTCGAGGACAACAATGCGATTGACACACTAACACACTCCACATACCCAATTGCTGCCACCATGGCGGACGCTACCTATTACATTGACGAAGATGTCGGTCAAGACATCCCCGAGCAGACAGGTGACGAGAGGCTGCCCTACAAGACTCTTGGATATGCCATCTACCAGAAGGGCGAGGCCGCCAACTTCAAGACAAGAAAGAGCGTGACCGGCGAGCTGGCTGAGGGCGCTGACCCCTCGTCGCGCATGGAATGGAAGGATGCGGCGAAGTCGGCCCTGAAGAAGGCGGTCAACTACGCAAAGACACTAAAGAAGAAGGCCGAGAAGGAGGGTGAGCAGCTGGCACTGCGCGCGAAAGAGCAGGCAGCCCGCAACGAGGTGCTCGAGGGCGCCAAGAAGGTCGTCCTTGAGGAGGACAAGAGCCTGCCTGCGCCTATCAAGATCAAGCTCGACGACACAGACTCCAGCAAGATCACACTGGGCGACGGCAAGGACGTCAAGGGCACACGCGTCAGGGTGTTCGGTCGTGTGCACCGTGAGCGCAAGCAAAGCAAGGTTCTGTTCATCACATTAAGAGATGGATACGGTTACATGCAGGTCGTCCTCACCGGCAAGCTGGCCGAGACCTACGACGCCCTCACCTTGACCCGTGAGACCTCCATGGAGATCCTTGGTGAGCTGAGACAGGTTCCCGAGGGTGCGCACGCTCCCAACAACCGCGAGCTCCACGCCGACTTCTACAAGATCCCGTCGATCTGGAAGGCAGCTGGTGGTGACGACGCCATCACCAACCGCGTCTCGAAGGACACCGAGCACGCGACACTGCTCGACCTCCGCCACCTCACACTCCGTGGCGAGACAGCCTCCAAGGTCATGATTGTCCGTGACGCCGTCGAATACGCTTTCAACAAGGTCTACAAGGAGCTCCGTCTGCGCAAGGTCTCGCCCCCAGCGCTCGTACAAACCCAAGTCGAGGGTGGCTCGACGCTGTTCGAGTTCAACTACTACAATGAGAAGGCCTACCTGACACAGTCATCTCAACTCTACCTCGAGACCTGCCTTCCCTCCATGGGCGACGTCTACTGTATCGAGAAGTCCTTCCGCGCTGAAAAGTCCCTCACCCGCCGCCATCTCGCAGAGTACACCCATATCGAAGCCGAGCTCGACTACATCAACTTCGACGACCTGCTTACCCACCTGGAAGAGGTCATGTGCCGTGTCCTCGAAGTCACCATGTCCGACCCGGTCATCAAGCAGCACATCATGGACCTCAACCCGGAGTTCAAGATGCCTGAACGCCCGTTCATGCGCATGAAGTACCAGGACGCCATCGACTGGCTCGTCAAGCACGAGATCCCCAACGAGGACGGCGAGCCGCACAAGTTCGGTGACGATATCGCCGAGGCCGCTGAGCGCCGCATGACAGACATCATCAACCGTCCCATCTTCCTGACACATTTCCCTGCTCACATCAAGGCATTCTACATGCTGAAGGACAGCGA
Source organism: Macroventuria anomochaeta (assembly GCF_010093625.1). Classification (NCBI taxonomy): domain Eukaryota; kingdom Fungi; phylum Ascomycota; class Dothideomycetes; order Pleosporales; family Didymellaceae; genus Macroventuria; species Macroventuria anomochaeta. Next base: position 836,969 of record NW_022985365.1, read on the forward strand.
GGATCCGAGAGTAACAGAGTCTGTGGACTGCCTGATGCCCGGTGTCGGCGAGATCGTCGGAGGCAGTATGAGGATGGACGACAATGACGAGCTGATGGCTGCGTTCGCGAGAGAGGGAATTGATGCGTCGACGTACTACTGGTACACTGACCAGCGCAAGTAAGTTCCCATCGCCACTCACGACCACTCGTACTGCAGGGAATAGTTGACTAACATGGCTAACAGGTACGGATCCTCCCCCCACGGCGGCTACGGCCTGGGTCTCGAGCGCTTCCTGGCGTGGTTGTGCAAGCAGCACACCGTTCGGGATTGCTGCCTGTACCCACGCTACTTCGGGCGCTGCAAGCCTTGAGCTTCTGCCTTCTCTCACCCAAGTCCTTCCTAGCATCTTCTTCGGCCTGGGTAAAGTCTTGGTAGTGCTTCTCTGTTTGTGCAACAACAGTTCAAGCGCGACTCAAAAGCGGCCACAGACTTTGATCATGCACGGCGTCTTATGGCGTGCCGTCGCACCAGGTACAACAATCAATCAGTTACGTCCAACCAGAGTATGATGACCTGTGTGCTGTGTGTGGTGCCTTCGTCCGGTGACACAGTTTGCCTACCTACTTGAAGCCTGGTGCGATCGCCATTGGGCTGCGTCATGTGTCGACAGCGTGTCGAAGATAGCGTGCTGTGTGTCGTGTCTCGTCAGCCTCGTTGCGCAGAAAGGGCCTTGCTGATCCGCTTCACTCATGTGTATAAGTCGAGAATTGCATGTTCAAGCAGGCTTTTCAAGGTACTGAATGGATGTGAAGCTCAAATGATCGATTCTCCTTGTCAGGTCCAAGTGCTGTCCTAGCTAAATCTACAAGATATCATGCCATTCCTCCCAAGCCTCTGCATATATGCAAGCAGAAGATACACACGACAGGCGCCGACAGCGACCTGGCGTCAGACGGGAAGCTCTGCGCCGAGAGCTCAAAAGCAGCAAAAAAAAAACACAATGTGCCGGCCAGTGCCGGCCCAAACTCCTCGCTATGCAGATTGGTACAGCGGAGAGCTCCTGAGGAGCTGTGGTAGGTGATACAGTCATGTTGTGGGCGGTTTGCGTAATCTGCCCAGATGTTCCAGGGGACAGACCATGGTCTGGTGAGAGGTTTGGAGGGTTGAAGGTGGTAGGAAGGGTAGGCAGAGATCAAGACATGTGTCCTGGATGGTCGCGGAAGTTGATGGGAGCTGAGCCGCTCAGCCGAACAGGAAGTATGCACTCGGCGCGAGCGCCCCAAGCTGTCAATAATCGATATTCGATAGCCAGGAGTCGGCTCGAGTCGGCAGGTCGGGAACCGTTCGTGTTTAGATGCGAGGAAACGTGTTGGTGGTCGAGACCCAGTCTAGCTTACGACGCCACTACTAGGGTAAACCTTAGCTTTACAAACGGTTGAGTGACGTTCAGGAAGCGTTGAGGCGACGCTGAATGAGCTCTTGCAGCTTTAACAGCTGTGCGCGCTCATCAGCAGCAACGGGAGGAGGAGCAGAGTTGGTCATGGCTGTGATGACCTCCTGAGGAGCTTCGGCCTGTTTCACATGATTAGCGCCGATGATCGAGACAATGTAGGTGGGGCACAGAGAATACTCACAGTGAGGGTGAGGACAAGGCTATCGATGGTGCCTTCGCCCAAGCCGATGTCCTGCTCTTTCTTTGCGAGACGTGCCAGGTTAAGGGCTGCCTGCTGTTGTTGGAATGAATGAGTCACGAAGTTTTGCATCGATGCCTTGCGCTGGACAGCAAAGTGTGCGATGTTTTGCGCCTCGTGATCCCGCGTGATCCTGCGGCTGTCCATTTCGTTAACCGAATGTAGTTGTATAGGGGGTAATTGTACGTACCTCTTGATCTTGCTGAGGAAGTCAGTGATCAATCCTCTCTCAGGCACGCGGTAGACCTTCGAGTTGAGGTCCTTGACTTCGAAGCCAGTGTAGTTGCCTTCGCCATCAGTATCATCATCAGGATCATTGATGATGTCGATCAAGCCGTTGTTGCGCATGCCACGAGAGAAAGCCGGTTCAACGATCTCAGGGTTCTTGCGCCTTCGGATCTTACGTGGGACTCGGCTAAAGGTGGCATCACCCATCTCGACATCGTCATACGCCCCATTGAGATCATTTTGCAACAGCAACCCACTGCGAAGGTCGTGCTCAATGTGACGCGGGCACCTCCAAGCATCGCGTTGTGATGCTTCAAGGCTGATGTGTGGGGGGTTAGCGAGGGGTGGATCGACACAGTCCAGGTGCCAATACGCGTTACAAAAATCGCACTTCAGCATCTGGCGCTTGCTGCCACTCGACACACCGCACTGCACGCACAAGATGGGCTTGTCACCATCGAGTACTTTGGTGTAGTCAGGCCTCTGGTAGCCGTAGCCGCTGCTCTTTGCACTGCAACATGTTAGCACCAGGTCACGCGTCAGAACGCGTCGTACTTACAGTGGGAACTTCTTGATCTCCTCAAAGTATGATCCATCGCCCCGTGCAGACACGTCCTCGAAGTGATTTTGAATTTCCTGTGGCAAGGCAAATGCGCGCGGATTTGTCTTCTCAAGAACCTCGAACAGCGGCCCAAGACTTGGGTGAGACTCGGCAGCGGGCTCCCCAGGTTGGCTCAACCTGGCGGTGCACTCATAACAGTAAAATGACCCTTCTGGTACTTGCACGCGTGGTGGATCGCAGCAAAGAAGGTGGAAAACGCGTGGGCAGCCTTCGCAGCACACAAACTCGCCTGCACCTCTGCAGGCAGAGCAGAGGTCATCACTTTCTGACGCCGGCGAGTTCTGGCGTTCTGTTAGAGGTGAAGACAAAACCGAAAGTGGAGGAGAAAGAGGTAACGGAGGCTGCGCAATTTTTGTGTTGACCCCCATTTGAAGTTGAGAGATGAAAATGGGTCAAATGTTGTTGATGGTTGTGTTGGTGAAGGAGGAATGGTGTGGTTGGATGCTTCGGGAAAATGAGTGGCACTTACTGGATCGTTGTCATCAGGCCCCAGCTGTCTCGAACCGCCACCACCGTTAAATGCTACACCAGCAATAGGTCCACCATCCCGATTCTTAACGGGTCTGTGCGTGTTACATATTAGCTTCCTGATGATTTGATGATAGTTTTTCAAGGGTGCAAGGCAAACACGTGCAAACACGTAAAGTTTGCTCACTCGCCGAGATTCCTGTGCTGAAACGGACACTGGTAGTGCCCAGTCCTGCGCTCAAACACGGCAAGGACGATAAAGGAACACAAGAAGAAGAAAACCTACGATCGCTTTGTTCTGGCAGCCTGGCCGTTGTTGAGCTTGATCCTCTTGATTGCTGGCTGAACTGCAGGTGTTGTGGGTCGTGAAATAGCCGCTGACTCCAGCTGAGGTGAGGAAAACCGTGACATATCCTCGCGCAAACGCTTTGCACCGTGTGGCATCCGTCCAGCACGCCGCGGCTGATCAGAATCCACTGGTGGCCCAACCGCAATCATGGATTCGGTCAAAGACTCAGTCTCCAAGATCTCGTCATCGAAGCGGACATCAGACTGAGGGAACGGGAGGTCGAACTGGCGCAAGGGCTGAGCGTCTGCCATCTCTTTCCGCAGTTGATAGATTTTCTCGAGGTCTTCGAGCTGTTCGGTACTTGCTGGTTGATTCTTGTGTACATGCTTGCCAAACAACTTGCCCTTGTTTGCGTGCTTCTTCCCAGCGCGAGCAACAGCAGTGTTTTTGCCCTTCTTCACAGCCGCTGCAGACAATGGAGTCGATGACTTCTCTTTCGGCTGTGCAGGTGTGGGCGGACCCTTCTGCACAATCTCTTCGTTAACTTCTGATAGCTCAGAATCGCTTCCATCACCTGCATCAGGCGTGTTCCCTGCCGGAGTTTGGGCCACCGAGGATGCCCCGCCATCAACATCCATCTCACTCCCAGGTGCCAGATAGCTGTTCGAGACGTGCTTCTTGCGAGGTGATTTTGAAGGCATTCGTGGTGCAGTTTCGATCGAAGGCTCGATCGCTGGGAGAGTGGGGGCTGTGCTAAGCGGATGAGGTGAAGGCAGCGCCCCAGCTGTCGCATCCGCGGCTGGGTATGCGTTTTCCATCGCAGCTTCGTTATCGTGAACAAAGGAGACCGAGTCGTCAGGGGCCACCTCGCTACTAGGTCTAGGAGAAGGCTGCTGGCTGATCTTTGGAGTTTCGGATTTCGCGGCGGCAAAATCACCGTTGCGCTGCTGCTTCCGTTTCTTCTTAGCCTCGTATTTCACTGATTTCTTCAGTGCCTTGATATTCTCTCGGAAAGTGCTCCACTGCTCTGGGGTCTGGTTTTGTTTGCAGATTGCGTTGATCACGTATGCGAGGCCAGGGTCGCTCTTGCTCAATGCCTTCAGTTGCTTAAACGCTTCACCGAGCCGGGGCTTGTGGTTGGCTTGAGCTGACTCTGCCGCCGCCAGCAAAGCAATCTGTGCGCGCTGTGTGATTTCACTGTCTCGCGGTTGTTCTACAGCTTGCACTGCTGGGCTTGTAGGGGCTGATGTGACTCTAGGCGTACCAGCCTTGACCGGTGTTTTCGCCTCACCAGGTGTCTGCCCTTGCGCAGATTGTTTGCCCCTGACAGGTGTTTTCGACGCCGGCGCCTTCTTCTTTGTCTTGTTGGGTACATAGTCGTCATCTTCGTCCTCCTCTTGTGGCGGAAGCTCCAGTGGCAGCTCATCCTCCTCTTGCCTCTCTGAGTCGTCCGGCTCGAGTTCAGGAGCTGGAGTGACCTCAGGCGTTGACCCAACCTCTTCCCCTAGGAAATTGCCCTTGCCCGCCAGAGACTTTCGCGCAGCTGCGTCACCGCCCATCGCGCGCGTGCGCTGCTTTACTCTCGCTGAAGGAGGCTGTCCCAGGGGAGCCATTTGCTCCAGGACGCCATGACGAGCAAAGCCGTGCTCTTCGAACGACGGCGTTGGATTTTGGACCGAAGGTTCTGTCCACTCCATGATTGATCGTTGGTTCTTCTCTTTTGCTGAATCGCTGGGCGTGCCGGTGGGTGAGGTGTACGGGGTGGTGCTGGACCTGGGACCACGGTCGCTTTTGCGCAGGGCCGGCATGGCGAGACTCAGAGAACTGTTGAAGCGTGAGCGCGCAATTCGCGGATATGGGTACGATCCTTACTGTCCACGCGTACTATTCGGATATTTTACGCGCAGATAGCGCCCCGGAGCCCGTGCCCGGCGTGTTGTGGGTGGGTGGTTGGGGTTGCAGGTGAGTGAGTTCTGTCGAAGGTTCACAAATTCGAGGGAGAACTTAGGTCAGCGATCTTGGAGGACGTGCCCCTTCAGATGTCAACCCTGGCAACCACGATGACCGTCGATCGATAATAAAGAAACCAGTGAAAGTGTGAGAGGAAAAGAATTTGTTGGACTGAAAATACCAGAAATTGGGGGAAGTCGGTTTTGTGAGGCCAGGGAGGTCGTTATCATGGGAGAGGGGAGCTTGCTTGCTATATGTACTCCGCCCGTTCCGTAGCCCTGACATTCACTTTCACCGGTCGGAGTTTCCAGCCTACTCTGATACTCTGTGTTGTTCTGTTTGAACTTGAAGAATAATCCGGAAATTTCGGATACGGCTGCAAGTTTCTGGTAAAGCTTGACGGTTCACCGCGGACCAGGAGCTTAACATCATCCATTCGCATCTAGGTTACGTAGGCATCACCATCGTGCAAGCGCGCTCCTCCAGGCGGGTTCCAATTCCCACTTATCTACGGCTTTGGGTTTGCGGGTTCCGGCGATGAACCCTTTTGCGGTTTCGGTTCTCAAGGTCCAAGCTGCGCAGTGAACAGCGGATCACGCCCCTCCTAAGTGACTGAACGATTTTGTGACAGCCATACCATGATACCTGATCTTCAGGGGCTCAGGAGTAAAAGAGAAGTTTTGCGTCTCCTTGTCGTCCTCTATAGATTTGTACGAAGGGAGTACACGCGCACTGCTGGAAAGGAGGGCAGCAAGGTAAGTGCGCTAATAGAAGGCACCAACACGAGGACATACTCTCCAAGACATTGAAGAAAACCAGAAGAATATTAGTTAGTAGATGAGTTAGATGGCAGCTCTCCGCTATTAGCGAATTGCTAAGCTTCGGTTCAACCTCCGAGTAGTGCGCACGCAGTGCGTAGAGAGCAAAGGTAGACTGACTGAGGAGGTAAAGGGCTGAATGCCAGGTATAGTTATTATGGCAGCTGTAGCGCAAATTCAGGGACATCGAACGGAGTGTCTTTCCACGGCTTGACTGATTGAGAGGTCAATTGTTTGCTTTGATGGCTGCGCAATGGGCTGGTCATAGAAAGAAACCGAACAAAGACTGACGACGAAAAAACGAAATATGGCAGGGAATTTTTTGGTTGACTTTTCATTCTTTTGCAGGCTGTTGTAGCCAATGCCTATTCGTGATTCAGGCCCTTTCTCAACAGAGCCTGGGCAGGCCAAATCGACCAAAAACTACCCCTGTCATATCTTCGTGCAACCGAAGATCTAGGGACTGCGATCGATGCTACGTGAAACGTTTGCAATCGTTTGTAGATGCTAAGCTTACTCGTCATCGCTCTCCTCCTCCTCAGCAGCGGCCTCGCCGGCAGCAGCCTTCTTGGCGGGCTTCTTCTTCTTCTTCTTGTTCTTCTTGGTAGAGGCCTTGCCAATGGGCTGCTCAAGGATCTTGAGGATCTCCTCATCCTCGATCTTCTTGTCAGACTTGACCTTCTCAAGGTCAAGAGCAGGGGGCTGAGCCAGACGCTGGATACCGTTCTTGGTGACAGCGATGGTGGAGAACAGCCTAGCAACGGGCTTGCTGTCCTTGTCGACAACAACCTCGTACTGGCGGAGGACGCCTCCACGCACGCACTCTACAACACCGACCTTGGCGACCTTCTCGTCCTCGATCTGGCGCAGAGAGAAGGGGAAAGTGCCGAACCTCTTAACGACCTCAGACAGAAGCTGTCTTGAGGTAGGGCGCTTGAGACCGAAAGTATTGGCTGTGCGGCGGTGAAGAGTGGTTCTCTGGCCGTTGTTCTTGACCTTTCCGCTTCCGAGCGAAAGACCAACCTCAACACCCCAGACCTCGCCAACCTCAGGAAGACCTTCACCACGGACACCCTCGCCGGGGGAGAGGATGATCTTCTTCTTGGACTCGATCTCGTTGTGCTCGAATTGCCAGATGGTGGTGCTCTCGACAACGTTGAGGCCGTAGGCCTTGGCGACCTTCTCGAGCATCTGGGTCATCTGGCTCTGTGTGTATGGCTTGCGGGCAGCGTTCTTCTTCTGCTCCTCCTCATCGCCATGCGCGACAAGACCGGGAGGAACCATCAACCTCAGGAGAAGCTCGTTTGCGTAGTATGTACCCAACAAAAGGTCCGCCGCCTCGCCAGTGATTTCGCCGGATGCGCCAACGACGACGTTGTCGCAAACAATGGCAGCGAAGCCATCGATCTGAGCACCGAGCTGGATCTTGACGATCTCGCCGGCCTTCAGTGTGGCGCCAGACTCCTCAGCATCGGACTTGAGGGGAGTGTAGGGTGTGACGTAGGAGCTGGGAGAGATGGTGGTGCAGTGGCCAATGCCCTTGGCAATCTTCTTTCCCCTGTAGACCTTGCCGATCTCCTCATCGAGGAGCTTGTCGCCGCGCTCGCAGAGCTCGACGATGCTGGCGCCCTCAGAGATCCATCCTGCAAAAGTCAATATTCGAGTCTTCGAGTCACACGATCGTCGCGGAGGTCGGCGCGTGGGCTTGAGGCATCGTTACGCACCGGAGACTTCCTTGAGGACCTTCTGGGAGATGTCGGCGGCGACCTTGTACTTGGTTAAGGTATCCGGGTTCGCGAGCGTGTAGTCTAAGGTTGTCGATTAGCGTTGTACTTCTTCAGCAGAGCTAGACAGCAAGCTGTATGTGTGCCAATGCGCCTATTGAAATGCTTGCGCCAGTTCTGATTAAGGGTCTAGAGCATACCGACTACCTGTGCCTCAGCCATGATGAATGATTGCCGAGTAAACTGGGGATCGAGGTGAATGCCAGAAAGAGGTGTGGTGAGCGGTAGCTGTTGTTTTGAGTGCCCCACTGAGGGGTCTTCCCTCGCTTAAACACCAATGACGATGGTGCCTGACACTGCATTTCGAGCATAAAGATGGAGAAGCAGCACCGAATCCGGCATTGGAGCGTGTGACGTCGACATGGTGAGATCATTGTGGGCTCTGTCTCTTGTTGCATCCAGGAAGCTGTCACAACATCCCTTACAGCTTGTATACGTTTTCAGGACCTCCAACTGTCTACCACAAACAAACAGACCCTTTCCTCCTACTACCAAATACCATCTAAGGATCTGAGCTACCTGTAAGTCATCTTTTGATGTACGCTGAACAGATCATGCCACGATTTCGGTCCAATAGTGACATATGGGAGTCTAGAATGTTCGTACGTTGTACTTAACCAGGAGGCTCTCAAAAGATAGAGGCAAGTGTAAATGATCGGTTGGACGATATATCCAGTATCGTGAAAGCAACACGAATCAGATTCGAGTGTACAACCAGAACAACAGCAAAGACTCCGTGCCTAAAAGTAGAAATCTACTGCTAATCAAACCTAAACATCTCGACAGCTCATAAACCCTGCAATAAGCCGCCTCTCCCCAAACCTCAAACATCCACAACAACATCCACAACCACCGCCCTGTGATCACTACTATACACCCCATCATCAAACCGATTACTCAAAACACCAAAACCCCTAACGCCCCACCCCTTCTTCCCAACGAACACATAATCAATAACACTCAGCTCATCCTCCTGAAACCCTGTACAAGTCCGCTCATTCCCATATCTCCATTGCGCCAGCGCCCTCGAATCCTGCAACAGCGAACCCTTCCCATTGAGAATCTGATACGCCTCGCCATCAGGTTCGCTGTTCAGATCGCCAGCCAACCACACCGGTACTCTCTCTTGTCCGTTTGAGATTGATGGGGATATAGCGTTGTCCACAATACCCTCAATCATCTTCGCACTCTCGCGTCTCGACACCTCACCGGCGTTGTCGAAATGCGTACACAGCCCCACAACCCTCTTCTTACTGCTCTCGTGCACGAATGTGCCGACGGTGACGATCCGCACGCTTCCAGCATCCCATCCTTTCCCGGGTCTCTCGGGCGCGGGGGAGAGCCAGACGGTCTTCCACTTCTCGACGCTCCAGATCGAGGGACGGTAGAGGATGGGACTGTATTCGCCTTTCTGTTTGCCGTCGTCGCGGCCGACGCCCATGTATGCCCATTCGTCTTGTCCTGATGATGACGCTGCCGTGGACTTGGTGTTGTTGAGGCCGGAGAGGATGTCGAGTAATTGCTCGTGCAGCACTTCTTGCAAGCAGATGAATGCTTCTGGGTTGTAGAGAGTGTTGTATTTGAGCTCGTTGATGACGAGGTCTTTCCTGTCTGCCCAGGGCTTCTCGCCTTTGAATGGTGAGTCGGTCGCATAGCGGATGTTGTGGGTTAGGATGCGGATTGGGAGGGAGGCGTGTGCTTTCATGGTCAACGTGAGTAGTGTTGTGAGGAGAAGCAGTGTTCTGTGTATTGGTGTTGGAAGGAACATGGCGATGAGCGCAGGTGACGCTGATACCCCGCACGTCAATGTAGGACCGAGGTGATACTTTAATGAGGGTGGTTAGAGGTAGTCGCGATGCGGTTGATGAAGGAAGAGCCTCAAGTCTTTCGTTAGGGTATGATAGTATGGTTCAGGGTTCCGTGATGAGTTCAGGAAAGGTCACCTGAGGATTGAGGGAACGCGCCTAAGAATATAAACAAGTACAATTCGTGTCTACCCACTTGTTGCGCAGTGACAGCTCTACTTGTATCTGGACAAAGAACGCCCCTTTGTGCGTTCTGTGGACCAAGTGGCTTGCGCAAGACAAGAAAATGCTCTTCCCAGACAAAGACGCCAATGTCTCCTGTGCACCTCCACATGCTCTCAATGATTCGCTGTTTATACAAAAGATCTTGGCCTATCGTTGCCAGTTCCGAAGAGATCAATCCATGTCACCGCTGTAGAAAGCAAGTACCTAGCTGGGAAGGTCCTGGGCGCCATGGTTCTACGAGACAGGTCGCCCGATTCTGTTTGACACATTGCTCATGTGCTGCCTGTTCTTAAGATGCAACTCGAAGTTCGTTACCGTCTGCCCCGGGCCTGCATTGTAAAGCTTTCCTGGGCAGTCCTGGCAGCGTATCCTTGGAAGGTAATAGGCCTTGTGGTTCGGCGGTAGAGGGTCGCTGAGGGAGAGGCCGTCAAGCTTGACAGCTTTGGGCTCGATCTTGCCGGTTTCGCGGTTCTCGTGGGCTTCGTTCATGACAACGTAGCGCATGATGGATTCGAATTTGTGATCGGGGTTGCGGTCGCGGAGGTCTTGAAGGGCTTGTTGCACCCATGTTGGAGGGGGAGGCTTAAAAATGTCAGTCCACATACACGTCTAGTATGTATGGTCAACTCACTGTTTGTGATTGAGCTGGCGCCGGCCATGGCGCGTCTAATGACCCGTCAGGCTTGTACTGCCACTGCTTCGGCTGAGGCTTGGGTGTAGGCGTAGAAGGCGGTCGCGGCGAAGCTTCAGCAGGTTTTGAGCTTGGTACCATAGCTGGCGAAGGAGGTGGGGGCATGGAGTTGGCGCTAGGTGTACCCCGTGCTGGTAGAGATGTGGGTGCCATCATGGGCGTAGATGCAGGCTTTGCGAATGCCCTTGGGTTCCTCTGCCACTCTCTGAGCTTCGCGGGCGATATGCGAAGCTTGACAATAAGCGTAGTAGGCTCTGATACGCTCTCTTCCCGTGCTTCATATCTCTGCGTCCTCGTTGAGCGGTGCTCTCGAGTCTCTTGTTGAAGTTGAGCGATCTCTGGAGTTGCTGACCGCCCTATAGCCGACCTCATCGCTGCTTGCGCTGACACTGCTGCTCCACGCATACCTCTTGTTCGTGCAGTTCCGCCAGTAATCTGCGCCGGCGCTGGTGACTCCATAACCGAATCGTCACTATCGGAGTCGTCTGAATCGTCATCAGCTCCACGTCTGCGGCCTTCCCTCGCTTTCCTTGTCGCCTTGAATAGGTGGCTCTCCTCCAGTGTTTCGGCCGCCCCAGGAAGAACGGAAGAAACAACCAGAGTCCGAACCGTTCGTTGGCGATCCTTGAGATCCGGTAATGCAGGCCCCCCGCGTCGGTTGACTGATCGTTTCTGTCGCCGCTGTTCACGCATGATGGACAGCTCTGCTCGCTCCAACTCTGTGTGACTCAATTCGTACAGGTAGGGCTGGAAGTCCTTCGTCGATTGCATGGGTCGGAACACCGAAGGTAACGGAGACGCAAGGAAGTTGTCGTGGATGTCTGCATCTTCCACTGGTCGTCCGTCGAATGGATGACCAGTAATATACAGACTCTTTGTGAACATCTGGCATTGCTCTCGTATTGAGTGCGCAATTGCTGTCACAAACTCTCCGCTAAGGGAAAGATCAGCAGCCATCTGTCTTGCAAACTGCTCCGGAGAGTTCAGAGCGTTGTTGATCTCCCACTCAAACTGATCCACCAGCGTATGCTGTCCGATCGTGATGTTCAGCTTGATCAATATCCTCATCTCGTCATTCTTGTATGCCGAGTACGGTTGTTGCGAATCGAGCGGTTCATCGTCGAAGAAGGCGTGGGGGTAGTAATCCTGGATTTGCTCACGGATTTCGCGATCGACCTGGTGTATTACATTCTGATGCAGTTCTGGTGGGATTTGGAAGTCTTCGACAAGTGTCCGTGCGACAAGCAAAGGGTCCGTAACGCGGTCGTGGAGGTTCCATGTGAATGTGTCTCGCAGTTTCAGTCTGTCCAATTCAATCTCCAAGCGCACTGGGACCAATTCTTCAACCTGTTCAGCTTGTTGCGCGCCCTTCTCCTTCTCCACTTTCAATTGCGGCGCCGCACGTCGTCCGGCGCGTTTCGCCTGGCTGGGATACAGCAGGTGCGGTAGCTGTGATCGCGGATCTCGAGGGTTTGTCTGCAGGTCGGTAATGCCATTGCCATAGCCGCCGTAGCCGTATCCAAAGATGGCACCAGGGTTTTGCCGGCGCACAGGGAAGACTTCTTCACGGTAGAAGTCGCGAAGATCGTTCAATTCGCCGTAAACCTTCTCTGAGTATTTGCTGCGCTCGTACTTGTTGACGCTGTCCAACAGGTCGCGGGCAATATAGCGATTGAGAAGCGCGGTCTGCTGCGTCTTCTGGTCCTCGGTGAGCTCCTGGGTCGGGGCGGTCGAAGGCTTGCGCGAGCCTGAATGTGAGCGCTTGCGGGACGCGCCATTGACGCCGTCTACTGTGGGAGAGTCCATGTTCATGCCCGAGGCAGCGAGAACTGCCTTGGCCTTTTGCTTGCCGTCGCGGATCGCGTTGTTGTCGCCCGCCGCATCGAAGCTCGAGGCGGCAGAGGAAGCATGGGTGGGCTGCTGGACCGCGCCGTTCTGGTATGACGCGCTGTTTTGCGATTGAGACGAGTCTTGTGATGTGGGGGCGTCAGCGCCAGAGGGAGAGGGCATGGCGTGGATGGAAAGTCGAGGTCAGAGGGTCGTTGCGCGCATGGAGCTGCGAGAGGTTAGTGGGCGTCGAAAGCGGTCGCGACGCAGCAACAGGGGGCGCCGACGGGAAAGCCAACGCGCAGTGGCATCGCGACAGCAACACCAGAGAATAGCGACTATGGGAGAGGAAAGAAAAACATACCTAGGGACCATGCACTCTGCGCGTCGTCGCTCGGCTGGGCCTCTGTATGGCTGAGAGCAGGTGCCGATCGGCTTCGGTCACGAGTTGAATCCACCAGCAAAGCGCAGCCGGCAGGGCTCTCGAGGCGCAGGTATTGGCACGCCCGAATCGGCGAAAACGCTCCTCGGTAGCTGTTACCTAGGATCTAGAAATAATTGGGCGCAGGAGGATAAGCATCGGAATGATGCCGTCACCGTGTGTTGTGTCAGACAGCCTGGAGGTCCTCAAGGGATCGCGCGCTTGTGCTGGACCGCTTAGACTGGGTCACAAGCCGAAACTGCTGCACCTTGTCCTTGAGGCGGCTGCCAACAGCTCTCTATGCAGCTAGTAGGCTGAGGTTGGTGTATCCAGTTGAAAGCCCACCTGAATCGTACTAATTGCTGTCCCCACTGTTCTGCTGTGCCTTGGGTTTACACATCGACAACGGCTCACGTGATGACGCCAAGACCCGTGAATGAGCAGAGTGAATGCCCAACGGTAAGTGACTAGTGAAGCTTAAGTAAGGAAAATTTGCTTCTAGATACGAGATCTTCAGCTGTTCACCCTGCTCGTAAACAGCATCGCACTGGGTGTTTCAATCTGTGCATTAAACGCTTTCAATAAGAAGAAGGCTGCTACCATACAGCCCAACGCCTGTGGCCCCCCAGACCGTTTTGCTGCGGACAGAACGCTATGAACGAAGAGACCGCTTCCATCTAGAATTATCATCATCATCGGGTCCAAACTCGGGACCCTTGGTCTCTACTATGTATCTGACGCTCGCGTTCCCGGCCGAAGCTGTGAGAGCTTGGGGGCGGAAGAACGAGAACAACCTTGCTGGAGTTAATATGTGCGACAACTGACGTAGATCAGAGGAGAGAGTCAAGCCTTGTGAAGACACTCAGACACGCGGCAACAACCTAACAATCGGTTAGCATCATCATAACAAGGAATGAGCATGGCGAAGACTCACCTCCATCTGCAGCTCTTTGTCCTTGCCAGCGTTGATCTCGTCGTTGATCAGCTGGCCTAAATTCGCACCGACCCCCTGACCACCGCCTGCTCTCCTTGCAAACGGCCATTGCGAGTACTCTGCCAGTAGTTCGTCAACCTGAGCGAATGCGCGCTCCCTCGCCTCGTGCCCAAGTGTAGTGAGTGCATTCTCGAGCACGTTTGCAGCGTAAGCAGCGCAGACCATAGTAACGGTTCGAAGGGTCCTGAACTCCAACTCCTCAGGGAGGAATTGGCTGCCGGGGAGGACGACGGTGCGGTTGGTGAGAAGGTTGCGTACTCGGCGCCTGATCTCGTCCTTTGCTGCGCCCTCTGCGACAGGATGTGTAGCCATGTCGAACAGAAGGAAGTTCTTCTTCTCGGTGCGCAGGATGCCCTTGTCGACAAGGCCCTTGCAGAGACGTTCGCGGACTTGCTTGAGCTGGTAGCCGATCTTCATGAGGTTCCATGTCTCGCCTGTTCCTGTCAGTAATAGCATTTGCATATACATATACTGGTGCCTTACCGCTCATAAGGTCGATCCAGGAGTTGACGCTCATCTTCTCGCTCGACTTCATCATCTTTAGGGCCTCATCCAGCAGCACTTCCCCTGTCAGCGTATCGTCGATAACCTCAATAACCCGGTCTGCGAGAGGGAAGCGCCGCCGCGACGAGTCTTTCTGCATGCTTATGCGGCCCCTGAAAGCCAATTCTATGACGATGCATCCTCGCAGTGCATATGAGATGTTGTCGTTCCAGAAGGAAAGGTAGCCCTAGCCTCAAGTATCAGCCTACGCCCTCAGTCAGGGAGCCTGCCTGCGGCCACGCACCTGCTTGTCCTTCAGGCCCATGAGGATAATCTCCTCCATGAGCGTCAGCTTGGGCTGTTTGCTGCGCTCGGCATTCTCGCTGATGTCACGCGGATCGAACGCAATCTTGTGGCCATTCTCCGAGTTCTCGTAGGATGTTTCTGGAGCGCGGTCGCGATCGTTCCGGGGCGCAGGTGAAGCCACGCGGCTACCTTCGTCCTCGGTGTTGCCCGTTGCCGCACCAGCTCCTCTTCGGCGTACCACGCCAGACGTCGAAGCCATCAGGTGTGGTTGTGGAGCGGAGTGGGGGTTGTCCTGGAGATTATGGGCGATGCTCCTAGATGGGCTCAGAGTTGGCGGCGCTCGGGCGCACGCGCGTCACTTTCAAGATGGGGGACCTGCGATTTTTGCGAGGCAGCGGGTGGTGTAAGAGAGCGTAGCAGGGCCGGGATGTAAAGATAGGGGGTGTCTGGAGTGTTCGTGTGAGACTGTGTGGAGAACAATGTTCCTCGTTCGTGTTACGGCGTCTACAGCCAGCTCAAGGGCACTCGCGACATGTCGGGGCCAAGCGGGCTCCGCTCAGGGAATGAATACATTCAACACCACCGATCTTCACATGAAACAGGTGCACGTGTGTTGGAAAGTGGATAGCCTCGTTTCTATCAAAAGTACTTGTTGCCATCCCAGAGCTGTTTTACACGCAGGGAAATATATAACAATGCCGGCAGAACCGACGAACCAATTCCACTCCATTCATCTTCGAACATCTTCAGGCACCCAGCACTCCATTATCATTTAGTGAGCTGTTGTAGTATTAGCAACCGTATGCAAGCTTTGACTGCAATGCTGCTTACCATCGGGCTGGCGGAGGATGTACTCTACTGCTTGCTTGACTGTGATATCATCAGTATGTATACCAGACAAAGTTGTAGAAGAACACATACCGCTGTGGATAGCGTCAGCCTCCTTGTCTGGGATCTCAATGCTGAACTCCTGTGCTACCGTCAGAGCTGTCTTGCGCTTATACTATCCAATGCGACTAACCTCCTCAATCGCCATAACGACCTCTACGGTATCAAGGCTGTCAAGACCGAGGTCGTTGTGGAAGTGCGACTCGCCGTTGAGCTATGACACGTAAGTCTGCGTCCTGCTGTGTTGTGCATGTCAATTGGTAGCTACCTTCGAGGCGTCCTGGACCTGCATGTTCGTTAGCTATGCTGCCCTGCAATCCCATCGCATCTCCGCATCGTCATACCTTGTCGAAGTTCTTCAGGAGGTCCATTATCCTGCCCTGGACCTCGTCTTGCGACAGACCGGCGCTGGAGGCGTAGCTTCGTACGGCCTGGACGTATGCGGCGGGAATGATCTGCTTGGGCTGGGCGAAGGCGCGCGCCGGGCGGGCAATTGAGGCCTGGCATCGGGGAGCAGCGCGGACGGCGGACCTTGCGGACCTGAGGAGAGCTGTGCGGAACATGTTGGGTGGGTGAGAGCGTGTCGAAGGGCGATGGGTCGGGGTGGGAGGTTGAAGTTGATGATGCTAGACGACTGCAAAGAAAGCTGCCGAAATGCGTGCACGTGACTTATGATGCACACCCAACAACACACGGCAATAACAGAACGAACACGGAAGGAAGTGCCTGTCGAAGCTTCGAATAGACTAAGCAAGTGCATCAAATCCTTCTACACCACGCTGCAACCCCAGGCTTGCCTCTCGCCGCATCGTCGACGCCCCCGCATCCGACCAATCACAGCGATTCCGTTACATTCGGCATCTCGACGTTCAAGCTTGCGACCTCACAATTGTCTGCCAGTTCGACATCTCCCACCGCCGCCCACACAACTCGCACACGCCCACGATGGCCAGCACCAAGCCATTGACGATGCTGGCACGTGGCTCATCGGCCACAACACTGCTCAGGCAGTCACAGTTCGCTCCACGCTTCGCCTCGCCCGCCACCGTCGCCTTCTTCAGCACAACCTTCCCTCGCGCCGCCACGCCTGCCGGACCTCCTCCTCCCGGTTTCCGGTTACCGCGTCAGAAGAAGTGGGATGAGGGCGAGTCGGCATTAGACAAGGCAGGCAAGTACTTCTTGCTCGTGGAGATGTTCCGCGGCATGTACGTGTCGCTGGAGCAGTTTTTCAGGCCACCGTAAGTGCTCAATCGGCGTCCTCGTCTTTCACAGAGGCATTGGAATGCTGGTTCTGACGGTTGGTTAGATACACCATATTCTACCCTTTCGAGAAGGGCCCGATTTCCCCCCGCTTCCGCGGCGAGCACGCCCTGAGACGGTACCCAACTGGCGAGGAGCGTTGCATTGCCTGCAAGCTCTGCGAAGCTATCTGCCCGGCGCAGGCTATCACAATTGAGGCCGAGGAGCGCATGGACGGTAGCAGGCGGACTACACGCTACGATATCGACATGACAAAGTGCATCTACTGCGGTCTCTGCCAGGAATCCTGCCCCGTCGATGCCATTGTTGAGGGTACGTTATAGTATCCTGCTCGATGCTCTGGCTGGGCAATTTACTAACGATGGTGCAGGCCCCAACGCTGAGTACGCCACCGAGTCGCGAGAGGAGCTCCTGTACAACAAGGAGAAGCTGCTGGCCAACGGAGACAAGTGGGAGCCTGAGATTGCAGCCGCTGCCCGTGCGGACGCGCCTTACAGATAACGAAAGAGCAGACAGCGAGAGAAAAAGAACGGTACTCAGGGTCTGTATATAGTAGGGGAGCGGTATGTCTAGCTCAGCAATTGGTTTCCTTTGTGATTGTACTGTGATTGTACAAGGGTAAAACTCAAATTTCAATTTCAACAAGTACGCAACATGCACTTCCTACTACTTGGTGATGTGAAAGTCCAACGGTTGCGTTAAAGTACAAGGTATAACAGACGTGACGTTTTGTGTGTCCTCGAAAGACGTCATAGTATTCAATCGCTGTACATACTCCCTGACGCCCAGACAATGCCAGCCACTGTATGGGATATCAAACGCCAAAATGCCCCCCAAATTTTGTGCACATCAAATACGATGCTTCCCAGATGATCCTTTTCCTTTCCGATTCCTTCCTATCATCCGACATCCTTCACTATCGTACCGTTGTATTTACTTCCCCTTGAAAGTGCCCTCGAAACCCGGTCTCTTAGCCGGCTTCTTTCCACCCTTTTTCGGCGCACCCTTCTTCTTGCCCTTAACACCCTTGCTCTCTCTCCTCGCCTTGAGGTTCTCCTCACGCTTCTTCTGTCTCTTCTCCTTGCCCTCGGTGACATTTGTGAGTCGCTCCTTCCACTCCTGTTTGCTCTTGTCCTTCTGTTTTTGCTGGCGCTTCAAGCTCTTCTTCAGCAGGTTGACGTCGTCAAAGACCTTCTCGCCCTGCGCACGCTTCTTAGCGTTCAGCCAGAGATCCTTCTCTTGGATGTCTTTGCGCTTCGCTTCGTCGTAGCCGTTGATGCGGGCTTGCTTTTTCTGCGCGGCTTCAAGGGCGGTCTTGGTGTCGGATTTGCCCTTCTTCTTGCGCGATTCGAGGAATTTAGAGAGGCCACCTTCGAGCTCTTGGCCGTCTTCCCAGGCGACTCGGCCGAAGTTGAAGTTGCGCTCATGTTCTGGTGATCGTGCTGGGAAGATGGAGGGTGATCCTGATCCGCCTCTTATCCGTGCAAGCTGCTCCTCTGCTTTCTGACGTGCCTCATCCTCCTTAGCTTCCTGACGACCGGCCTTCTTCGTGGCCTGGCGCGCTGCTTCCTTCTTCCGTCGGGCTTCGATAAGCTCGGCTCGGTTCTTTGCAGGTCGTCCATCAGGTCCGTCAGCCTTGCGCGCTGCGCGCATTGCCTCGAGCTTGGCGTTCAATCGTGCGCGAAACTCCTCCTGGCTCTTCTCGTCGATCTGTAACGGCTTCTTTTCTTTCTTTGTGTCCTTCGTTGTAGGTGCTGCTTCGGGAACGGAGGTTGAAGATGAGGCATCGGACGCTGCTGTAGAGATATTGGAATTTGCAGTAGTGGTGGGAGCGGTGGACTGACCCTCTTCAACATCGACGAGGCCGCTGACGTCTAGGGCCTCGATGCGATCCTCGGGGTCCTCAAGGCCATCATCCACCTCGTCGTCCTCATCTTCGTCAACCTCAACCTGCTTAGGCTTCTTCGTCTCTTTGGGTGCCGTAAGACCCTCCTTGAACTCAGCCTGCGACGCCTTCCGTGCTTCCTCCTTGTTTTTCTTCTGTGCTTGCTTCTCCTTCTTCTTTTCCTTCTTCTTCTCGGCCTTGATCTCGGCTTTTGTTAATACCCGGCCTTCTTTGACAACCTCTTCCGGTTCAGCGTCGGCGTCCTTCTTTGTTTTCTGCTTCTTGGCTTTCTTTATCCCCTCGAGCGGCGTCTCCTTTACAATGTCCATATCAAGGTCTGAAGAGGGTGCCTCTGAGACCGCGTCGTCCTCGGCTTCACCCTCGAATTCGCGCTTGCGCTTGCGTGCATTCTCGTCCAGTACATCCTGGGCAGACTTGTGTGACGCGGGATCTAGCTTCGCTCGCTTTGCAGCCTGGCGCTCTTCGGTGGTCTGCTTCTTCTTTTGCCATTGCGTCTGTGGAGAATGTCAGAGAAAGGCTGGTGCCACTAGCGCGGTGGTGCATACACTTGTGATACTCTCGTCTTTCCCGTAGTATTCTTTGGCTGGGATCAGCGACATCAACCCTTCGAAGGCCCGGGCATGGCTCTTCAATCGCGACTGGAGCTCTCAGTTAGCGGCAAGAATGGTGCGGGGGCGCTTTCTTGCAGCGTACCTCAAGATCGTCAGGCATATTGACACAAAAAGTAAGCTGCACGTGGCCGTGTGTCTCAGTGAGCGTGGGTTTATCCTGCAAGCCGTAACGTCAGCGTGTGAGGTTGCAGCGGCGAGGTCGTGTGCAGTTCAAAATGAGAAATCTTGGCGCAGAGACCTCTTTTTTCTGATCGGGAGGGTCCTACCAAAGTTAGTTCCTCCACCGCCTTCGCACGGACCAATGACTCGCCTGCAGTCGCAAACCCTCCAGCCTTCCTGCCAGTCCAAGTTGGGCGTGACTCGCGTGCAAACTGGCATTGGGCTCGCTCACCAGCATCAGCCTCGTTTACACCGTGACAGTATTCTTGGCTGACTGACTCAGATTCGCTCGTACCTTGCTCCATGCGTTGCAAGCACATTTGCTGGACACGATAAACCTGGAGGCGCATGCACAGCCACCCAAAGCAAACGCAAGCACAACCTCAGCTGCTTTGCCTCACATATGATCTGCAAGCTAACATTGCCTGCCTTCCGTAGCGCCTGTCATTCCAAGCAAGCATCAAATCCCTATCGTTCCGCCTGCTCCGCTGCTCTAGTCTTTCGCTCAGATGTCGTCGATGGCTGTTGAAGCAAAATCTCTCTCCTCGCTCACAGCACTTGCATCCAATCCACCAGCATATCCTAGAAATCCAACACATGTGAAGCACGAGCCGTTGGTGCTCTACATTGCTCGTGTACCAGGCAGCAAAGGTACGAGTATTATGGCCGTGCTTGGTTGATGCGAGTCTAACGTTTTTAGATGTTTTTCTCTCGCCCATGAAACCCCGCGAAAAGGTGGTCACCGCAGAAGATATTACAAGTTCCCTCTATTTCGTCCACGTTGAACATCCTCAAGATGTGAACCTTATCAACTACCCGGAAGCTCAGGACCCAGACTATCCGGAACAGCGACCTAATCCTGGAAATCGATTATCTGCGCCGGCCATTCAGCGCAAGGCTGTCCCAAGCACTCCAACAGGTGCACCAGCGCGAAAACCCGTCCCTGGAACTCTAGCTCCCATTGCGAACTTCGATAGCAGGCAAAATACAAGTGCAGGTCAATACGCCCAAAGGCCTGGAATGTTAAGCCCTGGGTACGAACCGCGTGGATCTTACGATTCGACTCGATCGCAAACAGAGAATGACATACCGACAATACAACCACGAAGACCAGAGGTGAACGTGACTCCCACCGGCATATCACTCACTCTTATTCGACGAGATCCAGCATCTGGCGCCCAATGGAACGTTGCCCGCATTGATGATCCAACCATCGCTGAAATCACATCCACTGAGCTGACATTGGCTGCTGCAAGAAGGAAGCCAGGCGCTCCAATGTATATCGAAATATCCAATCCTGGATACTCCAAATTCCTCCATTCAGAAACAGATCAGAAGCCTCCTTTACCGACTCGTACTAGCGACCTGTCAGTGCGATCTTACCAATCATCAAACGCTCCGCTACGCACAGGCGTGGACTATCCACCCGAGCTGTCATCAAAGAACGACAACGTTTTCCGCCGTCGCTTGTGGATGGAAGGGTCGCATCTTGGCGGCGGATTTGGGCATCGCAAGAGTGGTTCCTACGATCGCAACTCCAGTCGGCCCACTTCAAGAGGCAACTATGATGACAGACCGTCCATGGATCGGCCAATATCCTCACCATCATTCCTGACACGAGATGATCAAGCATATGGGACCCTTCAAGTCTCTGAGCGACAGTCGAGCTTCCGAGGATATGTGTTCACAAGTCCTTGGAACGGGCGTTGCGAATTCATCACTGGTGCAAGTGGTGGTACATTGAAGGTGAGTAGATGACTGTAACTTGACCCATATTGTAGTCACTGATTCACTCGTAGTGCCGGCATGTCATCCCTGGTCTGCAAGGTGCACCGCCGGCAGCTGCGACCGTGAGCGAAATGAAATTTAATCTCCCGAGTGTCAACAAAGCGCCGTCCCCTAGAGAAGAGACTTCGAAGCGGTCATCATTGTTTAAGCGAGGGCGCCATAGTCGCAATAACTCTGTCTCTGTCAATCGCAATGAAGGTGTAGAAGACGCAAGAAGCTCTTTAGATCGCATGGACTTGTCACTTGGTCAAGAATTCGCTGGAGGTGGTTTCGGTGGCAAGCAGGCAAAGCTGGGCAAGATTATCCTCGAAGACGAAGGCTTGAAGATGATGGATCTGCTAGTGGCCACCAACATAGGATTGTGGTGGCGGGCATACGAGAAGGCACAGGCTGCTGCAAGAGGTGATCGGAGTGGCTTCTGAATAGAGTGTCTCTCGTCCGATTGAGAGATCGATTAAGAATCTAGGGACCGACATCAAATCTTGGTGGCCTCCAGAGGTGTCAACATTGCACGAGCCGATTTGAAGTCTATTCCAACGTCGCACTTCCCGTTACCAGTGCATCAGACTTCAAAATACCCTGAAGACCTCCATGGTTGTCTTTGACTGGAAACGGAAGGCACAAATCGACCAGGAAGCTATGCCACATGAGCTGAAGCAGCTACCCCGTTCCACGTCGTCACTGCCTGCCACGAGAGCGCTAGTAGCTGCTCAAAACGTTTTTCTTGTCAATTCGACCTCCAAACATCACCCACCAGCACCTTTACCTCGAGTATACCTAGCGACCAGCATCGCTTTGTCACATCTCCACCTTAACATCTCTCACTACCTGACCTGACGAAACGCCTACCCGTCGTCAGGCAGCACTAGCATGTTCATTGCGCACACTCAGGCCGCCATGCTTGTCACTGGCATCATTCTCGCGCCCGCTGTGATGGCTACACCGGCGGTTCAGGATTTCATCGATCTAAGGACGGTCATCAACGCAGCAGCAAATACCATTGGCGACCTCCAGAACCCCAACAGAGGTTGGGGCCTCTTTGGCAGCAGCAGCAGCCAGATGGGTACTGCAGACCTCATCAATAACGTCACAAGCACAATCCTGCGGTCGAAGTTCCAGATCGACACGAACAAAGTACTGACTCCCTCCACGGCTATTCACGCCGATTACTGACGCACACGCAGACGGCCTGGCTCAACCCCATCAACATCACGCCCAACCCAACTCTCAACACCACTGCACCATCACCATGGACACCGACTCTTCCGATGAGCTCCAGCATGGCCCTTCCGTCCACGCTTCCGACGAGTACACCCAGCCTCGAGAACACCGTTACGGATCTCTCGACCCCGTACATTGACTACGTTTCATCGATACCCAACTTGAGTACGAGCCTTACCTCGCTTGGACGCGCCTGGCACCGCGAGATGAACTCGCCAGTCAATCAGGCTATTGGGGTACTGCAGGAGAGCATCACCACACTACAAACCACCATGCTCCAAAACGAACTCATCAGCAGCTCCGCCGTGTTGCGGACCGTTCGCGCGAGTAGCTCACTGGAGAGCGCCCAGCAAGCGTGGAATCGTTTCCTCAACTTACCCGGAAGTACAGGTAGCAGTGACTCTGGTAACGATACACCGACTTCATCCAGGAAAAGGTCAATCCAACGCTTGCCACCAGCGAACGGTAGACAATACACGCACAAGGAACTTTGGGGCCGTAAGGAGCAGTCTAAGACTGGCGAACCAAGTCAGAACGATGCCGTTATCGAGTGGGGAAAGCAGGCCGAGGACCTTCGTCGTGGTACAGCTCAGCCGTTCAAAGCATAGTCGTGGTCCCCTACCAGTTCCCTTGCCGCAGCTGGTCTGTTAAGTAGTTCTTCTCGCTTCAATCAATTCGATGTTTGCTAGATATGTTCTGACGCGATCCATATGCGATCCCCGCCAACTGTGATACGCTGAGCTCCTTCAGCCTTCGTGTGAATAAGGAACACAGCACGGGACCTGCTCCTGCAGGCTAGCGGTATTTGTGGCGCATGACTGCCCAAAGCCATGCAAGCAGATCGTGAAGGAGCCATGTAGCGAACCGCCCTTACTTCCCTCAATGGTAGTTACTATGACGTCGCTTCCGCCAAAGAAGCAAACAAACAGACAATGAGACGTGCAGATCAGGAACGTAGCTGTCACAAACATACAGCAGCTTGTCTCAAACTCTGTACCTCAACACCTCGGACCTGCAACCAACCATCAGCTTCTCCCTAGATCAACCAAACCCTTCGAAAGACGACTTCAATACTGTAATGAAGCCTGAAGCACTCGACGCCTTTGCCACACAAAGCATACGCCCAGTGGCGTTGGAAGCTGCCGCAGCTAATCAAGCAGAGGTGAAGCAGAACAGTACAGAAAGCAAGATGAAAGAAGAAAAGGATGTAAGCTCATAAACTTGCATGCACTTACGAAACAATTCTAATGACCGCAGTCCCCACAAATGGAGCCCACCCGACCAGCCCTCAACCGCCTCAACACCCCGTTCGGCCAACGTACAGACGGTACAGAGTCCGCAGCCAAAGCCGTGGAGGAAATCGCGCAAGTTTGCGAAGGCATTGTGGAAGGCGTCAAAGCAGTCGTGCACGAAGCCGTTGTTTGGACAGAGAAGAAAGCAGAGGAGTTAGCTCATAGCGAGGACCATGCTGGACCATACGACTCCCCGGCGACAGCTGCGGGTGGCATTTCAGATCTAGATGCCATTGCAACAGGAGTGCTGACAGCAACCATACCTGTGCAAGAGGATGGCAAGGACAATGAGCCGAAGGATGAGCAGACGTCGGGTGGCAACGACAACTCGAGGTTGTAGGACGATCTTCCATATTCGCGAGAGGTTGTGACAAGTCTGGTAGTTCATGTATCGAAGTACTTCAAGGAGGAGAAGGAACGCTGTGCAGGCAAAGATTGGAAAGGTTGGAGTGCGAGATGGATAGATTTCAGCGAGGTTGAACCATATTTCGGGATGGAGGATCTTACCCATACGAAGGATGAACAGCATTCTTAGGTACATCAGTATCACACAGTCAAGGCGAGGTAGGACCGCAGATGTATATTACACTCTCCTGTAGCCAACAACGTCTGTAATTGTTTGAGTATGCCATAGTCGAAGACGTCCAAATGCAAGGCTGGAGATCGGACCCGCCCTAAGCCCTGCAAAAGTGGAGAGCTTGCCCAAAGCGGCATGGACCTCGGCCCTTAGCTTGGTGAAGAGCATCGACTCGCACGCTCCGTCTCGACTTTGCTCAATCATTGACTTTGCAAATATTCTCGCAATAAAACTCCCGAGGGCATTACACCCAGATACATCATCCCATTCTGACAGCGTCGACTCATTCGAAATGGCCACTTCAAAGCACCCACTCCTTCTCGCTGCGGCCGTAGCTCATGGCGTACTTTCTCTCGGCCACACAGTATGACTTTCGAAGAACTCCGACTGGTAGTGGAAAAGCAGAGCTGACAGTTTCGTAGACAAAAGGCCTTGAACAGTTCAAACACGCTTCGATGAGTGCTCTTCCCACCGCCTTGCGTGGTGCTGTGAAGGCGGGCTGGTATGAAGGGAGTGGATTCTTCCTTATGATGGGTAAGTATATCCCGCTTCTGAAACTTGATGCTCCATTATCGCGCGGAGGTTTTGGATGCGCCGTTCTAGGGCCCAAAGCTAACAATTCTCTCAGCTATACTAAATTATAAGTGGGCGCAGACAGGACTGCTCGATGTCTACGACAAGAGCATCGCTGGGCTGCTGGTGGCTATCTTGGTTGGTGCAGCAGGGAGCTACTTCCAGAGTGGCGATAAGCCAACTGCGACTACGCTGGCTGTTCTTGCTGTCTTGCAAGGACTGGGTGCGAAGGGTGTGGCCTTGTGAATAACTGCGATCTGGATGTGGAGCAAGTCACTTTACGAGCGTGATCGAATCCTGAGTCTATATACATTATGGATCACCATGTTCTTGCTTCAAACGCGTGGAGGGAGTTCCGGCCAGTACCATAACAGTGTCGTTACAGGCTGCCGTACCATTGAGCAGCGATAGCTCTCACTACCCTCATCACCACCATTCTCGCTTCATTCTACTTGATCAGGTATGAACAGAAACCCCTTCTTCTCCAGACTCCTCTCAAACCAGGCACTAGTGTATCACGACACCAGGAAGGCAACGAGGAAAGCCACAGAGACACCGACACCGACGCCAATAGCAAGCTTCTTGTCGCCAGACTTACTCTAATTGCTGTCGGCTTGCTTGATCATGCGCTCTTCCGCCTCGCGGATCACCGTGAAGGGTTTGCTGATATCCCATGTGGAGCCATTGTGGGGGTTAAAGGTCTTAGGATGGTAGCTGCGGAAGATGTTGCGCTCCATGGCGTAGCCGGTAACCTCGACCGGAGGAACGTTGAGGTGCTTGTTGGGAAAGTCGGAGACACGAGGCTAGAAGTTCCATCCGGTGACGCCAGCGCTGATGTCTGTAGAGCATGTCAGTGGTGCTGTCGGAGTGGTCGGTGGTTGGGTACTTACTCTGAGAAAAGGCAACGATGAACCTCTCAGGCCCTAGGCCTCTGTAATCGTAAAAGACGTCAGTCTCGTTTGTGAGGACTGGTTCTACGCGAAATATGAGTTTTATTGATAATACGATAATGTGATGATTTACTCTTGGTGCCCGGCGCCTCGAACATCAACCACTCCACCACGATATCCTCTCCCTGGGTCTCGACGCTCGGTATCCAGTTCCAAAGTAATTCTGTCCCCAGACGAGCGTGTTCCACTGGGCACCGCTGTACCCTGGTCTGTAAACATTGTCGGGCAGACCGTACCTATTCCCTATTTTGGCATCGTACTTCGAGTGCCTCCAGTACCAACACCTCCATGATGTCCAGCAAATGTCGTTGAAACATGGTATGTTCATGCTGTACTCGTCCCCAGTACTGACAGTCGAAACTGCCAAAAGGGCAACAGCGCCAAAGAGGTTGAGGTTGTGCATGTTGGTTACTGTAGCAGGCTTATATATACAAGAAGCAGACAGACGAAGGAAGGAAGCCGCTACCAACAACTGGAAGGTAAATCCAAGGTTGTGTCGGTACGAAAAACGAAACTGTTCTCCATGATAGGCTCGGTACGTGTCTAAGGCTACCCACTATCATGATGTTGTATACGATTGCCCATTTAGGGATTTGATTCACCTGTGGTGCTCATGGCAACGCCTTGACAGGCATTCTCCAGGCTGACTCTCAGTTTGATCGAAGTGCTTACCGCTGGCACTCCAATTGTACGTCAGCCATCAAACCAACTTATCGTGAAATATAAGCATGAAGAAGTCGTTTCAACATGAGCTCACTAGCGTGCTTATCTATGAATACTGCAACTCAGGAAACCCCTGGATCAGAACCGGTGATGTATAGGTTGGAATGGTCTTGCCTTGGCTATCAGGTCGTCAGGAGGGCGTGTCATATCAGTAAGCGTACGTTATGATGCATCGTATGTGGGCAACACTGATAAGAGGTCGACGCAGTCCCTCGCCTGCATACATGGACGAGTCGAAGATGGGATTTGCGTAGAGCACAGGAAGCGTCTTGTCGTACACGGTCCTACATGTGCGTAGAACAGCCGAGTGGAAGCAACAGCTAGCATCGTTGCGGCCGAGGTGAAGCATCTGGCCATGAACCTTGTTCCTCGGTGTCTCATAGACGTCACACATCATGTTCTGGGCCGCCTTGTCAATGATATGCTCCTCCCAATTGCACACTATGTGCGCCCTTATTCCACCAAACAGCTCCTGGTATATGAGAAGTCGTATCTCGGCGGGCAGATCTAGGAAGCGGAAGGAACGAGGTGGTCGAGGTATCAGCATTCCGAGGTTCTCGCATATGTGGCGCAGTGTGACCACAATCGTGGAACCTGTATCCATCGTGGAGGTGTGGAGGAACGATGGAGGAGAGAGCGTGGGAGCCTTGACGCGTTCGGCATTCGGCAGGGGTCCAGCTGGTCGGAGTAAGTTTAGCCGGCACTCTTTCTCCACAGCGATCTGCTCTAGTCATCTGACTAGTCTTTTACATTCCATCTCAACATTTGCCAACTTGCCCGGAAGAAAACCCATTTCTTAGCAATAGATACCGAGACATATGTGAAAGAGCTAGGACCTGCCATTGTCGAAGTAGTCGAGATATATTGATGGCCAGCGCCGCGCCCATTCAAAACCGGCCATACCGTTCGCACAAGGTGCCCGCCTGCACCAGATGTCGATCCCGCAAAATCCGCTGTCACATCGACATCCCTGGAGAACCATGTCTGTCGTGTCGAGAACGCCGGTTGAAATGTCAATATGTGGAATCCTCCACAAGTTCGCCAACCGAAGAGAATGGTGACCGGAAGCCTGGAAAGCGTCGCCGAATTAGCAATTCGGATGGAATGGAGGATGGACCTGTGCGGCCTCGATCAGCACCTATACTGCATAAGGCCACAAACAATCCATCAGCTTCCATCATTATGGCATCGCATCTTGCCGAAGACCTCGACATATTCAACCGTCACCTTGCCAAGCATCGCAAACCTGGAGGTGAAGCTGCGGACACATCGACCTATCAGACCCTCAACCATGACGTACAAGATCCAATCGTATATCTTACAGTTCCCAGATTTAGAACTGGACTACCACCAGGAAGTGGATGTGGGCGATCACAGCTTGACATCCTTGAGCAAATCATGGGTCCATTCAAGCGCGAGGTTATAGAGCTGTACTTCAAGCATCTTCACTACCATTTTCCTGTCCTAGACGAGGAGATGGGCGCACTTCTTCGTAGCGGCCAGCTCGAGAAGGCACCAAACAACCTATTGTGTGTCATCTATGGCATTGGATCACCGCTATGGCCCAGATCAGAAACGCTGAAGATGCACCCAAAGCCAGATGCGCATTATGTTTGGAATAAAGCCATTTCAGCGACCCTAGAAGACTTCCTCAGCCCGGGTATGTCGACAATATCAACCGCTATTCTCGACCAGATCGG
This sequence comes from Macroventuria anomochaeta, assembly GCF_010093625.1. NCBI lineage: Eukaryota > Fungi > Ascomycota > Dothideomycetes > Pleosporales > Didymellaceae > Macroventuria > Macroventuria anomochaeta. The sequence goes on from NW_022985365.1 coordinate 865,201, forward strand.
CCGTCCGTCAGTCTCCATTGTTGGCAACATCACGCTCTGTGGTAAGACTGTTTCGCTTGCGCAGACGTTTGGCCTGCATCGCGACCCAGCGAAGTGGAATATCACAGAGAACGAGAGATCTGTTCGGGTTCGTCTGTGGTGGTGTGTGCTCATCACGGATACATGGTCTAGTGTTGCATATGGCGCTCCTCCACACATCACGAAGGGCTACTATGACGTGCCGCGACCGACAGTCAATTCACTTATCAGTCACAAGGCGAATCAGCAGCAGAAACAGGCGACTACTTGCTTTGTTCACTTCTGCGCATTGACAGAGCTTGTTGGATTGATTCTTCCTCTCATCTACGAAATCGAACCGGATCGCATGCAGCTCTCACAGCAGGTGGCCCACTTCAAGCGCGAATTGAACAATCTGGAGGCTCAACTACCTACATGTAAGTCATGGTCGAGAACACATATCGCATTCATGACAGATCCTGATCAATCTGCAGGGCTTCCCCTTCCCAATCAACCTGGATCTAGTAACCTTTGGTTCTGTTTCCTGTCGACGCGCTTACTCCTTGCCCGCGTAACACTACGCTCCGCAGTCCTTGAAGGCGATAGCACCTTGGGACGTGACAGGATGTATCAGCTACGTACAGCCTCATCAGCTGTCCTAGACTTCCTGCTCTCCCTCGGCGAATTACAGTTTCAGGACTTCTGGCTACCATACGTCACGCATCTCTTGGTCCACGCCATCACAGTCTCCCTCCGATGCACAGTCGAAACCCAAGATCCCGAAACACGTAATACATCCGTGACGCGACTTCAACATGTGATCGCCCATATCCAGTATGCTCGGGATAATTACGACTGGGACCTGGCGATTTACTGTCTTGAGAGATGTGCAGAGCCGGTTTCGAGGATTGCATCACTGAACTCGAGGGAGCCGGGACCACCGTCTGAGACCGGTGCTGAGATCACGAGCCTGGCACCGAATTCAAATGGACATAGGACTGGTGCTGAGGTCCCGCCTGTGCCGACTTTCGACGATACGAACTTTTTGCTCTCTGATATACTGGACCCGAATGCATTCGACTTTTCTTGGGAGGCGCTATGGGATACTCCTTCAGGCATGACGAACTTTGCTATATGAGGAATTGATGCTATCTGGTTGTCACAAGTGCAAATTAAAACTCGGCTTATCGAACCCACCATCAGCCCGAAATCTCCGGTGGTAGAACGTCTGAGACGAAAACAAGCTGCGCGCGCATGGTGGTTGCCTTAAAACTCTATCTTACCCAGATCTGTCTGCGAGCATGATTTGGCGCAGCCCAAACCAGCCTTTCGATGGGCACATCAGGAGAAGACAGAGCCGCATGCGAGGAGAGGCAGTATGTCTGAGAGCGCAGATGCCTCCATGTTTGCATTGGGTCGGAGGAAGATACAGGACCAGGCTATGGGGCCGAACGACTACTAGACGACGATGCGAGAAGCTGGCCAGTATGCAGTCGGGTTTGAGACTTCATTCTTAGATAATGATAATGTACCTGATTACAAACCTATCCTGAGCCCTTCGCAGTCTCCGCTCCCCGAACGCTACATACTGTTGGGAGCGCTGGATGTTGAGATCCCGCTCGGCGTACACACGACAACAACATTATCGCTTCACAAACCAGCGACACAGAAGTATACGAGAGGTAAGGTACAGCACACATGTACGGCTGGCAAGACATCTGCAAGAAGCTCATTCTCATTGACTATGCACAAGCGCTCAAATTCCCAACGATCACATACCCTCCACTCGTCTAACCTCTCCATACTAAAAGAGTGATACCGCCTGCATGAAACCTATCAATTATCTACAGTCTGCTCAAGCCAACAACCTCTCTCGGTGCATGGTAGGTAGGAACCTTCATATCAAGCGCAGCACCGCTGTAGCCCAGATCCTCAGCCGTCAAGACAGCGCACTTCTCACCAATGAGCAGCGCAGTCGAGTACGTGTTGCAGCCGACGTTGTCAGGGCAAATCGACAAATCAGCAACCTTGAGGCCCTTAACGCCGTGCACGTTAAGGCGCTCATCCAGCACGCCGTGCTTGACAATGCTGTTGCCATTCTTGGGCGCCATCGAGCAGGTGCCGAGTGAGTGCCAGGTGGTCTCAACGTGGCCTGTAAGAAGTCAGCTGGCTGTAATGGTCACGTGAAGGGAGGGGTGACATACGCTTGGTCCAGTTCTCAATGTGCTTGATATCTTCGGAGGTGTAGTGCAGATCATCAAGCACGTGCTGCGAGTTGGAGTTGAGGAAGCTGGGACTGGGGACCTTGCCCTTCTCGATGGGCATGGTCCAGGAGCCGTGCTGGATACCGGCGGTGATGTTGCCGGGAAGAGCATACTATGGTCTGATTAACACGTGGGGTATGTACAGCAGGAAAGGTAATACTTACAGCGTTGGTCGTGGCGAGGTCCATGTCGTTGGCGCGAGCGGGGCTGTCGAATGCATAGAACGGGTGCATGGACTGCACCTCACCAGCGTACGCGTCCATGCGGCGCGCTGTCTCACGGGACTTGACGTATCCCCAGACTTGTCATTGTCAGTTTGTACGCTCGTGAGTGCAGGAGAATACGTACCCATAGGTGCCATGTCACGCTTGTCGTTCATGAAACCAGCATCGAAGTCCGGAGCATCGTAAGGGTTAGGCGAGGTGATGTGAGTCGAACCACGCGAGAATGGGTACTCGAGGAAGTGGAACCTAGAAAGAGCATGTAAGCTTATCGTCTAAAATAGCACGCTCGTCGTCCATACATTGTGAAGAACTTGCCGGGCGGCATAACCATGTGGTCACCGAACCAACCAGCAATGACGGAATAGTGCATGACTGGCTTGTCGGGCTTGTCCTTGAAGTAGCTGTCCCAGCCGGATCGGAACTCTGGGCATGGCCACTTGTCCATCATGGTGAGCTCTTCCTCTGTAGGGCGGATCTTGACACCAGCTTCGATGCCGTTCGTTGCAAGAGGGCCTGTACCGTTGATGTTCCACTGCTCGAAGACTTGCTTCTGAACTGCAGGGTCACCACGGGCAAAGTCGTCGAAGGACTCGACATGTGGCTTAGCACGATAAGTCGCGAATGTAAGGTAATGGTCCTGGAAGTTGAGACCAACACCGGGAAGGTCGACAAGAGGCTTGACACCGGCGTTGCGGAGCTTCTCGGGGTCACCGATACCAGATCGCTGGAGGATGAGTGGTGAACTGAGAGTACCTCCGGAGACAATGATCTGCTTCCTGGCTTTGATGACCCTGGATGTCAACTGTCCTGGCGAAAGAGGCTTGGTGGGAACAACCTTAACACCAACAGCACGGTCGCCTTCAAGCACTACCTTCTCGACCTTGTTGTTGACCATTAAGTGCAAGTTCTGGTGCACGGCACGAGTGCTGTGGATGTAGCCATGGGCAGAGTCAGAACGACGTCCAGTGTCGCGGTTGATCCACTTGAGCCAGTGCTCAGCTCCATGGCCGGTGACCAAATCCTGAAGATCGTCGGTGGTAGGAATACCTTGGGATTCAGTGGCCCTCAGGAAGTCTTCCTTGATGGGGTAAGTGTAGTTGCCAAAAGAGACCTTGATTGGGCCCTCGAATCCGTGGATATCCCGGTTGTTACAGGCACGCTGGTAGGTCTCGTGCTTCTTCATGAGAGGGATGAGCTCCTTGGTGGTCCAGCCCTTGGCCTGGAAGTCATCGTAGTCGGAAGCAGAAGCACGTGTGTACATCTACACAATGATCAGTGGCCATATGGCCCATATGCTATCGAGTACTTACCATGAAATTAATGGAGGACCCACCTCCCAAGATGTGTGCGCAAGGTACGACAGCTCGGCGTCCATCGAGCCATTCCGAAGGTCGTGAGTAGTAGAAGGAGGCAGTCTTGCTGTCCAACTTCATGTTACGCGGGTAGATACCCGGTCGGAAAACCCATGGGTTGTTCAAATTCGACTCTCCGGCCTCGATCAGGAGGACCTGGAGGTTGTGGTCCAAGTTGGCCAACCGTCCAGCGACAACACATCCACAACTACCTCCACCACAAACGATGATATCAACCTGTCATGGTCAATGGCTGGACGTATGGAGGGGCAGGGCTCAGTACCTCGTCTGGGATCGTCATCCTGAACGTGTTTACCAGGTTGTAGCCTGGGTTGGTTTAGTATCGATTACTAAAGATGTTACCACAGGAGCACGAAGTCAACTGAGCATGGTGTCGCAATTCCAGCAGCAACATTCACCTTTTAAACCCGCCAAACCCCGCATCTCAAGGGCTTTCGGCTTCAAGGATATCTGTCACCTGAGGTTGTAACACCAAGCATTGCCATGGACATGCTCGGGCGGTGTCAAGATCCTGCATGGGCAAAAAGAGGGGATAGTACATATCTCATGCCTCAAACCATGTACATAGCACATCCAGGATGGCTAGTTAATGATATGTACCCTTAATTGAGTCTGCAATGGGATAAGCCTTGAGTGATATCTATGGTGGATGTATGCGTTGCTTGCGGATCCGGTGCACCTGGTGCTCGGCCTCGACGACATTAGTGGAGGTACGAAGGTATGATTGGTTTGTAGCATCGGCTGAGGAAGCTCTTCCAACGCAGTGGACCCACCGTCAGGATTGCCAGGATTGCCAGGATCCGCAGTGCAGGACTCGTATGCTCGCTACTGTAGTGAGATGCGGAGAACATACGCGCCCAGTAAGATTGGAAACACCAGGGTACATGGTTTCTCTTTCTGCAAGATAATTGCGGACCCGGAGCTGCGATTGTTTGGGCCATCATATTACAGCCTTGAAGTCGAAAGCCCAGCCTGTTGACGACGTGGGTAAGGGACTACCGAACTTATCTGTTCACGGACCGAGTGAGACAAAAGGATGGGAACGATGTGTGGACCTGACAAGCAAGCTCAATAGCAATTGGTTCGCCCCAAAATCTTATGCGATTAATGAATCCTTGGAGCTCAAATCATCGGCTGCAATTCTTCATCAGTGACAAGAGTGAAAGCTCCCTGAGCTCCTGCAGCTGCGGCACACCACGGCATTAGCCCGAAGACCGTCGTGGGGGGGGGGGGGTACGGCGTTGACGCTAGGGCCGCCGGGAATTTTCTCAAACGTTGGAGTCCAAGTCCCTCGTGGAACACACGGATGTGGGGTGCAGTAGCCTCGTTGCTGTCTGGGGGGGGGGGGGGTTTTGCTTTCTTGGCGTGAACGCTAATGCCAGAAGGTGCGGGGAAGTTCCATCAGCATATGCTGAGGGATTAACAGCCGGTCGTTGCGGTGCTACAAGTACCCTTTTCTAACCTCGCGTGGATTAACCCTCGCTTTGTGTCTTGATCAACAACACAACTGTGAAACTTTCCGCGACAAAAGGGTGGGCTGGAAAATGAGCTGTGAAATGTCCACACCAATTCTTATTTGCGGCAACTACATTTCCGAGGCCGAGGCGCTGGAGTGACTTCTTGCGGACACAAGGGCGGATAAAATGGAGTGGGGTGCATGCTGAGGCTTGGCTGGACTGTGCCTCGATGGTACTGATCGAGGATGCTCCGCGGATTATGAAGTTGGGTCCGGGTGGATCGCCTTCCATCTGAGGTCGTCCGTGAGCAGCTTCACTTTGACGACCAGGAAGTGGTGAATACTGAATGGTAGCTATGAACGTTAGCTTTGTTATGTCTGACTATCGTACCTAGTACTTTCACCTATCCATAGAGTGGGCGTGTCCAGTAACTACCACTACCCCTTACGTAGCAACAGTAAATCTCTCGGTTCTTTTAAGGAAACAAAAAGAAAGTAGCACTGGGACTTTGCCGAAGTTGGACAGGTTGACTCTGGCGCATCCGCATCGCCTGAATTCATTTGAAAGATGAATACCTGATCTATAGGTACTATGGAAAGCTCGTGCCTGCTGCTAACAGGTAACACCCATGAGAGGCTGGGTATTGTTCGCTTTAATGTAAAAGTATCCACCAACGCCATGACAGTATGATTTTAAGAGTGGAGAAGAAGATGTTGTAGGGTAACGGTGTAAGAGATGTTCAGATGAGGTCAAAACTCAAAGCCCAGCGGTCAGGTACCGCTTAGATTATCTCGTGTCGTTCCCAGCCAGTGGGTTTCGGGTGCGCAAGATCTTTGCTTGGGTGTGGCTTCGACAGGTCCTTGTACTCGCTCGCGTAGGGGTTTGGGTCTTCTTTCTGGTTGAGATTGCCGAGAGTGTGGTTCACCTCCCGATGCTTGCTCTCGTCTGCACGGACTAGAGTTACGTCAGTCGTTGTCACAAGACAAGGGGCATTCAAGGTAGGCTTACTATATAAAAGTAGATCTCGCATCGTGCGGTGACCTTCAGGCATATTCCAGTAGTCAATCGCAATGTCGGGAGCCTGCAGCTTCTCCCACTTGGGCAAGCGCCCGGCGTCAAGGTCTTCCAATTGGCGCGTGTATGTGACGACAGCTTCCTCTTCAAGGTATCCGACAAAGCGGTGGACGGTGCGAGGGCTGATGAGGTACGCGAAGAACAACGCATTGCACCAGATTCCCTGAGCGCCCAAAACCATAAGGCGCATGAAGGGGCCAGGCTTACTTATCTTGAGGAAGGTGAGCAGATGCATTCGTTCGTTGTAGCTTTCTTCAAGCAGTGACTCGATCCTAATTGGCAATCAATATCGACTTGGAACGTAAGTTGGAAAGTTATTGCTTACCATCCATTGTCTCGCTTCATCCGCCTCATTGAGTTGAGATGCCTGATCATACCCGCAACCATTCCGGGTACGCCTGCTACGCTCTCGAGAAATACGTTTCGGATCATGTATTTTTCTTCGGTCATAGCACCTTGCTTGTGCGTGTAGCCCGTGACCACATCAAGATTCCATCGCAGTATCTTGACAGCAATCAGGGCAGCTTTGTCTGATGCTGTCTGGGTTTCTCGATGAGCGACGGTGACTGCATTCATCTGGTCTTCGTTGAACTCTGGCATCTATGTCAGTGTACATCGACCCATGACATCACTGCATGCCTACCTGGATGAGGCCATGCCGCGGGTGTCCGGCGAACTAATTCTGTCTCCTTCTCCTCGAAGAATTTCTGGATTTTGGGACTTTCCGATGAGGAAAAGTGGCGTTGACTAGCCGGGGCCAGCTGAACATGCTGAACAACTACGAATGTTGGTCGTAACGCAGAGGTGTTGAAAGACCTGAGGAGCTGGGCTGTCGCTCGCCCAGAGGCGATTGATCCGCGTGTAGCTAATCTGCTGGAGATCATTGGTGGTTGCTTAGTGTATGTGTATCGATAAACGTTGGTGTATCTGTAGTGATGAGTACTGATGGTGAGCTGGAATCAGACTGAGGCACGCAATGGCGCTTTATATGATCAAAGGATTCATTGCAGTGACGCCAATGTCTAAAAAAAAAGCTACCAGTCCGAAGCTGCCACAATCTGGTAGCTGCAGTCGACACAGTCATCAAAGGGTGAAACAGGAAGCGTAAGGCTGAACCAGCCACTAGCGCGCAACAGCGGTCGGCATCGTCGACATGTATAGTGCGCGCCGGCTAGATCGTCAAATGAGATTGGTCGAGTAGAGTCACGTAGGACGTGTACGGTCGCGTGCAGAGGAAAGGTTTGGTGGCTGTGGCAGGGTCACCACGAATATCGACCGGGCTAGCGTTGGCCATATCTCAGCCGCAAATTGCCCGGAACCCGCAAGAACCCGAAGAAAATTGTCACAGCAACTTCAAAAGTCACCGAAGCATGCTTAAAAGATTGCGTCTTTTTTCGCATCAAAGAACCCTCTTTACTGCGCTCAAGAGCTTGCTTGTTGTTCATGCCCGGGGTCTCGGTGAACGCGCCGTTGTATCCACATGTAGACCTGAAGCGAGCTTCGGCATCCAACGTTACAGTTTCGACCACCCAACCCTGTCTCTGCTCAGAGTTCGTTGTGGATTCATTCCAGGCCTTGCGAACTTATCAATATACTGTTCGAGTCCTCTTGTACTTGGCGAGGCCATCATGGTACGATTTCGCGCGAGGTCGCTGTGCTTACTGACACTTAGAGGTACACTGTGGCTTGCAGCTCAAAGGATCCTTCACGGACACAGAAGGCTTGGATAGTAATATTGGAGACAAGTTGATTCTTCGTGACGGCTGTTATAGGTCACTGCCGTGCAGCTCCTTCGTCAGTCATCTTTCATATGTTCATTGCTTTCATTCATTCCGTCACTCATTCGCCGTGACAGCTTGAAAGGCTCTGGCTCTACTGTACGTTGAACCCGCTTTCACCACTCTTGGATGAGATGTCGTTGTGTCCGACGCCGGAAACAGATGCTGCCGATGGGCCCTTGTTCAAGTGCTGAACGAACTCCTTCAATTGGTCGGCACTGCCTTGAGCCTCGCCTTGTACCTGCACAAGATCAGCATCGAGAAGAGAGCGAGGGGGTGAACTATTGTAGGCTTTGGCAACTCACAGTGCCATCTGAGGCATTCGTCACGAAGCCAGTGACGCCAATGCTCTTGGCCTGCTTCTGGGTGAAGGACCTAGTGGCTGTATGAGTTACCTGGACGAGCATTGACAAAACCGAGGACGTACCTGAAATTGACACCTGATGGCACTATTAGTAGTGCTGACAGATGGGTAGGGCTCCCGGACTTACCTTGCACCTCACCATCAACCTTGAAGGAGATCTACGATATCAGCTCTGCTATAGTCTGCAAAACCAGAATGACGTACTCGCTTGTCAGACATTCTGGCTGTTGTTGTAAGGAATCGTTTCATTCAAAGTATTGACTGGACAATTGATACTAGAAGCTTGAGTGTGACGGATTACTTGAGTCGGTGTGCTTTTGTGCCTCTTCACGAGATCGACTTCTTCCAATGCAGGTGCGTAACGTCATGGTGAAGAACGCGCCCGGTAATTGGGCAGCATGGGTGCACCTGCCGCCAGCACTGCGGGGGCTTTTGATTGATTGATTGATTGGTTTAAGGTCCTATGTGAGTCTGAGACTATGGAGGATGAGGTGCAGTAGCTCCTCTGGTAATGCAAGGGCTTAGTTACAGGAGGTTGGGTTCTGTGAAAGTACAAGGATGGTGAGGGTTTTTGCCTGCAGGGGCTTCTCGAGCTCAGGGAAACCACGACTGGCGTTTGTACAACTCAACGGCTCCGAGTAATTTCATAACAACTCACATGCCGACCGTGATGGCATCTCGCCGCTCGCCCACCTTTCACTGCTGTCGGTGGTCGCGTGTGGTGATGCGTGAGCCAGTCCCACGCTAGTGTCGCGTTGTTTTGCGACAATCTCGTCGCTAATCAAACACCCCTTTCGACACATGGCAACATCCGTGATTCACCCATGAACCTTTGCAAGCACCGGCCGAACTGCTCTTTTGCAGCTCCACAGCGCATGTTTGCACCAGAACACCACCGCATCTGACCCCGAGTCTGCAAACAACACCCACTGTCAACAACCATCGACCCCCTTGTCGTCCCATCATGGATTCGATGCCCACGCCCCCACCAGAGCGAGGCTCTTCGCCAGAGCCATGGGCCACACCAGGCCTCGCACTAAACGCAGTACCTCAGCTCGACCGTTCCGTATCGACAGCTTCAAGCGTGTCCTCTCGCTCGGTGGGCTCAAGGCTCTCAGAAAGTGGAATACCAGGCAAGAGGCGAGGCTACATGAGACCGGAAGGAACACAATTTTCGGACTCGGCAAAGAACAGAGAAAGTGTCATGAACCTGGGAACGATCGCACATCTGCAATATTACTTTGCTCGAACTGGGCTGCTTGATGCAGCTACAGGACGAGTCGCAAAGTCGAGGAAATCAGGTTCGAGAAGTCCGAATGGAACCGAAGCGGGAGGCGACGTATCTATATTATCACCTGTGTCGCCATCTCTAGCAGCGTATGATTTCGGAGAGAGTCTGGTCGAGTCGCCCCACGACGAGACAGCTTCTATGGACTGGGAAGGCGGCGAGCCCATGATGCTACCACCTACCGTCAGCACCTACAAGCAAAACCCAGTATACGTGCCGCCGCCCCCAGACATGACCGTTCTGCGCCGAGAACTACGCGAATCGCTCGATGAAGCCAGCAAGCACCTGCAAGAGCTGGAGAAGGGTTTCGCCAGGGATGACCCTGTGGAGAACGGCGGTTCAGGGCCACGCTCAGCTGATGCGGCAGGATGGCATGAGATCCAGGGCCTCAATCTATTGGATGTCACCACTCTGGCCATCAGAGCTGCCAAGAACTACTACACTGCACATGAGGAGCCACAACGATTGTATGCTATCAAGACCGAACGTCAGATCCGCAAAGAGCTTTATGAAGTTTTGGAGGTGCTGAAGCGTTTGGCCATACGCAACTTCGCCAACGGTGTGCAGCCATATGAGGTTGCGCAGATCAGGCAGTGGATAGATGGCATCGGTGACTTGCTCGATACTGAAGAAGAGAAAGAGAGACTGGAGCATGCAGAGAGGGAGAGCTGGGCCTGGCGCGAGGGCGACTGGTCAGGACGGGAACGTGAGAGAGAGCTGTTGTTCCTAAAGTCTTTCGACAACAACGCAGACCCTCTGCCTGACTGGACAGAGCCCACCGAAAGCGAGCCTCAGACACCATTCCTTCTGTCTTTACAGAACGGTCTTCGACTCGTCCACCTACACAACAGTCTTGTGAGGAAATCACGTCGCCATTTTGAAGAGATCAAACAGTACCACACCGACACAGCGAAACCGTATCGATGTGCCGATAACCTGCGGTACTGGGTCAAGGCTGCGGAGCTACGCTGGGACATCAAGCTGGACGTTGACGTACTTGGTGTCGTCCAAGGCAAGGATGTTGCGGTGTGGCAAAAGTTCGATGCTGCTGTGCTGCTGTGGTGTCAAGGCGTACGCGAGGAAATCACTTCAGAATGGCTGAAGCAGAAGAACCAAACACGAGCACCGACCTTGCACATACGCAACCCGAGCATCGAAGCATAAGAGAGGACGAGCCTCTCTTTATTCCGGTGGGACATCTCTACGGACATTTTATCATATCTCCTTCGTTGTCTATGTTTCCACATACAAGTACCTAATTTGTACAAACCCACCGATCATGCAGTCGCCGGTATGTACTCAAAGGCATTGTCTGGTCAGGGACCGGAATGCCTCTGGGACACAACGACTACACGGTCGATGCCCACACATATTTTCCCTCCTGAACAGGAGTCAGATACCCCATTTTGAGCACTAGCATCACTTGCAGTAGCGTAGCATTTACATAGCCAAGAGGTCATGCAACTTATCACAACATTCACATCCTAACCTCTGCTTTAGTGAACGTGTCTTACTGTTCCACGGAAGCTACCGAGGATACAGCTGGGGATCGATAAAGTAAAATGAAGTCATCCATCGACACGGGACACACGGACGCAGTTGGTGGCGTCTGAGATTGACAGAGATGAGCTTCTGGAAACAGGGGTCAAGCTAGTGAAGATTGCGGTTCGCCGGGACCGCGTGTCAGGACTGCGGACAAACCGTTTTGAATGAAACAGCAGTGTCGCGCAGAGACAAACGTATCTTGAACGACAATGAGGGGGCTGGCGAGTGCATCTACATGCAAATCTTTTTCTATCACGTTGTTGTACCATCCACTCGAGGCTAGCTTCCTGCAGGCAGTGTTGTTTGTTGACGGCTGAGACCAAAGACTAGGCGAACGCGACTTCCCCGACTCAGCTCAGGCCTACCCTGCGCAAGACCCGCACAGTCGCTGCTGTTCCCCTTCCCTTTCACTTCCATGACGCAGAGCAGCTTCCGGGGTCCAGCAGCAGCAGCAGCAGATAATGGCCCCATGAACAGTCTGCGTGCGCTGCAATCGGTCGACAGCCCCGCGAAGAGTGAGGTGGCATCGACACCGCCTAACAATCCCGCGCCAGCGAGCAGCACCGCATCGTCATCACCGCGCACCCAACTTAGGCGCACTGCCTCGAACAGCAGCAGCATCCTGGACAGCACCACCAAGCTCGCCCGCAACGTGTCGCCTGGCTTGCTTGCCCGCATGAAATTCCTCAACCAGGCCAACAGCGACAACACCAGCAAGAACGCGCCTGCCTTGAACTCGATTGGCCGCATTGCTGAGCACAAAATCAAGCAGCTCGACGACTTCCACTCCACCAAACGCACATTCAGCATTGAGCGCCGCGGCACCGCCTGGAGCAGCGGCACAGGCAGCCAGTTCGGCACGCCGCTGATCCCCCAGCTGACGGGCGAAAGCGTCCCAGCGCTGGTCATGGAGCGCGACCTGGAGAGCGATATCAGCAGCGTCATCAGCACCAGCGACCGCGTCCTGCCCTCGGAGTCTGAGGCAGAGACCGACGATGTCCTTGACATGCAGAAGTACCGTCTGCCTGACATCACCAAAACAAAAAGCTTCAGCCAGACCATCGCCGAGTCTGACACCACTCCCCTCGCCGATTTGACACGCCCACCCACACCACCACCCAAGGATACCCCGCCTCTGCAGATAGAGGAGGAGGTTTCAGTGCTCGACAGCAACAATGATATGGACGTGGCGTCCTACTTTGCCCGCCGGCACCTGCACCGCACTAACTCCATCTACACACTCTCCAAGGCAAGCTTCACCAACCAGATCCAGCAATTGACATCGATGAAGCTCCCACCCACCACGATTGCGTCCGAGATCACCGCACTTCCCTCCTCCACACTCGCCGGCCGGGCACTGCACAGCTCAGCGAACGATATCCGGCTATGGATGGCCAAGGCTACAGAAGTGCTCAACGGGCTCGATGCTGATGACGATGTCGAGTGGGCTGCTGCCGCTGGAAGAGAAGGACTGGCCGAGGTCGATGCTGCGATCGGCAAGTTCGAGGGCCTCATCACCGTCTACATTACGGCCATTGAAGATCTACAGTCACGACCAGATATTGCGCTGCTGCCTTTGAAGGATCAGACAACTCTGGTCACTCAGATGGAAGAGATTGTCGGTAACTGGACCGAGATCAAGCGCACACTGAAGGGCATCAAGAACCAGGTAGAGATCGCTATGGAATGGGAAGAGCTCTGGAACTCAGTGCTTGGCGAAATCGGTGTTGAAGTAGAGACGCTCAGTCGCCTTGTGTTCGAGATGGAAGAGCGCAGACACCGTGTTATTTCTGACTCTGTCGCCGAGTCTGCAGAGAAGTTTGACATCGCCGACCTCGAGACGATCGTAGAGGAAACCCCGCGCCAAAACAAGATACGCAACAACCGGTTTAGTATGCCGCCTACGCTCACCGTCATGTCGCCGATCTCGCCCATTCCTCAAATCGAGCAGGAGAATTCCCGCCTACTGGAAATCTTCGCCAAGCTACAGCCCTTACGTGCATCGCTCGACTTCCTCCCTATGCGACTAGCATCGTTCGAGATGAGAGCCAGCACCATGTTCCCTTCCGCATGCGACGAATTGATGCGCAGAAAGGATCAGCTGGAGAAGCAAGAGAAGACCCTCGAAGCAGAAGCAGATGCGCTGAGAGAAGAGCTTGGCGAAGACAAGTGGGTGCACAGCTTTAGACAGGCTGGCAGCAAAGCTGTGGCTATGTACGACTCATGCATGAAGAGCATTGAGAGGCTACGACAGGCCATTGATGATGGCGATGATGAGAAGCTTGGTTCGCGCATCTCCTCATACAAGGACAAAAGGGATCATTACCCGCCGTCAATGAAGAGGGTGCTCGAGTTGATCGACATCGAGATGAAGCACAGGTCGACAGTCAACGGCGAAATCTTGCGCATTCAGCAGGATGTACGGCAGAAGATGTCTGATCTAGAGAAGGAGATTCAGCAGATGGACGCCATTCTGGATGAGGTGTCCGCATCTCGCAAACTCCGAGACTCTGTCTCTACGGTCCTCTCTGCACGCACCGAGGCTTCCTCCGCTATGGACACACCAGGCAGCTCGCCTGCATCGAGTGTTGTAATGAGCCGCAAAGGTAGCGATTATGGTACCGTGACTCCCGCTGGCCGAAAGTCACGTCAGTCCAGCACCTCTACGACAAGATCATCCGCTCCACCGAATCGCCGATACTCGAGCCTGCCTGTCGTTCCAGGAAGCACAACTCGCAAGTCATTGCCCGTCACATACCTGGAGCCAACCATAACCCGAACGATGGCTAGCACCCCTACACGGACAGCCCGCTCATTGACCCCTGCAACCGAGCGACCTGCGAACAAGCCGCGATGGAATGCAAGCACCAATATGCGAGATACCGTTGTCGGGCACCACCACAAACCGCTCTCTGCGACGCCACTGAGAAGTGTGTCTGGTCAGTCATCCATTCCTGTCCGAAGTCCTCTAGGTCGATCCTCGATGTTATCGCCTCCTCCATCCGTCCATTCGGCGACTGCAACGCCCGCCAAATCGTCTATGAGACGTCCGGTAGCGAGCACGCTGCAGGCACCCGCCACACCTCTCAAGAGCCCGACTTTTGTGCAATCATCGCCTTCCACGGGGACTCCGTGCTCTACTCGTCGAGTAACCATCGCCGAAGATGAAAGCAGCCCCCCTACCGAGGAAAGCCCTGTCGCTCGCCACACAGCTCGCCCAGCTAGTGCGATGTATAGTCGTCGTACCAGCCTTTTGCCTACGCCCAAGCCACGCACTACCTCAGCGACCAATCTGTTCACCCCTGCTTCGACACCTGCTCGCACTACCAGCAGACTTGGCAACGCCGAAGAAGGCAGGAAGAGTAGGGCTGGCGATGGCCGATCCAGCCGTGTTAGCGGTCGACAATCAAGCCTTGGTGTCACTGGCCGCCAGTCAAGTCTCGGCGTTAGTGGGCGGCAATCGAGCGCGGGCGATAGACCGGTTTGGAGATAGGCTCTCACAAAGCGACCGTATCTCCTGGACACTTGAGGCCGTCTGACACACTGTCATGCTATCCCTTCCCATATTCCTCTCCTTGACCCTGGTTGGTCAACTCCTTCTTTCACGCCGTTGTCAAAGCAGCGGTCTCGACACCTAGCATTTTACAAGCGACGGTGGGTTTTCACATGGTGCATGAGTTGCATGTGCCGGCGTTCATGGCGGATGGGAGAGAGTATCCTATACCCCGGTGTTTGCTTATTTGATTGTTTGTGGGTTTTTGTTTTCGGATACAGCGCGCGACTGTACATCATCAATGGACAGTGAACAGCGCTCAGCGCTATACAACAGGCACGAGCTTGTACACCAGGGCGTTCAAATTGCGAGACTTGTGTGCTGTAGTATGGAAGGAGACTAATGGTATATCCGAGCGTCAGAGCACAACGTTGTAGAGAGATAGAGATACCATAGTGAATCGACGTATCAGCATCGGCACTTTTCTTCTGCTTCAAACTATGTCTTGCTATTGGTAGATCAGTTCCTTCCTGGGTCCTCTTGCTGCCTCGCCAGAGCATTACCACCATAGTCCCTCTCCATGTAGTGTCCCTCCCTACTCCTGTGCACATTCATGTTCTCGAGGAAGACGTTCGTGTCATGGTGCTTGTCGCATCTTCCAAGGCGGGAGAATTGATCGACGTTCAGTCGCAAAATTTTACCCTGCAGTCTATCAACTGTGCAGCGTTTCGTGCTTGGCTGATCATTGGACGAAGGTGGACTTGCTTCGGGCGGAGGCATGTATTGCGCCATAAAGGATGGTACATTCCCGTCATTGAGGTACGAGGCTTGATTAGTGTTGGCAGGGGTTGCATGAAAGGCCTGATTATAATCATAAGTTCCTCCGAGACCTTTGTGATGGCGACCGTAGCAAGTAGCTGACAGCTCTGCTATCAAGTTGTTGTTCAACATGTCGAGCTTAACGGCCGGGTCGCGACGAACTTTATCCACAGCTAAGGTAGACTCCTGTATCGACGATTCCAGAGTTTGGATGCGGTCAAGATCACCGGCGTTTTGCGGCTTGAAGCGGTCATTAGGGGTTTCGCGTCCAGGGCTTATGGGTAGAGTCTGTGACGACCTGGGTAGACTTTGGGGTCCGGAAAAAGTTGTGTGAGTTGGTTGTACCAAGCTATTTGTCCCCCTCTACGCTCAGATGGGTGGTCAGCTTTGTTAGAGTGGGCCGATCGTACTCGCATGGAAGTTCGGCTGGCACTTCATGAAGTCGACAGCTGTCGTTCGACGGCTTGCAGACATTGGATTCTAGAGAGTTATTGATGCCAAGATTTGCAAGCATGCGTTGCATCTGGTCCATAATTGCACCCTGTTGCATCGGTGACAATGCGGGTGGATATATACAATCCTGAGGGACGTCGAAGCAAGAGGAGGCCATAATAAGGGAACCAGGATTGATTCTGCTGGCGATATCAGGTCGTGTGGAAGTAAGAGTGGCTTCTTCCATGTAAATCTACTTATATGTAAAGCTTAATGTGCGCCTCACCAACACATTGGCAGCCGAATGGCAAGAGAAATATTGCCAGCATAACGACAGCGCAAGAGTACATCGCCAACTCCTGTGAGTATTTCTATGTAGTGATTAATACCGGACGTAAATCCAGCTAGAAAAGACACATGGTCGCGTGTACGTAAGTATGAGATCGCAACAAAAGAAAAGGCTGACGTGGAGACATATGAGTTGGCTACTTGTGGTGTGGGGGTCAGCAGTGTATCGTACATCCTCTTAAAAGACGTGCCGTGGCGTCGGATCCCATCCGCAAAGTAAGTTGTTGTGTCAGGTGTGATGGGCCCGGAGTTATCGATATCCAGACATTGTATAGCTGAAGTGGAATTGATAATGAGTGGAACTGATGATGAGTGGAATGGGCGATGTCGTGACGCAGCATGGTCGCCACGTTGTATCCGGCCGTTTGATGTTGTACATGTGTAGTGAGTAGCGACCCGAAGCGAAGAAGAGACACTGCCGCTGTGACGAGTTCAACCCGATACCTTCCCGAACATAGGCGGGCAAGGAGATGTCCCAATCGACAATGTCCAAAAGAACCCACACGAGCGCCGTCTGGAACACGCAACCCAAGAGAAGCTGGCTAAGAGCAAACGGACCCATTAGAGTCACATTGGCCTTGAGTCTAATCTGACAATCTGTTACAACGGAGGTCTGCAAGAGGGCGTACACAACGGCAAATATCCTCATAAGGGCGAGTGACATTATAGGATTGGGTGACGCATTCAGGTCGTGCCTTGTGCTGTGGATACATCATTTCGCGTACATGACGAGGAACGCAGGGATGCACCCGAATACGTATAAATCGAGCAGACAACCTAACGTGGTTGCAACGTGAAAGCCTACATTTCCAACGTGCCCAGTATGTTAATCTCTTGCAGATAGGCTAGACCGTGTAATCTGCTTAGACGTCTTCTATATATGAGGTTATGCTCGACGCGAAGGTGCGTTGCTTTCTCGATATATTTCCAGCAGTTGCAGAGGGCAAAGAAGCGGACCCATAAGGGTACAAGGTTCAGACCGTCATACAAGACAAGACATCCGTATGGACAACTTTTTCTGCCAAGATAGTAATCGACGAGGTTTCTGTAGCATTTGTCACCGATAAGATGGCCACAGGGCTGGTAGCAAAGTGGAAGGCAAACAACCTCGTCTGCGTTTGCAGGATCGCCTCTCTCGCCAAATGTGTCGTGGCACACATAGCAGCGTTCGTCGACTGGCCAGGGAGCTGCAGGCACCGATTGCGGGCTCGTAGGATTCGTGGAAGGTCGTTGAAGATCGGCATCTTGGCGATCTTTACTGGACTACAAGACGATATATGAGAAGACGTGGAATGCGTAACAGAAGAGGTGAGGAATGATCAAGCGAAGACGAGAGAATTATGAAGGGAAACGAGACGAAGACATGTGGCTTGTTTGAGCACAACTGAGACAGCAGGCAAATGAAGAGTCCAAGCTGCAAGAGCGATCTTGTAAGCATTCGTCCTGTTGCTAAGAAAAGTGGAGCAACCTAGAGCTTTGACAAGGCCAACCAGGGTAGTGGGCATGCACGTAGCCGGGTTGCATTAAAACGAAACTGCACTGAAGTCAGTCCAAAGTACACCACAGAGCAACAGAATAAGGAGACTCTGTTCAAAAATGTGGAGTCACAACGTGGGCTCGGCTCCAAAGTCGGACGAACCAAGGTTGTGTGCTCACAAATATCAGCGCAGGATATTTGAGCCAGCACGATCAACCGTACACCTCTACCTTCACCGTTTGCACTTTCCCAACCGCTAAGATGGGCTGCAAACCAAGCAAGCCACCGGCTCACAAGGTCATGAAAAGACGCTCTCAACCGCAGCCACGATCCACAACCATGCCTTTGGTGGAAGACTTCCCACGTAATTACAGGTTCATAAAAAACCTAGGGAAAGGCGGGGAAGGCCAGGTGCAGGAGTTCGCCCAAAAGCGCACTGGCACGCTGGTTGCCGTGAAGGTTATCAAGCGGAGACGAGGCGGTCGGCCGCGCGAAGTTGGATTCCTGAGTAAGCTCCCCGAGAACGACTATATCATCAGATATCTGGGATATTTCGACGGATGGCCAGATTGGGACTACTACACGATCGTCCTTGAGCATTGCCCGGGTGGCGACCTATACCAGTTTTATAAGAAGTGCACAGCGTCAAACGATCAGGCTGTCTTCTCTGAGGCGTTCATGTGGACCGTTTTCAGTCAGGTGGCAAAGGCACTTGCGTTCATCCACGAAGGTGTAGGGTGTAGGAACCCGCGCGACGCAGAAAAATGGCGATCACTAATACACTGCGATATCAGACTGGAAAACATCCTGATCAAAAGTCTGGGGACAAATAGCACTTACTCGTCGATAGTCATCAAGTTAGCGGACTTCGGTCTCGCAGGGTACTATGATCCGAGAGCTACAGGTCCTAACCACCTAGGAACGCCTGCATACTGGGCGCCAGAATTGGACTGGGAGAGATTACTGTATACGCCAGCAAATGATGTCTGGGCTATCGGAGCGGTGATGCACCATCTTGCTCACGGCTTCTTACCGATTGAGGATCCCTGGACCACCATAAAAAGGTGGGAGAAATGGAATGCAGGGCAGCCGTATCCAAGTAACTGGCCCATCAAGAATGAAGAATCCTGGTGGTGTGCATACGCGAAGCGTGAGGTCGTACCCATCAACCTCGAGCCCGGGAGTCACACGGAGGACTGGCGGAGGAAACGACCAACGCCAAAGTATTCGAACGCACTGAATGATTGCTTAAGCCTGGCGCTGAAAATACACGCTTATGATCGGCCAGAAGCTGGCAAGCTTGCGCGACATATCGAGTCGACACGAACGGATGTCTTGGTCAAAGCTCGAGCAGGTCAAGCTACCAATGATAGTGAGAACATGGAACTAGTGACGGGGCGTGGCATCTCCACGTTCAGGGGGCATCCAAAGGGAGATGGTTTGCGTCAAAGAATGACGTGAGGGGTCAGCGATGCGTTGGGGAAGGAGAGATGGCCATGGCAGAGGCGTTCACGAGTCATTCGCCGAAACGGGGGATAAGCAATTTAACAGGTTCATGGCGTACGAAGAAAGAGACAAGTCGCCTCGAAGAATGGTATAGATGTTTGGACTTTGTTGGTGGATGACTATGATCGACGCGTTGTTCGCTAAGACGCGCCTGCTCAACTTGGAGCTAGCTGACTAATCACCAATTCTCTCCTTCCTCTTTCCTCGTCATTCGTCCTTCATCATCAACAACACGAATAACATAGGCAGTTTGCACAATCAAATGTCACGTTGCGTTGATATTGCTTCATAGAGTCGAACTCTAAGCGGCTGGCTCGAACCGGGAACGATCGAAGTTGCAGGAGTTCTGATCAGGACTCGAGCACAAGCAATGACCGTATGTACAACACTCCCTGCTTCCCTGCCTCCTACCCTTATGTGATGAACGGAAGCGCTGGTCTGAACCACCAACGTGACTCCCAATACACTTGAACCGAGAGCTTCCTCCCCTGCCCATTGCGCTTTCTTGTGGTTAGCGCTCGCAAGCCCGGACAGATGCGATGGGAACAGACAGGCGAAGAGCTCGATGCGCGAGACTAAGATAGCTCTGATTGAATTGCATCTCCACCATCGTATCACCTCTGAAGCTGCAGGACAGTTGCTGACTCGAACACAGATGCAGTACGAATCTCAATAGTTCTCCGCTCATTATGCGCGCAATGCGCAATCAAACATCTAGTGGTATCTCCCGCGCCTTTTGAAAACCTAACGCCATGAACTGGATCTCCTCAGCCGTCTAGTAGACACCTTCTTCCAGTATCGGCACAAAATCAATCCCCACTGCATCCTCTCTGACTTCCTGCGGCGCGGGCTCTTCATCCACCATCAACCCGCCCAACTTCGAATCCTCTTCCACCTTCTCCTCCTCCTTCATTTCCGGCTCCTGATACCACTCCTCCTCCTTATTCTGCAGCATCGCCTTCTGCAGAACTTGACTCAACGCCTGCATGACACTTCCAGCACTACTCTCCTTCGTCTTACTCTTCATTAAAGTATGATGCCGCAAGAAATTGCCATTGCACTCCGTAATCGGATAATCGCGATGCACATCCTCCTTGAACCCCGGCCAGCCGACCGCATCATCGCAACTTATCCCAACGATGGTCTCGGACGAGACGTTGAACTCCGGGTCGTGGCGGATGTACTCGCTGAATGCGCGCTGCTCGTGGGACCATTCTTGTTTCCACTTTCCGCATCCTGAGTAGCGAGATTCGGTTGTGCAGTCCTTCCAAGCAGAGAGCATATCCATAGTAAGAGGCAGATTCTGAGCGACAACGAAGCCGGTGTTGAGGACGCGCAGATCGTAGCTGTCGGTGCTAATGGATTTGTTGTCGCGGAACTCTTCGGTATCCCAGGGAAGCGCCATGGAAGTGTTGCGTGTGATGCCCCAGCGGTTGAACATCCACTCGAGCGGGACTTCGAGGTGGGATACTGTGACGTCGGCGTCCATGGCGACGACGAAATCGTATTCGGGGACTAGTTCATGGAAGACGTGCGGCATGATCCAAGTGTTGTAGTGGTCGGGGATGGAGCGGGCGGAGTAGAGTCTGTAGTCGTAGCCGTGAATTTGGGCGTACAAGTAGTGGTTCATGACTGCGTTGGAGACGAGCTGGCCGCCACTCATGTCAAGCGATTCCCAATCAAGCGTGTCGGGGTTGAGGATCTCGTTTGAGCCAGTTGGGACACGGGTGTCGATGTCTACAATGAGGACCTTCTTCTTGAGGGGTTCGGTCCATGTTGTTTTGCTGCCGCCTGCGAAGTACTTCCCAGCTGAGTCGCGGTATTCAGGGTATGTAGGATCAACTCGTATGGAGTCGAAGAGAGCGACGATGGTGTCGCGTAGAGTAGGCTTGATGGTGGTAGTAATGTTCGATCTGCGCAGTGATTAGACACTGAGCTCTAATGCTGTTCGACATGCATACCTGTATGGCGACTTCACCACTTCATTATACACTGTTGGTTTTTCATGGAAGAGGAAGAACGAGAACGAGACGATAACAAGAAAGACAGCAAGTGCAAGATAGTGATAACGCTGCGTGGCTAACATTTTGAACTTAACGAGAGACTGTATGCGAAGCAAGGAAAGACAGATACGATAGAAGCAAGGCGTGCAAGGCGGGAGCGAGAGGATATCATAAGTTCCTGTTAGTCCAGAGTCTTTGAGGGCGGCAACATTAGTTATTCGGAGATGCGCGGGACTGCTCTTAGTGAACGGCGGATGTGCACGATCTATTCTACAACAGGTACTTGCAGAGGCGTCGTCACCTTGAATCAGGCTAGCCGGTGTCGGACTCGTATCCAAGCTAAAAACATACCGTGTCAGCGCGAATTTCCATAGTCATCCTCACAAGAATCTCGTATATCTCGGATGTACGTGGGGTTTATCGTGAGCCGTTACGCTAGACTTGACAAAACTTTCAGATGTGTCTTCCAGCTCAAAAGGTGTGATCGTGTAAGAGAGTAGGAAATGCTATGATGCTTGATACGGACAGCGCAAGGCGATTATGAATCATCGCAGATCGCGGGTCGGACTTTAGACTTGAATGTGGCTGGCTGATAAGAAGCTGAAAGCAGGTCGTTGGGAGATGTTCTTGTTCCAGGCTGAGGCTGAAGTGTCATTTTGGTGTAGCGGAGGCTTTAGGCACGTCTGATATGCGGTTACAAACCTGGAAGTGGACTTAGTTGTAGTCATTTTAGGCTTGGTCTCCAAACACCGCTCGTGATCGTGGCGCTTTGACCCACGCTTCGTGAGCAGTCTGATTGGCCTCAAAATCGTGCGATAACAAAACAACACCACCTCCTTTCCCCATTGCAGACAAATTCCAGTTGTGGACATTTTCTGTGGGTGTGGCGTTGCGCGCGGATCTGAAGATGTGCATGAAGAGATCTGGATCCAACGCACAAGCTGCAATCTGGCCCAACCTCCGCGCTTTCACTCGTAGCTGTCCCCGCCGAAGAGAACTGTCAATACTTTAAGGAGACCACAACCGTCGGCAAGACCGCACGACCGCAGTAAGGGGCGTTTAAGCGACAGAATGATGGTTCTCGGGTTCGCATTCCACAAACAATCGTCGTTCGGCAACCCTCGTTTTCTTGCGTGCAGCATCCGTAGCGTTATATTGATACCAACGAAGGGCGACCAATACAGCACTTGTAGCTTTTAAGGATCAACCAGTACCCGCTGTTTTTTATGCTCGGGGAGCAAGGACAGAAAATGATACTCACTCTTCGCAGAACAGGCCAAGTTAAGTTTGGAGTTGATGGAGCTCACATCCTCCTCTTGACTCGCGTCAATGCTCGTTCAACCACGTTCCTCCCGAGTTGCGGTATGCTTTGCACGATGTGGCCTTTGGCTCCTTCCTGCTCACCCACCTGCTCATCGCCCTGGACGTCTGTAGCGACAGCTTTGACCTCGTACTGCCTCGGCGCGTCTCTCAGTTCAGGCCATATGTCCAGAGGTAGAAAATCACCCTGAGCAAGCGCGAACTGCTCTCTTGCGCGTTCGTCCTCAGTGAACAATTTGTCCAATTCTTTTTGCGCTTCTTCGGCCTTTCGTTTCGCTTTCTCATGCCTCCTTCGGCGTGAAGATACTTCAACCAAAAGCTCTGCATACGCAAGATCAAAACGCTCGTAGAACTCCCGCTGGTTCTCCCACTCTTCGATGCCGTTTAAAAGTGTCGGTCGCGTATCGTCGAGCCACGACACATGGAATGAGCGTGAGGTCAAGATGTGTGACCTGACTTCAGCTGTGATTTGTGCTATCATTTGCAAAATGCTCGAGAGCGCTGACGCTTCGTTGCGGAGGTGATTGATATGGTTCTCGATCTGGTTCAAGAGGAAAGTTATCTCTGATCCACGCTCTCGTATCTCTGAAACGACCTCTTCGACCTCGTGTGCGTCCTTTTGTAGCACGGTCAACATTTCTTGGCGCTCGCCTTCACTCATAGGCTCCGGTGGAGCTGCGAACTCATCTCCAGATTGAGACGGTGCGTCGCCTGTGGCCTGCGTCGCAGCAGCTGACCCTCCCTCCGTATGTCGCAGCGCTGTGACGCATAGATCGTAGTGTTGCACTAGTCCCTGAAATGCTTGTGCGGCCTCCTTTGCGTGCCCTTCGAGATCGTGGTATAGGCTTGGTATTGGGCTTGGGTTCGAGGTGGTAGCAGGGGTCATCGGTACGTTCTCGATCGAGGAGTGGAGATTATCAAGGGAGGTATCGAACGCATCGTTACTGTCACCGAGCGTGGCTAGAGCTTCGTTGTATCGATCTATGCAGGCGCGCAAGGTGCCTTCGAGATTGGAGACGGTGGTGCTGTCGATGAAGTCGTAGAGGTGCTTCTGCGGTGTACCAGGTGGCTGAAGGGCAGCCTCGATGGGGGTCTCGCGCAGTACAGCGAGCATCGAGTTGAGACCTGAGAAGGAGGTATCGACATCGTGCAGTAATTGCTTCAGCCTGTCAGCAAGTTAATCTCAACGAGGTCAATGATATTACCTTGAATTCAGCCTGGACCTCAGCCTCTACTACGTCTACACCACGACGGACGGCCTCCAATGTGTCTACCTGCTGATCTACGATGTTCCGTATCGAGGCATTCTTTGCTGCTAGTATTGCGTTCTCCTCAAGCAGCTCTCGTGCTGTAGTCACAATCTCGTTGGCGCGCCATAGCACGGTCTGAGAGTTTAGGGAACGCTTCGCAGCAACGAAGTGGTTTACAAGGTCCTCGAGTGTTTGCGGACGATCGCGATCCTGTTCAAAAGAGTGTCTCGAGCCGGCGCTGCTGGCTGAAGCTGCAGGCGACCGGGGCGACGCCATGATGCAGGCAGTAACAGGCAGACGCTGTGAAGCAAAGGACAAATGTCAGCGTGAAGCTACAGGTCGGAGTTCACCATCGTCACAAGATGTGGTAGCTCCGGAGAACCACGGTTGAGATGTCCAAACCAGGCCTGTGGTCCTGAAACTGAGCTTCCCGCGGATGTTGGTGGCAGCTCCGCTCTTACCCCAACATTCACAGTGGCGCTTGCCGCTAGCTGCATGAACCCTGCCTCACGTTATCGCTCCTTCCCTCGAAGAAGAACTCCGGATAAGCAGGAAAACAAAGCATGAGGAAGCACAGGGGGAGTCACTCGAAGCAAATGACAAACACAAAGTTCGAGTTCAGTCTCTGTGCAAAACTTTCTTCAACTCGGCGATCTTCGCAATTTCTTGAGTAATAGTTACTGGTCTCGGCACGAGTTGCGTGATCACTCGGTGCTCGCCATATGGCGCAATTCGGTTCGTCGCCCCCAGCGCGATGGCCCTACAAGTCGTCCACCCCCACACAATCAACGCTCGTGGGTTGATATCAAAAGCAAGCCGTCCGCCGCGATTGCAACTTTTTTTGTGCAGATTCAATCGCAGGTTACCACGTAATTCCACGCAACTTTGTTGAGTTGCTCGTACTGCGCTCAGTTCCCTCGATCATCTCTTGCTTGGCAGTCAGACCCTGGCCATCGTCACAGCACGCGATACCGCCCTCAGATCTCGACAGCAGCACAAGCTCACCGCGTCCCATGATTGAGTGCTACCCGGGCTCTCGCGCTCAGACGAATTCCTGCGAACGCACAGGACACATCTTATCGTGCTGAGCATTTCGAGCATCTCTGGGGTGCTCCACACTAAGATGGCGTCAAATACCACCCAGACTGTCACCACTGTCGCAACAGACCGCAATCGTGCGCAACCTGTCACAAATCCTCCGAAACGACGCCACACGTCCTGGCGTACCCAGTTCCCCGACGAGGAAGCAATGGGTACTCCTACCGACCCGCACACCGCTCTGATGCAGGGCCACGACCATGAGCACGCTTCTGAGCGTTCACGACACCTCCTGGGCGAGAAAGCAGAAGAGACCGAAGAGGCCCAAGCGAGCAAGTCTAAGAAGATTGAGAAGATGATCACGCCCTACCTCGCCCAACATATCCCCCAGCAGTACAACCCGCTTGGCGGCGCTGGCGGCGCAGGCGCCCCTCCTGGCAACATCAACACCAAGTTCTGCTACCGCCACCGTCCTGACCTCCTGTGTCGACGACAGGCCGACGAGCCCTCCATGGAGCAGTTGCAGCAGGTACGTTCGTTTCTCACCAATTGGTAGACAGCCACTGACGTGTCATAGGAGCTTGGCAAAGAGTCACAGGCTGACCAGCAGAGCATCGCCAATGTCTGGTCACTGTTCTCCGCGGCCCCTTCTCGACACCGCAACCTTATGCTTCAGGGCATCTTGGCTCAGTGCTGCTTCCCTCAATTGTCCTTCGTCTCCTCATCTGTCCGCAATCTCATCAAGATCGACTTCATTGGCGCATTGCCCCACGAACTTGGCTTCAAGATCCTCTCCTACCTCGACACTACCTCACTCTGCAAAGCAGCTCAAGTGAGCCGCAAATGGAGACAGCTCGCCGACGACGACGTGGTCTGGCACAAGATGTGCGAGCAGCACATTGACAGAAAGTGCACCAAGTGCGGCTGGGGACTGCCATTGCTCGACCGCGCACGTCTACGACACGAGAAGAGGAGGATCCAGCTGCGAGCTTCAGGACGAGGGATCAACAAGTGGTCACCAAATATTACCCCCGTGCCTGAGGACTCAGAACCCCCTACAACCCTAGTGCACCGCACATCAGCCTCTTCCGACACCACCACAGGCACCAAGCGCTCCGCTCCCGAGGACCCATCCTCACCAAAGGCCTCGTCGAAGCGATCATGTACCGACGTCACACATGGCGAAGCTCGTGACCAATTGGCATCATACTTCGCTCAGCCCAAGAAGCGTCCGTGGAAGGATGTCTACAAGGACCGCTTCAAGGTCGGCACCAATTGGAAGTACGGACGCTGTTCTGTCAACATCCTTAAGGGCCACACCAACGGCATCATGTCTCTCCAATTCGATGACCGCACCCTCATTACAGGGTCCTACGATGCCACCATCAAGGTATGGGATATCAAAACCGGAAAGGAAATTCGAACCCTTACCGGACATACTGCCGGTATCCGCTGCTTACAGTTCGATGACTCAAAGCTCATTACTGGTAGCCTGGATCGCACCATCAAGGTATGGAACTGGAGGACTGGCGAACTGATTAGAACACTGGGAGGTCACACCGACGGCGTCATTGGCCTCCACATGGCAGAAAAGTTGCTTGCGTCAGGATCGTCAGACCACACCATCATGGTGCACGACTTCAACAACTACCAACGTGTCACACTACGAGGACACACAGACTGGGTCAACTCAGTTAAGATTGACCTTGCCTCACGCACACTGTTCTCAGCATCCGATGACATGACCGTCAAGCTGTGGGATCTCGACACTCATCAGTGCATCAAGACGTATGAGGGTCACGTCGGTCAGGTACAACAAGTCTTGCCCTTGCCACATGACTTTGAGATTGACGAGGACGACTTTAACGCCACCGCCAATACCGACGTCTCTGACACTGCCTCCCAACCCCCCTCCGACAATGAGGCAGCCCTGCCATCGTTCTCTGCTATACAAGAGGAGTCGGTCTTCCCCGACGACCCATCACGACTCAGCCCACCCTCCTACATGCTCACCGGCTCTCTCGACGGCACTATTCGTCTTTGGCACGTACCCTCGGGTCGATGCGTCCACCGCTTCTTCGGCCACGTGGAGGGTATCTGGTCGCTTGCCGCCGACTCTTTACGTGTTGTAAGCGGAGCAGAAGACAAAACAATCAAGATCTGGGACCCACGTACTGGCAAGCACGAGAGGACCTTGGTCGGTCACACCGGTCCCGTGACTTGCATCGGCCTCAGCGACGAGCGAGTCGTCAGCGGTGGTGAGGACGGCACTGTGCGAATCCACTGTTTTACAAGCGTCTGAGCGATCTTCATTGTCGATCTCTTTAATGGCTCATGCCACAGAAAACTTTAGCATGGCGTCTCTCATCCATGGGTTGACATTTACTGTATTTTGAAGAGGGCGGCGTCCCAAAAGCAACAAAATGTTGGCTCTTCATTTGGCGTTCATCTTGTATATATGTAATCCGTTCTGGCTTCATCTGCTTCTAGCTAGATACCCTCTTGCAATCGATCTGAACACTTTCAATGGCCTTCTTCTTCTCCTTCCTGTTCTGTTTGTCTTTTGCATCTCTATCTTATCAGCATCCATGCAAGACCCCTATCACCACGCATAAGGCGTGCTTGCAGTGTCGCGTGGTGCGAGAAGTACGGACCGGGTCGGCATGGCGTGATTCGCCGCCACAACGTATAAGGATTCTGAGCGCGCACGTCAGTCTTGTAGTTTTGAGATGTTTCAGCGGCCCGCTTGATTTCCAGGACTCGAGTCTCTAAGGAGAAATGAAGAGTGAGCTGGAGTGTGTCGATCCGGAGTGTTGCTCTGGCTCGCCGAGGGATATATGCAAAATGCCTCAAGCTAGCCTCAATTTCGAGGGGCGCAGGGCTGTGCTACACCGCGACATTGCTTCACCTTTCCACATATGTGAAGGTAGTGAGGTGAAATTCGCTCAAGAGGGGTGCATGTGGCGCGTGATGGTGTTTTGCCGGTGTAGGTGTTGCGGTATAAGGCAACCACCATGTTCCCAGCATCAGTGCACAACAACACTGCACAACTACACAATCCCAACTCCAGACAAGCCTCTCGACTGTGTGCGAAGAATCTCAACGCGTACCTTGTGACTGCATTCGAGCTATCGCAACCCTGTCACTTCCCCACAACTCCACCGTTGCGTCGATCGCGTCACTATGTCGCCATCCACTTTGGTCCCGACTTCAGCGCACAACTCATACACCGCATACACCTCGACGCCCCGCTCATCGTCTATCTCATCTGTCTCGTTGACCGCCTCGTCTACGACGAACTACGATGCTTCACAACAGTCTGGGCGACGACCATCGATCACTGTTCAGAATCAGCGACTCCCTTGCACAGACCGAGAAGCTCAACTGTACTTCCTCATGGGGTTCAGCCCGACAGACTCGAGAACCGGGAGACGGGCTAGTTCTATCGGCAGCCTGGGCTGAGCTAGCTCTGTCCCTGGATTCACACACGGATCATAAAACGACAGCGAGATAGACTACCAATCAGAGCACCATCATGTGGCGTCTAGTCGTTGATGTCGAACGAGATTGGCAAGCCACCGATTCCATGCCGACTATACATGGACTAGTACCCTGCTGCGTCAAGCGGCCAGCGACCAGCATGCGCTGTCTGGCGGTATTGGGCCAGTCGTCACCGTCGGCGGCTGATACCAGAGACCCGAAAACCGAGTGTCGGATTGCGTGTTCGATGGAGTGTTGCAAGGGAGAGCATGGACGGGGTTGGTTCGTGTGAGGATGGTTGTGGTTACTTGCATCGAAGGGAAAGTCCAAAGACGGAAAAGGCCAAGGCGATGTAGAACAAAGTAGGAGCATCAAGACATACGGAGCATTGGGGCTGTTTAGGAGCGTTGAGGCTGTTTAGGAGCGTTGGGGCTGTTTAGGAGCGTTGAGGCTGTTTAGGAGCGTTGAGGCTGTTAAGGAGCGTTGAGGCTGTTTAGGACGACTGAATGCATCATTGTACTTTTCCCCAACCATGCCATGCGGTCGCTAAAGTGCCGAACAAAATGACGCCTCATCGAGACGATGCTCACTTCCCGAACTTAATCCGATGCAGTACCTCCCCTATGGCTCAGTCTCCTAGTACTGCGCGCTTGGAGCTTTCCTGCCGTGGACAAAGTAGAACCTGATATACATGTGCACGTCTTTCCGCCTCACATCGTTCGTGACCTGCGCAATCAAGACACGACATTCTTCTTCTGACCAGCCAAGGATCTTGCCAATGAAACCAAAGGTATAGGGCTCGATGCCCATGGCCATGTGCTCGCGCTGATAGCGGCCAATCTCTTTCATCCGTGGATCCTTAGGCCACGGACCGATGGGGACCTTCAATCCGTCAGTACCAAACACACCATCAACACGGGCAAGAGCGTCTCACCTTCACGATCTTCTCAGCGACATCCACAAAGCCCGCGTCAAGCATCCGCTGCTTTAGCGTCTGGCCCACCCGGATATCCTTTGCAAACACCTTGGCCGCGTCGTGGCACAGATCCTGCCACCTCTGCATGGCCGTAGCATTCTCGATCGTCCCATCGTCGCTCTCGCACAGCGCAACAGGCTCCTGGAACTCCAGCCACCCGCCGGGCTGCAGATGCGCATAGCACTGCTGCGTCAGCTTGTCCCAGTCGCCAATCGCCCCGGACAGTGTGCGCACGTGTATGAAGTCGAAGTGCTCGTCTGGACTGTACACCCATTCTGACTCGGCATCGTCGATGTAGAACTTTGCATTTGGGGGGACCCACGTTGGTTGAATGGGCGAGAGGTCTGTGCCGAGGACTTCGCACCCGGGGTTCTCATCTGCAAAGTCAATCGCCCATATGCCTGTCCCGGTGCCTATATCCAGCACCCTTTTCGGCGGCGGCGAGATGGGCACATCGTAGAGTTTGCCGCCAAGGATGAGGGTGAAGATGTGGTGCAGCAGGTCGAGACGGTCTTGCTCCTGCTCGTCGTTGGGCAGCACGTAGGCGCCGGAGCGGTAGCCGTGGTAGCGGCGGCCGTTGGAGTACTCGTAGTTGAGGATGGAGGAGGCGAGCGAGGTGCTGGCGGACGAGTTGGCGTCGAAGGCGCTGTCGGTGTCGCTGCCGGAGTCGGGCTCGAGGTGGGTGACGGGCTGGAGGTCGCCGTGGTCCTGTGGGGGGTCTACATGGTGCTGTGACGTATGTACCGTGTCTGTAGGTGGCAGTGTAGGGCCCGCGGACGACGGCGCACTTGCATGGGGAGTATGGGCAGCTGTGGGCGCTGTGGGCGCGGTCGCTGGAGGGAGCGGGGACGGGCCGCTCTCGACGGCGGGGGCAGCCGACATGGCGGGCGGTGGGCGGGCGGTGGGCGGTCGGTAGGCGACGCAGGCTGGTTGGGATAGCGCGAGGTGCTGGTCTACGGGCGTCGCATGGATCTGCTGGAGGAGTGCGGAACTGCGATCACTCGAGAAGACATGGCCCCCGCGACGTCGCGGCGCCGCTCCTTATATTGGGGCGCTGTCTCTCCCGACGGCTGTTCGGCGTCCATTCCCAGGCTCACGGGTCTTGACAGGAGCAGGTCGCATGAGCGCTGCCAATTTCTGCGGCCGTTGCAGTCAACCCCTAGCGCCCGCCGACTACAGACGATTCACCCACACGTCTCCACCGCGGCCACATGGCTCCGCATCCATTCGCTGCTTTGGGCCATCCGGCCGGCCACACTGACACGCGCTGGCACCCCCTTCAGGCCTGGCGGCCGAAGACGGCTCCCTCTTCTGCACCACATAGTCACAGCGGCCAACAGCATGTCATGCTATAGCCAACGTCATGCTATAGTCCGGGGTCGCTGCCGACCCGCTTGAATACCACCGTTAGAACACCGCACCGAATGCACATGCTAGTCAATGCGCACCGCATTCACGCCCCACACATGCCGTCTGTCCGTGCTTCCCTTGCTTGGGTGCCCCCCCCCGTTGCTTTCTTTCACTCATCTAAAGAACCGCCGGCCCGCACTACTCTTACGCGAACACATGTTTCATCTCTGTGACCACACCATCCCCGCCACCACCTGGAACTGGCAGCACCGACAGAACGGACCATGGCCGCGGCACTCGCCCACACAATTGCGACCGCCGGTGCCCTGCCTGTGCTTGCTGCATCACTCCTCGCCTATGGCATTGCGCTCGCCGTCTACAGGCTCTTTTTACACCCGCTGGCCAAATTCCCGGGTCCGCGCATCGCTGCCGTGACTTCGTGGTACGAGGGCTACTACGAGATTGTCAAGAACGGGCAGTACTCGAGGACGATATCGAAGCTACATGACCAATATGGTAAACACTCATCTTCCTCTTGGCATGCTTGTTTGTTGTTTGTTGACGTCTCGCGTCAGGCCCAATCATCCGCGTAACCCCTCACGAACTGCACATCCGCGACTCGCACTTCTTCGAGGAATTTTATGCAAAGAACCTCCACCTCGACAAGGAAGGATGGGACGTCCGCTTCGGCACAGAGGGCGGCGTACTGACCACTGTCGACGCCGCGTTCCACAAGCGTCGCCGCGCCGCACTGAGTCCCATGTAAGTCAGCAGTCGGCCTCATCACCAATTCTCCAATCCGCAGACGCCAGGAACGAACTGCTGTTCCTCCAGCCGTGTCCATGTTCAAGGCTGACGCGCCACCAGGTTCTCACGACGTTCTATTTTGGACTTCGTTCACATCATCTACCGCCACATCGATACCTTCTCGATCCGCATGCAGGAGTTTGAGGCGAGGAAGGAACCGTTGAACTTGACTCATGCGTTTCCTGCACTGACGGGCGATATCATCATGGATTACTTCTTCGGGTTCAACTACGCCCAGCTCAAGCACCCGGAGTTTGAGTCTTTTCACGATGCGTTCCAGAAGATTGGCGGGGCTGGTCATATTGCTACGCAGTTCCCGCTGATGATTCCGGTACGTCTGGAGAACGCAGCAGTATGCTGTCTTGACTAACATGTATAGATGATGAACTCCGTTCCAGATGCCATCACAGAATGGCTACAGCCAGCCGCAAAGAACATCCTCAAGTTCAAGCGCGACCAGTGGTCCAACATCGGCCGCACCATGTCGGGCGAACCTCTAAAGACCAACGACGCAAAGAAGACCATCTTCCAGGAAATCTTACAGTCGAAACTACCAGACGAAGACAAGACCCAAAAACGCCTCTCAGAAGAAGCCCAAATCGTCGTAGGTGGCGGCGTAGAAACCACCGCCTTCGCGCTCTGCATCGCCTCCTTCCACATCATCAACACGCCCCGCATCTACGAACGCTTGCACGCCGACCTCGTCGCCGCATTCCCCAACCGCTCAGCCCTGGAACTGTATCCGTTAGAGCAGATGCCGTACCTCAAGGCCTGCATCATGGAAGCCGCCCGTCTATCCTACGGCCTCAGCGCCCGAAATCCACGAACCCGTCGAACAATGCCTCTACAGTATAAGAATTGGACCATACCACCAAACACCAACGTCAGCATGACTATCCCCGAAGTGTCGCACGATGAATCCATCTTCCCGAATAGCCATGAGTATATCCCCGAGCGCTGGCTCGACAACCCGACTGCACCCGACGGTCTCCCGTTGGAGCGGTATCTGGTATGCTTTGGCCGCGGCACACGATCTTGCTTAGGCATAAATCTGGCCTGGACAGAGTTGTACTTGATTCTGGGTATGATGTTCAGGAGGTATAAGTTTGAACTGCATGAGCCGAATGTCGAGGACGTGCAGCTTGGGCATGACTTTTTCATTCCGGTCACAAAGTTGGACTGCAAGGGTGTAAGGGTATTTGTTGAGAGCGTCGACCACTGATGGAGGAAGGGAGGACCGTTCGTGTGTCCAACTGCGCCTGTGTTCCTTCAATTTGGTCACCTTTGCCGCGGTTCGATACCCTAGGGATCTCTGCTCTTGCGCACCTAGCATTACTTCATGACAAGTGACTTGACTTTTGAAGCTGCTGTATGTGTAAGGACGACCTTCAACGAGGCCAGCTTCAAGGTGCTTGGGAGTTGTCTAATTTGGTGTCTCACTCGATCATGCATGGGTGGGTGCTATGCACTCAGATACGGACGACCAGAGTGAAAGACTGATTAGAAATTAGAGCTGTTGTCCCACGTTACTATGCTTCGCTAACTATGCTTGCAGATGTAGCCTCCCGATACATGCGTCTAGGGTTGAGGGCTACAGTTGAGAAATGATGAGCATTACAGCTCACGAGCAAGCGCCAGAAAAGCAAGTGGACGTCGTGACAGGCAAAGACACCACCCAGGCAGACTAAACGGCGAAGAACGCCAAAACTGCTAGTTACCACCAATACCCATCCGTCACTACGACAGAGATGTTATGTACAGGGGGACGTGTGTTGGTACATTCATGATACATTGTGAAGGAAAGCGGCCGAGAATCTAAACCTTGCTCTCGGGCTGAGAGATGTTTTCCTCATAACGAGCACGGACGCCAGCCTTGTCAGTGGACTCAAGGGAAGACGTCTCACCGTGGCCAGCGAAAGTCGAATGTGGCAGCCACTTGCTAGAACGACGGGGCGAGGTCTCCTTGAGCATGTTGTCGACCTGCTCGAGTGACAAACCCTTTGTCTCAGGAACAAGGAAGTAGGCGAAGACCACACACGCAGTGCAGGTAGCACCCCAGACAAAGAAGACCTTGGTCTTGAGGTTGCCGTACTGCTCGTCGATCATGTAGGGTGTGGTGAAGCCAATGACGAAGTTCCACAGCCAATTGCTTGCGGTCGACAGAGCGACTCCCTTGGCGCGGATAGGCAGAGGAAAAATCTCGCCAATGACGACCCAAGCGGCGGGACCCCAGGTGGAGGCGAAGAAGAAGATGTAGAAGCAAGTGAAGACGATGAGGCACATAGAGGCGGCCTTGCTACCCTCGTCAACGGTGCCCACGATCGCGATGACGAACTCGCAAATGAGCATGCCCACAGCACCGTAGATGAGGAGCATACGACGACCGAATTTCTCAACAGTCCAGAAGGAAAGCGGTGTGGAGCCGACATTGACAGCAGTGGTGATCATGGAGATGACGAAAGCGTTCTTGAGGCCGACAGTCTTAAAGAAGGTTGTGCCGTAGTAGAAGACTGTCCAGGTTAGTTTTCTCGTTCGAAGAGCGCGAGGTCTCCGCTTACCAAAGTTCACACCGGTCCACTGCTGCATCATCTGAAGTGCCATGCCGAGCATGACGCGACGGAGGTTGCTGTTGGGCGAGCTCCACCCACCGACGAAGCAGCTGAGCCAGCCAGACTGCATGTTCTTTGACTCAAGCTGGAAATTGGCCTCAAGCTCGGCCAGCTCATCCTTTATGAATCCAGAGTCGGCAGGCTGACTGCGCAGAATACTCAAGGACTTGGCGGCATCTTCAAGACGGCCGCGCTTGACGAACCAGCGTGGGGACTCGGGTAAGAAGAAGAGACCAATACCAAGGATAAGAGCCCAAGCAAACTGGATGGCAATTGGAATGCGATAGGAGTCGGAGCCCATGCGGTTCATGGTAGAGTTGTCAACTACGGCGGCGATAAGGAGACCGATGGTGATACAGAACTGGTATCCGGACACAATGGCTCCACGAACGGACTTGGGCGCCACCTCGCTCATGTAGAGGATGATGACTGCGCTAACGAATCCGACACCAATGCCTGCGATCAGGCGTCCAGCGACGAGGAGAGAAACAGTAGAGGATGCGACTTGGAGGACAATACCGACAGAGAAGACACCACAACCAGAAATGATGGTGGCGCGGCGACCAATCCAGTCGGCGAGGGAGCCAGCGAAGAGCGCACCAAAGAAGGTACCGGCGGACAAGATGGAAACAATGAGTGACTTCTCCCAGGTCTGATAGAGGCGGCCGTTGTAGGCGTCTGCGGCGGTGGATGGGTCTGTGATGTTAGCTTTGCATGGACAGATGCGCAGTCTCTACTCACTACCGAACTGTTGCTTGAAGGCGTTCATAGCCAGCACGCCGCTAATGTAACCAGAGTCATAGCCAAAGAGGATACTGCCAGAGTCAGTGCTTGTTTTGCAATCAGTTGCATCCAAAAGTTTACCCTCCAAAGGCGGCGAAGACGCAGAGCAGATAGCCACGCAGAGTAACGGGCGCCTCGACACGGTCGAGTGCACTGCCGCGATTGGCGGGAGGAGCCCAGCGGGGCATGTTAAAAGCTCGTTATATTTAAGCTATGAGCTGTAAGTAAGGGTGTATATACGGCTGCGGATTGCGGAGAGTGGAGTTGTTATGTGGTGGAACGAAGAAGGAATGAGAAAGTGTAGGGAGGGAGAGAAACTATATCGTACCTGCATCAAGCGTGCACGGTGCTGGAGCCGCGAGCGGTGCTCTGGAGAATTGTCCTCGTGCGCACCATGAGTTACTGCACTGTGAGGTGAAAGTAAGAACAAAGTGAAGCTTCCGAATTGGGAAGGAGTGTATGAGACATCCCAATGCGGATGGAACGACTGCAGCATTTCTCGGCCCCGGCGCCTCTACAAAGATATGTGAAGGTCACACACCGTGTGTTCGACGCGCGTGGCGATCCGTTTGCGTGGTAACTGGAGTAACTGGAGCCTGTGTAAGTATGAGGCATTGTGGTCTAGGCGCGACGAAGAGCTCGACCATCTGCTACACATCTTGGAGTAAGAGGCCATGGTCTTCGATTGCGAAAACTACCGGTCATACTCCTGCACAGCCACAAGCTGGAATACTACGTATTTTGGAAAGGTGATGTGACACCTTAGCCACCCAGCTGGCCGCTTTGAGACGAACTTCGCGTGGCGGCTGTTCGCAAATTCGGCAGGAAGGACATTCGAGAGCAGAGCGCTAGCTTGGGGAGTGTAAAACTGGTCGAAAGATGGTGTATTGACTTGCTCCACGACAAAAGGAAGAAGGAGATTTCAGAATGAATGAACGAGAGCAGAAGTTCTACAACAATAAACGAGATATTGGTGCAAACAAGCCAATGGACCGAAAAGAACATATAACGATAATACGAACAAAGTCGAGCGCTTTACTGCATCAGGAACCTGAAGTTGAATCAGGCTCTGCGCTGATTATCCCGCATAGCTTCTTCATACGTTGGCCGCGCGACTTCGTCGTAGCTTGGTGGCGCGTCTTCTTCTTGGGCTCTCTCCGAGCTGAAGCTGCGGCGCTGTTGCGCTCTTTGTGCTTCCTCGCTCTTCCTCTCTGGCCTGAACTCTCTGCGCGTGAAGTGGCTGCGCACTGCGCCAGATAAAGACGATTCGGCAGGCGCATGTGCTTCGGCTGCCTGTCGCTGTAGTCAGTACTGCAGGTGTGAAATGAGCTGAATTTAATTAGAAATTACCAGAGTAGCTTTCTTTGCCTTCCTCTCATCTCTCTTTTCCTTGAGCTTCCTTCCTCCCTCTTGCAAGCCAAGGGCGACGCCCATCACAAGGATGCCAGCCATTGTGCGAGGCTAATACTCGGTCCAATTAGGGCGCGAACCAGCTGGTTGGAGAACAAGGTTTGTCTCTGGAACTGGCAAGCTGTTCACGGCAAGTGCTCTGAGCTCACGACGTTGTCGTCGAGCGGCGCACTTGGAGAGTTGCCGAGTCTGAGCTGGAAGCCCGGCTTGAAGTAGGCGTTGCTATTGTCTACGTCTGCAACACATGATGAGTAAGAGTTGGATATATCGGTAGTAGACTCGACGAAATGGAGACATGGGGATGCTGGAAATGTTGCATGCGGATTGCTTACATCCTTATAGTTCGTTGAGCGTGCACTTGAAAACTAGAGAACGGACGTAGATGTCTACAATAGTACGGCTATGATGCAATCTTGTGTAGCCCGGTTCAATAGGGTCAAGATGGTTGTGTGGGAGTTGAATGTTGCGCCGTTGCTGTGAGGTTCTTACGGCCGGAAGTCATTGACGTACGCCGGGGTGGCGACATCACACTCTGAGTACATGTGGCTAGCCTTGCGCTCACCAGCGCCTCTTCATGTACGTTCAAGAGAATTTGCACTACGAGATAGTTCAAAGAATCATCAAACGCGATGCCGACCTGGTCTCGGTGCAGCCATAGTCGGTGTTCCTATCGGACAGCTGGTCTTCGTCTTGCAAATGACGGCGCTCGTTGCGCGCGAAAGTACCATGTAAAAAGCGGTTTTCTATTGCAATGCGGAACCGCCTACAGGTTTTACATACCACGTATGGTTAGAGCAAAGATAGCCATTCAAAAGGGGACTGTGTGGTTTAGAAACCTAGGAATTCGTTGCTTCTATGCGCATGGGCCGACTGCAGGTACTCACGCGAGCTCATGTTCCTTCTGGCAAGCCGCGACGTCCTGCCCTATCATGTCTCGCAATCTTCTATGCTTCACTTCCGTGGACCGGGTATGGATGATGTGGAGAGTCTCCCCGCTGCTTCGTGGGCGACACTCGTAAATTGGTCCTCAACGACAGCGATTGCTATCTTGTTCGAGCTGGTCTACAATTTTTTCACAAGGCCGTGGATCTTATCAATGCCGAAGACTACACCGCAGCTTAACATAAAGCCTGCGCCTTGAGCTCTCATCCGGCATCTGTCTTCAGCCCTCTCAACTTCCAACCCCAAATGCATCTCAGATCTTCAGATGTATCGGCAGCCCTGTGGCTCGCCGCCAATGCCATACCCAACTACAGCACGACTCCCAATGCGACAATTGAGTTCAAACACTGGCCTGCCAATGCATCAAGAGCCCTCAGCAACATGATCGTCAGGAACGCGAACCAGAGCAACCACGCGGTGCTCGACATGGACAACACAAGCTACCGAGACGACCTCGAAGAGTTCCTGCTCCCATTCCTTGAAAACCGCGGCATTCTGACTCGTGAGAACCTGGACCCAACACTGAAATTGATTGACTTCAAGGACACTGCGAACTTCACAGAAACGCTATATAGCTACTATCTTCGCTTGTGTGAAGACGATGACTTCATTTGCTACCCATGGGTTGCGCAAGTCTGGTCAGGATTCACACTACGCGAGCTGAAAGGCTATGTTGATGAGCTCATGGCTCTCAACTCGATGATTCCTACCCGGTCCTGGGATGGTGATGAAGTCGTCAACTCTACGGTCAGTTCTCCTCAGGTCTTTCGTGGCCAGGCGGAGCTGTACAATGCTATTATGGACAACGGCATCGAAGTCTACGTTATCAGCGCCGCGCATGAAGAGCTCGTCCGCATGGTTGCCAGCGACCCGAAATACGGCTACAACGTCCCACCGCAGAATGTCATCGGTGTCACTACCATGCTGGCAAACTCAACCTCGGGCTATCTCACCAATGCTCGTAAGCAGATCGTTGAGGGAACCTATGATCCAGAAGCGAATCTCGATCTGATCCTTGGACCGTATCTATGGACCACGACCACGTGGTTTTCTGGCAAGTGGGCTGCGATTCTGACTTACATCGATCATTGGAAGCGCCCAACTCTCGCAGCTGGAGACACTCCTGGCTCCGCCTCCTACATGTTGTTCCACGGCGTGGACACCACGAAGGGAGGCATTCACTTATGGATCAACCGCCGAGATGCGTACTGGGAGATAATGCAGGGCGAGATCCGCGACAACACTGCTGCGCAGACTGCAAACGGAAGAGAAGTGACTACCGATAAGAACTGGGTTGTTGTCAAGCCTGCAGATATCTTGTAGAGCGTAGTCTACAAGGTAGGTACAGATGATTTTGCGCTGCTTGATGCGTAGAAAGTATCAAATCCAACAATTAAGCTTTTTGGAAGCATTTGAAAACTGACTTCGTGTTGATATTCGTAAATGAGTGAGGTCTGTTGGTGTTGCGTCACGAGTGAATAATCAACAACTTTGGAAACCCCGAAGCTGCTCTTCGCCGCTTAGTAAGCCATGCGCGTTCCGCGATGCGAGCGCAGGGCTGCAATTGCATTTAGAGCTTGACATAACGGATACATTCATTGCGCAAATGCAACGGTATCTTTCTGAACAATGGTGGTCCGACGCTTCCGTAAGGAACGATGTTCCCCGCTTGATCATCTTGATTATTTCGGAGTTACCGTTACCGTGACGCATAGATGGATTTCTAAGCACCAGTAGCACACAGGAAGGGACTCCCCATATAACCCCTTATTTGTGCATGCAGGCTGACCTCCATGTCACTACTACGTCCTCTTACATCCCAAGTGCCTAGGCTCATCACTCGAAGCTTCCTACAAGCACCCAAACATCAATTGAGAGCGCCATTCCACACCTCCACTAGACGAACGCTACAAGTACTCCCCGAGATGGCTGACGAACGACCCACCGGTCTGAAGGCGAACAAGGGCATCGAACTGCTCACCTGGGGCACGCCCAACGGCTGGAAGGCATCAATCTTGCTTGAGGAGCTCAAGGAGGCATACGGCAAGGACTACACCTGGCAAGGCATCAATATCAGCCAGAACATCCAGAAGGAGGAGTGGTTCACCAAGCTGGGACCGAACGGCCGAATCCCAGTCATTGTAGACCATGACAAGGGCGGCTTTGCGGTACAAGAAGGTCTTGGTAGGTGTACAAACACACAGCTCCAGAAACGGAACTGACAGCTACAGCTATCCTTACCTATCTCACACGTCACTACGACCCCGAGCACAAATTCAGCTTCACCGATGACCTCGACGTTTCTCGTGCCGAACAATGGATGGCATGGCAGCACGGCGGCCTCGGCCCAATGCAGGGACAGGCCAACCACTTCAACCGCTTCGCGAAGGAGCGCATCGCATACGGCATGCAGAGGTACACCGGAGAGACTGAGCGCCTTGTGGGAATCCTTGACAAGCAGCTCAAGAGCAACGACTTCCTCGTTGGAAACAAGTTCAGCATTGCTGATATCGCCAACTTCGGTTGGGTACACATACTCCGATTCTCTGGTGTCGAGCTTGACAACTTCCCCAGTTTGAAGGCCTGGTGGGAGCGTGTCTTGGCTCGTCCTGCTGTACAGCGTGGCCTGAGTATCCCCTCCAAGTCTGGACTTGGTAACGACACCTATATGCAGAAGCTCAAGGATGACAAAGAGTTCGCTGAGAAGGAGCACGAGCTGAGGGAGAAGGTCAAGGCTGCGAAGGAGCAGTACGGATACAAGTACTCTTCTCCTTGAACAATCAATTGCGTTCAAGCAGCCGGTGCGACGGTTCTTACGTTCGAATCGCAAAAGAAATAATGACAATCAAGACCTTTCGAGGCAGCAAGAGCTCCTCATAAGCAACATCTCCTTGCTCAGTGTCCACAGCAAAGTCTCTATTAATGTACACAACAGACCAAACACATTCGCAACACCGGCAGTAGCCGTCCCCACTCTCGCAATTAACCGCTTTCTCATATCAGCAAGATGGTACAGTGCGACAACGTTTCTCGCGGCGCTTCCAGCTTTCGAGCGTTGTGTGAGCCAATCATAACCTCACGGACCCTTAATCCTCAAACCGGGCGCCTATGACGGCAGCCAAGAATTGCGGTTTGCGACAGAACAAGGTCTCTTGGCTGCCACCTCAAGCTCACAGGCGCCAGATACCGGGGGAGGGACTGAGTGCTTGTATCCTTTGCGATGCAGGGTTTCGCGGTTCAAGCGCGTTGTTGAGGCTCAAAACCGTTGTCACAGCCGTCCAATTTTTGCTTTTCATCACGTCCATCTCTGCATAAATTTGTTCAGTCGCATTTGAGTTTCTCGTGTCTTGTGCTTCTTGCGATATCGATTCCTCTAGGCAAGCCTCACGCGTTACCCCCTTTGTCGATCACTACACAGAAAGAACGCCCTCGTGAACAGGCCTGGCAGCCACATCCCACGTCACAACGTCATAACCATTGAAAGACATTATTCAACTTCACGCCCAAACTCTTCTTCCAAGCGTTTTCTTGTGAACGCAGTCGCACTGTGAACATACAACGCTTTTATCTGCAGACAGCTATATTGCTACTGCGCCAAACTCCCCGCAGCACCAAATTACGAATTGCGCCTCTCATACCTACAAACCAACGAGCTCACCGCCTCCTACGAAACCTCACCTACGAACAGCAACACTTAGGTACGTGCGCTTAATTTCTGGCTCTCGACTGAAGCTAATCATGCTCCAGCTTCTCATCATGGCACTCAAGTTCCTCTCTCGTAGATCGATGAAGGGCGAAAAGGCTACTCTTGGCACTTCATTCTGGTCACATTTCACCCTTCCTGGGGCTATTCTGATCTTCCTACGCTTCTTTCAGTTCGTACTGGGTATCACTGTCATCGCGCTCTATGCCGTCGACCTGGATAATGCCCGCAAAGCTGGAAAATACACCGACTCGAAATGGGTCTGGGCTGTCGTCTGCGGTACCCTGGGCGCCATTATGGCACTCGTATCATTGGCGCCTGTGAAGGCCTGGATCTTCTTCTGGGTCGACTTCTTCGTCTTCGTCTGCTACCTTGTCGCATTTGGCATCTTCGGCAAGATGTACATTCCAGAGAACGCCGAGGGCAACAAAGGCATAATCCGCATGAAGAACGCAGTTTGGTTGTTGTTGACCAACATGCTTCTATGGTTTATTACTGCAGTGTGGAACGGCTTCTTCTTCTGGAGGGAACGCAATGCACGTACTACACACACTGGACGTGCTCATACGCACGTCTAAGTGTTCTTCCCTGAGAATAGGAGAGAGTGCGTAGCATGCAAGCTGACAGAGATTGTGCAGAGAATCATGTTCGACGTTGAGCTGAACATATCTCCTTGGCCTTCTCCCGAGAAATCACTACCGCCGGTCTTTACACCAGTACGAGAAGCGAATGCTCCTGCGCGAGCACCACCTGTTTTAAAGCACTATTGGCCTCCACCATCTCTGCCGGTATCCAAGCGTCCAGATTCGCTGCCAGCTTTCCCTTTACCGCCTCCTTCAGCGACCGAGCCAGCGGCGTCACCAGCTTCCGAGTCCATACCTCCACCAACGACGTTTGAGTCCGCTCATATTAGTTCTGAGACGCTCGAGTCCATACGCACGCAAGCCCCAACCACAATGCCTATATTTCTGATGGAGCATACCCAGGAAGGGACAAGGCTGAGGAGAGTCTCTACGCCTGCTGAACTTGCTATTTTCATCCAATCTTTGCCATCGATACCCCATTGAATTAGCAACGAGTACATGAGCTTTCTTTCTAGCAATAACATCATTCCATTCTCATCAGAAAGTGTCATGCATGCGTGATTATCAAATAGTGTTGTTACTGCTCGTTACCCCGTGCAAGCATGATTGTTGTTCATTGCTAGGCGCTACTCTTCAGCGGAGGCTGGTCAAACACTGTGTGATCAATAGCAGACTTAGTCAGATCATCCTCGGTGTATCTGTCGGCGCTGCTCTGCAGTTAGGTGTGGTGTTTGAGGACTACTGTGAGCCCAATGAGATCGTGGACTAGTCGAGATCATAGAGTGCTCGTAAGGTATAGGGTCATAATCCACTTTAGCCTAAGGCGTCCCTGCTCTGTTTGTTGATGTATTTACAGGCGGGGCCAGCATTGTGCCCTCATTCTTCAAAGCACCCTCCAGCTCCAATGCGTGCGAGCTCACAACGGCGGTTGTTCTACTTGTGGAACAATGTTATAATGGCCGGATATATGGTATACACCCTTTGATGGCGATGGTGGAGTATAAA
Source organism: Macroventuria anomochaeta (assembly GCF_010093625.1). NCBI lineage: Eukaryota > Fungi > Ascomycota > Dothideomycetes > Pleosporales > Didymellaceae > Macroventuria > Macroventuria anomochaeta. The sequence goes on from NW_022985365.1 coordinate 907,900, forward strand.
TGACAACTTTCACAAGCATCAAGCAAAGGTGAACAATGTTTTGAAGTTGAAAATTATTCATTGGTATCTCATGGCCTCATAATCATGCCGCAGGGACAAATGTCACACTACTTTGCAATCTGATCCTATCGATATTCCAGGCGAACCGCATCGTGAAGTCGTCGACCGTGAGGTTGATGAAGTATTATACTGACGTCCGCTGTAAGGTATCAATGAGAGCTCGAGCAAGATAGAAGTGAGGAAGCTTACCAAGTGATTCGAGTGAGACGCTCAGATGGAGCGCTTGTTGGCCTCAGCGGAGCCCTGGTGCTTAGACTCGTCAAGCTTGTCAGAGGCAGCGCCGAAAGCACCAGAGACACGGTCGGAGACGGAGTCCTGGCCGGGAACGTTGCCCTTGGCCTGCTGCTTGTTGCCCTCCTTGGAGGCCTCAGCGGCGTTGCCCTGGACGGTCTCAGAGACGTAGTTGGCGGCGTTGGCGATGGAGTTGCCGATCTGACCGACGATACCCTCGTTAGGCTTGTTGGCGTTGGGAGCAGACATTTTGATGGTTGGGTGGTTGGGTGGTTGGGTGGTTGGTTGGTTGGTTGTGTAGAAAGGTAGTAAAGTTGATGAATTGAGTATTGTGATGAGACAATGACGGAGAGACAGAGGCTGTTTATATACAACTGGAAAGGTAGGAGAGGCGGGGCAGGGACGATGGTGAGAGAAGTCGCAAGCGCTGGAAGCAGTAGGAGAGTGACGTCACTCGGGCACGTCATGAGGTGCAGCGAGCCACGGCTGCTCCAGACCAGGCCTGAAACGATGTGCTCAGATCACATGTTGCAAGCAAATATCTAATGCAAGGCACAAATCCCATGCCGATCCGCGTCATTTCTCTGATGCTGAACCACGAGTTCCAGCCTACGGGGGTAACGGGGCATAGCGGGGCAGCTACGTCACCGTTTGCAGCTCCCCCGCGGCCAAGACTAAGCTTCATAATGTGGAAGGCAACACAAACAAAGCCGCAAACAAAGCGACGCGTGCAATTGTTGGCCACCTTCACATGCAACCGTAGAGGTATTCACTTTGATTGCAGCCGTGGCAAGTTTCAGCGTCGATCGGAATGATGAATTTGAGGCGTGCTCTCGTGGCTCAGCTCTAGATGCCCGCCAACGAATCAGCCAACACGAGGCATTCTGTCCTCTTCTCAATGGAGCTAGGCTTTCGAGTATGGATCGAGATCCGGATCCAGTGACATTGTGCTGCATCTCTCAACACGTACCTTGGCCCCACTGGACCCGTGATGCGTTGCATAGAATGAAGAAGCTGATGGAAGGCTGATGTACAAAGCGGACGTCAAGTGCTGCACATCAGTGGGTTTCTCCACGCCCGAATGAACATCCCCCTGAGAAAATGGGCATTCTGATGACATTTTTCGTTACGAACAGCCTCAGCCTCGCCACGCAACCCTCGGTTTGGCAACAATAACGCAGTTGCCCCACGTTGAGCGTTCCGTGTTTCGGTGAACCTTGTGGAGGTATTCAAGGCTATGACGAGAGACCGTGCTCTCTTCGAGAACAGGTTGTGATATCAATCTATTCGCCTCTCAATCTGCTCCACGTTTGTCTCATCTTCCGTGCCTCAATGCCAACACATGGTTGCCTATACGTGGCGAATATCCACCTTGACCTCACCTAACGCGGCGTCGTCCGTGTCTCGTGCCACCACCGCCCGTAGCCGTCACTCAAAGCTGTCTGAATACGGCAGGTCGTAGAAGAGCTTGGAATGAACTTCATCGCCACTCACCAACGTTGACTGTCATGCAATCGTCAACTGTTCTTGTGGGTGCTAGTTTCGTTTGCGTAATCAGGAAGGCACTCCGTGAGTGACAAAGCCTCCTGAAGACGGACATTCTAAGAGTCAGCCTGGGGGTGTTCGCGTCTGCTCATTGCGGACTACCCCGTCGTGCTGTCCTCAATGAGTTTCCGTCTTCGTATGGATAGCCTATCTCTTGCGTCGTGGAGAGAATCGGACACCACGAACCTCAATCCTAGTCATGAGAGTACACCCTGGACGTCTTCAGCGTACATCAGATGGATGTATACTGATACTCAAGCATGATGTAGTCTTTACAGGCTATTAATGTTCCAGAAGGTCTGCATCCTTGCGCTGAGTGACTTGTTGGATAGCAGGAGCTTCCACTGATATCCGGCTTTTTGCGCGACGCGAGAGCCGATGCGTATCGTGGGGGATCAATAAGGTTGGTATTCATCAATAGACAAGCATGCTCGACCATGGTGCCTCATCTCAGTTAGATGACTGCGCTCTTCTCGAGGAACCCTGCTTGCTACCCTCCTAGCATTCCCGTCAGAGGTATTGCTGTCAACCAGGACGGGAGAGATGTACATTGTTGTCACAATATCGTCGAAATGAGAAGGGGCTCGGCATTGAGACGTCCGTGAAGTGTAGGTTCTTTGGCTAAGTTGAAGAATGCTCACAATGAATTATTCAGGATCTGCACCATAGATCGCCATCGAGAACAGCCATATATGGATGGTACAGCCTAAACCTGATACTGGACACAACGCAGTACCTTCGTACTGATCGTGTCACTGTGTGGTGTTGTCTTCCCACAGTCACCAAAGCGTGTGGTTCATACTTCAAGGCTTTCGACATCATGCAAAGAGCAAACATCAACATCACAAAGCCACCATCCACTTTTCGAGAAATTACAATCTCCACCAGTCACCCAAAACAGAATGACGACGTTAGGGAAGCACTGTTGGTGCACGCGAAGGCCGCGGTAGAGTGATGTTCCCGTCCTTTAGCCGATGAGGTCCCCAGATTAGCCCTCCGTAGGGCACCTTCAAACGCGCGGTACTCTAGTATCGGTTCGAAGAACTGTTGTTCGGGGTAGCAGGTGCGCATTTCGGCGCAATAATGTCATTTTCGCGAAATTCGTGGATGATGTTACAAGGGGCCTCGGGTGCAGTCGAGCCGGGCACAAGCTCGAGGCCTCTGCGTTGCGCTTCCGAATGAGATGTCAGAGCGGTGAACATGCGAATGCGACCCTTGGTATAATGCAATTCGTGGTGTAGTTGGGCCGGCGAGCAGTTTGCACCTTTTGGGCGTCAACGACGAGTCATCGTATCTCCGCCTCTCGATTCATGGTGTTGTGTGGTCGAGTAATTTGAGCGAGGTTGTTCCGTGTGGCTACTGCCTCTGAGTCGTCGGAAGCTCGGTTGGGCTTTCCGTGTAGATCGATCTGCCGTACGTGAATTGAGGGATAAACAACAATATAGTTTCTGCGTGTCAGGTCAGTCACCAACACTTTCGGATGCTGCTGGTGCAACGGCAGTTGCGAGCCTGCGTAATGCTTAGAGATAATCAATTGCCGTTTGTACGGTCCTTCTAATGCCTCCATACTGCAGATGTAGTGCTTCGAATTATCCAGTGGAGCTGGGTCAAGGAAATGGCAAAGCCTGGTCCAGCAGGCGCAAACGCCACCAGTCGTTCGTCATGGGGGTATCGTGTCTCACAGAATGGTACATTTCGGCCGATGTCGTTGTCGCCGGTCCCTGTCTCCTTTCCTGCCCCCTCCTCGTCTGGGCGTTCCACCGGTCCTTGGGTCTTGGGGGACATGTCGCTGTTCATTTGCATCTTTGCGAATAATCTGCCGGCACAGATCAACAAAGGCCTCGTCTACGTTGGCTCTCCTTCGTGCACTAGTTTCGAAATAAGGCGTGTTCCATTCTCGAGATGTCGCGAATGCTCTTGGACGTGGAATTGCTCGGTCCTCTTCAAGATCAGATTTGTTGCCAACAAGTACCATGGGAACGTTGTCGTCTTCTTTGATACGTCGGATTTGCTCTCGTAACTCAGCGAGTTCGTGGAATGATGATGCAGATGTTATGGCAAAGACCAGAAGAAAACCTTGTCCGGTTTTCATGTACAGCTCTCTGTGAATCGTGAGCTTAGAACCATTGTTGGATTGAATAATAGTACCTCATAGCAGCTACGATGTAATTAGTGCGTGATAGCATGAAGTCAAGTAGGTTCACTTACTGAACTGTTCTGTTCCAGCTGTGTCGAGAATCTCCAGGATGACATGGCGGCCCTAAAAGTGGATCAATATCTGAATTGGCGTACTTCTTCATCGGCTACTGACATCCACCTCGATTTGCTTCCGGTATGAGTCTTCAATTGTGGGATCATAGCTTTCTATCCAAACGTTCTGCACGAATTGCGCTGCCCGTGGTCAGTATCTTTGCAAATGCTGTCGCTACAACCAAGCCAGCAACGTACCTGTTAGACAACTTTTCCCGACTCCACCTGATGCGCCACCAGCGTCAGTCGTGCTCTAGCATACGGTCGGAGGTTCACTAACTTACCCGATCCAAGAACGACTATGTGGTATTCTCTTTGCGACATGCTTCAGGTCTCTCCAAAATGTTGTGAGGATGACAGAGCAGTGCACACGGAGAATATCTCCCTGCCTTAAAATGGCACGAGCTGCCACGGAAGGACAAGCGGCCCAAAATCGCCGCTCCCCTAGCTCGACCGGAGCTTAGCTGATCCCAGCGACACTGATGCTTCAAGATAGCGGCACCTGTCGCGGAGAGATCGTATTTGGCGTTTCTGCGATTCGGAGAGGATAGTGCGCGATCACTGGGAACCAACCACACAACTGCGGCAGCTTGTCAGCCGTACAAACTTTTGTCAAGTGGCATCCAATCAGCAAGATGAAGATTTCAGGAACACCATGAGCGAGCTATTGAGGCGAATTGGTATACGAGGTTCTCCAGCTGAACGCGTGGACTCAACTCACCTCCTTTTGCGGCGAGGTTGGGAGTTTCGAAGAAATTTTCCAACGGTTATCGATAAGGCGACAGCAACAATCACTCGAAGGGGTAGCAAGTAGGCGAACAAGTAACGAAGATGTTGCGTATGCGAAGTCAAGGGCGATGCAGTGATTAAGAGTTGTTCAGTTGCCCTGTACGTGGCAAAGCTCAGTAGAGTGGGTGTGCAGTGACATGTTCAGATTCGTGCAGTGCCGCCGCTGCACTGGACGCCAACTCGACTCGAAGCTGCCAGCCGGTGTAACGCATGCCGTGATTCGCGCAAACGCTGCCATGTAGTCTATTAAATAGCTCCTTCTGGTCGAGCGTTAGCCAAAGCGGTTGGTTTAGCAGCAAGAATGGTCCGACCGACATCATGGACAGACCAGCCCGCAGTGCAAAATACCTGAAGGAGCATGGTCGCTAGGCAGACCCAAACCGGCTGATCGGGACCATCCCGAACCCCCAATCCCATGGTAGCGTCTCCCGAGCGATTTGACACCACTGCTCTAGCCCCAGGATGGATCAAGCCTCAAGTGTTGCTGTTTAACGCTGTGTCATTTGCGAGGCTGCAGCTTCATCAACTGCTGCGACTGAATCGAAGCCCGGTGGAGCTGGTTGATCTCAACAGGGTCCCTGACCGGATTGACTCGTTTTGAAATGAAGGCTCAAACATGGCCACTCAATGACGCCAGTATCGAGGACTTGGTGCCGCTGAAGTGGATTCGTGGCATTGATCAGTGTGGTACAAATGCTTGTTGGCCCTTTCCACGTGGCAGACGTTGACATTGCGTTGCGCTGTATCGACTCGTCGAGCTGGCAAGCCTGTGAACATGAATCGAGAGCTGAGTGCTTAAGCGTGTGACCGACAGTTATTGAAAGGGATGAAAAGCTCTTGGGGCCCTTTAAGAACCCGAAGCTGGGATAATAATTTGCCAGGAGGAGCCTTGCGCTCGCCGTTATATAGAGAAGGTCCACCGGCTACTTGCCGCTTCCCTATCAGCGCCAGGGCTCGCGTATCATGGGTCAAATCCACGGAGTACAGGCGTTTGACATTGATAGAGAACCACCAAAAGTACTCGATCTGAAGCTAGAACCGGTGATCGACTCTTTGATATTGTTTTAAGAGGAACCTGCATACAGGAAGTCCTTCATGCATACACAGCCAAATATGGTTTAGCGGCGCACCGGAGGAGAAGACGGACCGAGCGTGATGCTTGGCATCTGAGCTCATGGCGGAGCAAGTAGACGTTGAGATCGTCAATCGACGCGATATCAGCAGCCATACCCCACGATGCGTTTACATGCTGTATTAGGCCTTGCAGCTTGTCTCGCGCCGGTATCTGCCATCTTCGAGGATGACGCCTATCACATCGACTTCCACTATGCGCTATTAGGCCTACCCAAGCACGATACTACCTTCTTCCAGAAGCCGTACGGAGGTTCAAAAGCCTCTCTGCTGTACTCAGTTTCAGAGAACCAGACAATTGGCGCCATAAATCCGAAGGACGGAGCTCTTGTTTGGCGACAGCACCCTGTGTTAGAACCCCGTGGGAAAGGCCACCTAAGGGCAGCAGACGAGCAGGACACAGTCGTCAGCGCTGTAGGAAACCGAGTAACGGCTTGGAGCTCATCAGACGGCAGGCTGGTATGGGAGACAATTGTAGACGGAGCAGTTGTTGAAGACTTAGAGATTCTGGAGCAGGAAGATGGCATCACAAAAGACGAAGCTAAGGACGCCATTGTTCTGGTGTCTGGTACCAGCCATGGCGTCAAGAGGCTTGATGGGAAGACTGGTCGCGTGAAATGGACATACGAGGATACCAGGTCAGCATTTCTGCAACAAGGTGCGAGAGCTACGCTAACCCCACTTCCAGCAGTGACACACCCTTCCAAGTATCTACCTCGCCTACGACCATCTACTACATCTCGCTACATTCGTCTATGATCGGTGCAGGGTCAAAGTTGAAGGTTACTTCTCTGAGCCCTATCACTGGCAAGAAGCTCGACCAGTACACACTCAGTTCAGACACCGAGATCACATCGAGGGACCACATCGTATTTGCTGGAGCGAACACAGCAGCACCTATACTGGCATGGACAGATAAGACCAATAAGGTTCTCAAGGTCAACATCATCGGCACGAAGGCTGTGGCAAGCTTCTACACACCAGGAGAGGACCCTATTGAGAAGGTTGTTCTGCATGCACCGGGGCACGTTAACTCTCAAGCACACTTTCTTGTTGAGTACCAGACACCTTTCGGACACTCTGCTGAGGTCTACCACGTCGACCTGAAGAAGAACACCGTGTCGAGGGCTTATACCCTCCCAGAGCTGCAGGTCAGGGGTACCTTTGCTACTAGCACAACGGATGCCAACGTCTACTTTGTCAGAGTTACTGAAGATGAAGTTAGCGTGGTTTCTTCGGCATCGCATGGCATCCTTGGTCGCTGGCCTACAACCAGGTCGCCTGCTTTGGCGGGAGGCTACCCTGTACACGCAGTCTCAGAGGTTGTTGTTAAGTCCGGAGCAGCCACTGCCGCCAGGTCAGCTGTACTGTTCTCCAATGGACAGTGGGCTCTGATTCGCAACGGTGAAATCGCCTGGACTAGGCCAGAATTTCTGTCGCAAGTTTCGTCTGCTGTATGGGCAGGTTTGCCAGAAGTTGAAGCGCTCGCAGCCGAGCTAGAAGTCGAGCGTCACCAGAATGTAGTGTCAGCTTACATTCATCGGGTGAAGAGGCACGTCCAGGATCTTGAGCATTTCCCAGCGTGGGCGCAGAGCCTTCCACAGCGTCTTCTTGGCAGTGTTGTCGGCAAGCCAAAGCAGACTACTGTCGACGACATTCAGCAGGATACTTTCGGCTTCCACAAGCTAGTTATTGTTGCAACCGAGAAGGGTCGTCTTGCGGCGCTTGATGTGGGCTCTCGTGGTAAGGTGTTGTGGAACATGCACCTTACGCAGTTCGCCGATACCATATTTGAGTATCCTACCCTGAAGGCCCACAGTGGCTATGTCGAGGTCAAGGACCCAAGCTTCGATGGCTCGTTTTTCATCAACTCTACTACAGGCGGTCTGGCATCGTCGGTCAATCTTCAGATGCATGGACCCTTGGTCGCGGAAGGACAGAAGCTCGTGTCCTTTACCTTGACGAATGGTGTTCTCACAGGATCTCTCGAAAATCAGCCAAACATTGAATCTGTTTGGACTTTCGAACCTCCGAGCGGTGAGCGCATAGTTGGTTACGCCTCGCGGCCACTCAAAGATCCTGTTGCCTCCATTGGTAAGGTCTTGGGTGACCGAAGAGTGCTCTACAAGTACTTGAACCCTAACCTTGTCCTGGTCACAGCGGTATCAGAGTCTACTCGTACGGCCTCGGTCTATCTGTTGGACTCTGCTTCAGGCCAGCTGCTCCACGCCACGTCGCACTCTGACGTGGACACCTCTCGACCCATTCCCTCCACCATTTCGGAGAACTGGTTCAGCTATTCTCTGACCATTGACTCGACTGCTTCGCCAGAATCTCGTGGCTACCAGCTCATCGTCTCTGACCTCTACGAGTCTCCGCTTCCTGACGACAGGGGCCCATTGGGCGCTTCTTCTAATTCTTCGACTGTGAAGCCGTCGAGCGCCCAGGGGGATGCCGCAAAGCCATACGTGTTGTCGCAAAGCTACCAAATCGCCGCAGAGATTTCGCACATGGCGGTAACCCAGACGAGACAAGGTATCACTAGCCGGGAGCTAATTATCACAATCCCTTCCACGAACTCTCTTGTTGGTATTCCCCGCCAGGTCATTGATCCACGCCGCCCCATTGGTCGTGATCCTACTCCAAACGAACAGGCAGAGGGGCTCACCAGATATACCCCTCTGCTCCCTCTCGATTCGAAGTGGCACCTGACCCACAAGTACGAGGTCTTGGGCATCAAAGATGTTATCACTAGCGAAAGTGGTATCGAGAGTACAAGCCTGGTCTTTGCTTACGGTCACGATATCTTCGGCACACGAGTCGCTCCCAGTTTCGCGTTTGATATCCTGGGCAAGGGTTTCAACAAGATTCAAATGCTTCTTACCGTAGCTGCATTGTTTGTCGGCGTTTTGTTCGTTGCTCCGTTGGTAAGTCCGTTATCCAAAATTTGTATTCTGTTACGCTTACATTATGTACAGGTCAGGAGAAAGCAAATCAACACCCTTTGGACGATACCTTAGATTCCCATAGTTCGACGTGATGCAAGAACCATGTATAGAATTCAAATATCATTTTCGAACAAAGCGAAGGACTGCCCAGGTGTATATCAATCGACCAGCCACCTTGCTCCATGTACAGGAGGGATTCTACCCGCGTGTTGTTACCGAACAGCATGATGTCATGCATCTAGACTAGGTAGACTTTTGGAGAAGTGGAGCTGATTTCCGACGAAGCTAGCCATTATGCCGTGCTAAGTCCGCATAAACCCTCCTCGTACGAACGGGGATATCAACTCTCTAGCAATATATGAAGGCTCGCCGAGTGTGCACTTGCAATATTCCATTCTTTGTGCTTCAGAAGATTCACAGACACGCTAAGGTTGAGAATTGTGGTGAACCCTACATCATACTGACGACCACATTTTGATCAATACCAACATCTTCGACGCCCAACAACATATTCTACGTCGCGAGCAAGCCGAGAGACGAGAACAAGCAAGATGCCCGATCAGAAGAAATACTCAAACAAGCTCCATGGCTCGCGAGTCCTCATCATCGGCGGATCCTCCGGCATTGGCTTCTGTATCGCTGAAGTGTGTCTTGAGTATGGTGCTCTCGTCTCGATAGCCTCGTCCAACTCCTCCAAGATCGAGGCCGCCGTTTCCAAATTGCAATCGACGTACCCGTCCGCCAAGTCCAACATCCATGGCCAGACAGTCGATCTCTCCAAGTCCGATACACTGGAGTCGGAACTGAAGACTCTCTTCGAACAAACCGTAAAGGTTATGGGCGGCGAAAAGCTGGATCATGTCATCTTCACCGCTGGCGACGCGCTTGCTACCATGAAACTGGCGGACATAACCATGGAGAGCATCCTCAAAGCTGGCCAAATCCGATTCTTTGCCCCTCTACTGGCTGCGAAGTTCGTCCCTGAACACGTTAAGAACTCCCACAAGAGCAGCTACACGATTACCACTGGCAGCATCAGCGAGCGACCCATGCCAGATTGGAGCGTCATTGGTTCGTTTGCGGGCGGTCACCACTCCATGGTTAGGAACCTGGCGCTAGACATGAAGCCGATCAGGGTCAACGGTGTCAGTCCTGGTGTGGTCGACACAGAGCTTTGGAGCATGTCCAAGGAGCAGAGGGACCAGTTGATGGAGCAGATAAGCAAGAAAGTGGCGACGGGGACACCAGGAAAGCCGGAGTGGGTGGCTGAGAGCTTCTTGAGCTGTATGAGGGATTACAACATGGACGGCGCGATGGTCAGGACAGACGGCGGCGGTCTCTTCATGTAGAATATAGAGCCACCAAAGACGACAGATATATCGGAACAATGTATACTCTGCACATAGTATATCCAGCGACTGTAAACTCGTTTCACGAATGACTGTGGTCTGTTGGTGAATGACCCCCACGTTCTGCGAATCAGCTTCCTACAGCTTCTTCCGAGGGGCTTAGACAGGTGTTGACTGAGGAGAAGCACTTGTCACCATGGCTTGACGCAGGATAAGCACTGCAGATCTGAGCTTGACACAGAAGGTGTGTAACACAAGGCCGCATACAGACGGGTCGTGATTGCATGATACTTACTACCGGTAAGAGAAGAGCCGAGTCGATATGAGGTTGGGAATCCACCGTCGGTTCTTTAATCATTGATATCAAAGAGGACTTACACCGGGAAAAAAACGGTCTAGTACATGCACACCATCTGTGAGATGTCCGACAAAGCATGACGAAAAATCGAAAAGGTTATAGTTCGTGGAAATTATACATCTGAGTATCAGGCTGTAGCAATTTGATCAACTCTGCGAAGGACGAGACGAAAGGGGTCATGCGACCACCTGCTGAAAGATTCACCGCTCTTTCCAACACCGTTCATCTCACCTTGCAGGCTGATGGTTGTACATTCCCGCCCCGGCTGTTCTCACACTCAATCTGGTCAGCAACCGCGATACGGGATACGAGCACCCGCCCCACCATCACCCTCAGTTCACCCGGTCAATGGAACGACCCCGCAATCCCACGTTATCGGAGCATCTACCGAGCGACCCTCTGACGCATGCCGAGAACGATGCTCAACCATCCAAATCCCACGTTGCTCCCAACCCTCGTCTCCTTTGTTACCAGCCTTCACGCATCGCATCAGTTCCCTTGCTCAGATCACAGCAATGCACCCCAGACTGCAGTATTGCGCAACGTGCATCGCACCGTGGTCCCAGTGAATCCAACAATTTCATTGCTATCAGCGGGTAGTGTAGCTGATATGATAGGTGATAACGAAAGCCAAGCTAGCTAAACGATAAGTCGACACATCGCGACCGAAGTCTGAGTTCTGCGGCCCGTTTGTGAAGTCGCAATCGCTCCCGCGGCAGATGACGCCTGTCATTTCTTTCTTGCTATTGAATCACCAAGAACCTTGGGTTGCGATTAATATCTGGAATATAATGCAGGTGAATGAGTGGTGCGAAGTGATGTTTGAAGGTTTTATCTCGCTTCACCACTCGACGGCGCCATGCCAGTCAAAGGGATGGGCGAGAAGTGCGGGATATGATTGCCAGTCTCAGCGATGTGATGCGATGATGAGTATTGTGGAGGTTTGGTGTGTAAAGACTGCGATAAAGCTGTCAGCCAACGCGGGAATTGTAGAAATCATTGAGTCATCTGGAAGTCAACTAGAACTTAGTGAACAGCAATAGGGCCGTGATCTTCAGTGCTAGAAAGCGTTGATGAGCTGTAAGACTGCCAATCAAAGGCTCATTGATGGACACACGCTTTTGAGAGATATAATGAGGTGTGCAACATGATCAAGTAAATAAAGTCGATGCGATCTATGACCTGAACAGATACTACTTCGCCATGGGATCCATGATGCAAGTACAAATGTTAATGATTATCGAATGGAAAATGACAAGCAAGTGACCTCCTTTTAACCTCGCTATGCTACGCTAATGTGAACGCCAGTTGATGCAATGATAAACAGAGAAATTTTATTGAGATCACGCCTCTCCAACCTCAAAGATATGGACGCGAGATTTGTGCTCAGGTTTTGGTGGTATGTGGTGGTGAACAGGCTTCTTCGGCGAAAACCTTCCATGTGCTGAGCTGAGCGTCGCGCCGTCAGAACAGCAATTTGGATCTTCGTAATTCTCGGGACAGCAACAGTCAACGTTCCGAATGAGACTGGTGTTCAGCACCTCGCGGATGGTGATGCGCTTCTCAGGTATTGGGTGCAACATCCTAAGGATGAGATGTCTGATAGCCGGGCCTTCGATCATGTTGAAGAGCTTGCCGCATTTTGGATAGCCATTAGGGCCATCAAACAGCTCGCCGTCAGGATGATCTCTCAACCAATCTTGCCAACCCCTCTTGAACTTGGCGTAGTACTCGAACTCAGACTTCGCAGCCTGCCATGGACATCCACCGAAGGCCATCGTGATGTAGACGATGGCACAAGACCACACATCGAGCGGGCGAGGATCATACGGGCTCCGTTTCGCAAGCACTTCGGGAGCGATGTACGGGAGACTGCCGCAGATTCCAGGAGACGACAAACGAACTGCTCCCATATTCTTGCCGCATTGCCCTCCGGATGCGCGAAGGCCTGGGTGCTCACCACTAAAGACTTCTGCAACACCGAAGTCGGAGATCTTGAGGTGTCCATCCTTGTCCACGAGAAGGTTCTCCAGCTTGATATCACGGTGAGCGATGCCATGACTGTGTAAGTAGTCGACGCCTCGAAGTAGTTGCTTGAAGAAGCATAAGCGGTCCTCGCGACTATAGAACCCCTCGACACCACTAGCAAACAACTTCCGTTCGACTAGGGAATAGATTTCACCATGGGTACAGTACTCCATGACGTGATTCCAGCGGCCACGATTTGTACACAAACGGAGTGTCTCGACGATGTTGGGGTGATGCAGACTCTGAGCGATGCTATACTCAGATTTGATCTTCATGATGTAGTCTTCCTCGGTCTCTTCTGGATTTCGCTCTCGGAAAATCTTGACGGCGACCAGTTGCTCATCCTTGGACACACCCCGACGAGCCATGATCCGAACTTCAGCTGTAGCACCTTTGCCAAGCACCTTCCCTCGCTTGCCAGGCATGAGACTTGAGCTTTTGAATTCCTTTTCTAGCTCGCACTGATCTATGATGTAGTCGCTTGGCAGATTGAGGCTAAGTCGGCGAGCCTTCATGCCTACACCCTTCTCAGGTGCTTTGGAGAAGGTGTTCAGCATGCCAGCGGTAGGCTTTTCATCCTCTTTCTCAATCTGCGGCATGTGATGAGTACTTGCTGACCGCTTTCTTGACCAGGTATGCCTTCTGTTGGCATGCCCCTTATCAACCCAAGTGATGCCAGGTCTTGGAGGATTCATGCTAGATAAGGCAGTGGAAGACACAGGTTTTCTATCAAGCCGAGTCTTTCGTTCCTGTTCCTCATCAGACGTGATCTTCGTGGGTGAGTCAGACACTGGTGGCGGCGTAGCTGCTCGTGAGGAGCTCGGAGGACTTCTAGAAATTGAGAAGGAGCTAAGCCTTCTACTGGTCCTTGGAACATTGATCGCCGAGCTATCCGCAATAGAAAATTCTTCAGCTGCAGTTGCAACTGCCGCAGGGCTGGTCTCTCTCTCTGCCTCTGGTGCCTGACGAATGCTGTACGAGTCTGGATTTGAGTCTTTGGAATCTTCCTTAGGAGTGTTTCGTCGATGCAACTTGCTACGCACAAAGGATCCAACGCGTCGTCCAAATCCACGTTTTTCTGTAGGCGCCTGGTTTTCTGACTGAGTCGTAATTTTTGCATCCGAATGCGCTGAAGTGGGGCGTATCTCCGGCCTTATTTCGTGTTCCATGGTCTGAGGCGCTAGGTTGGTGGGTATGAGATTGGTGGCAGCCTTTGGTGTTGCGTAAAGGTCATCTGCATGCTCGTCGCAGCGAAATGGATGCGAGAAGGAAATGCCTTCACTGGTATGGCTAAGCGGTGTGAGAGGTTCGGCGCACTCGCTCGCTGTGCGGATACTTTCATCCTCCTCTTCGATAGCAAGATGACATTCGACCATCCGAAAATTTCGGCGTTGCAGGTGTTCGGACACAAAAGGATCATGCTGAAGGGATTCCGTCATGCTCGATATGTCTGTGTCGAGACTGGGCATAGTGACGAGAGTGAGAATTATGAATGCTCAATTGCACTGGCTGGACAATCATGTATGGTGAAATGTGATAGAAGATAGGTTGCAGCCCTGTGAATTGTCTGTACAGCTAGGCACGCTGAAGTGAACTTGGCCGATAGTATGTTGCTTCGAGTGGGCTGCAAGGAGTCAAGCGGGAGAGAGTCGAGGAAATAACCAGCTTTGAACGCGCCATCCAAACCGAAAGTGTACTTAAGAACGATTCAAGTGAACTCGAAAGAAGCCAAAAAGTGAAACTAATCTTTCAAGGGAAACAGAGTGTAGCTCGAGGTTGGAAGTGAATCAACCAGAGAGGGGCCCGGCCAGTATAAGACGGTAGTGACGTCCACTGGCTCGCTTCTTCGCTTCAAGTGTGGGTCGAAGGATTTCGGAAAACCTGGCGTTGATGGCGGAACGGCCAAGGAAGGATCCTCTTACCCGACTTTCGTCTGGCGCTACCAAAAGATGTTCAACAAAATGTGCAAATGAAGCGTTGAAATGCGGGTCTTTCACCAGGGATCGCGGGAGATATGTATGACCCAGAATAATGGCAGACGCTGCAGTCCGCAAAAAGCACCAAACCCAGTTGGGCGCGCTAGCTGCACCCCTGCAATTCGACCCCCACAGCTCGAGCGCACCTGCAGATCAGACGCAAGTGTTGTGTGAGCGCCGAGCCTTGAGCCATCTCTCAGACACCCACCACGGCGGACCTCGCTTCGGCGCAAGCTGTTTGTTGATTGAGGTTGTCCTCCGCCGATCGCGCCTTACAGACGGCTTGAACATCGGTCGCCGCTGTGTACATTGTTCGACTTCACTGGCCTATTTAGATCAGGCTACAATTACCACATGGTGTGGACCACCCAAAGACGACCGCAAGCACGCTGTCTACTGCTCAATTCGCTAAAACGCACATAACTGGTCAGCGCCTCAAACTTCTGGAGACGGGAACTGTTTCTTTGTCCTGCGCTGGTGAATGTCAGCCCCGGCACATGCAGGACGTCTCCATGGCTTTACCCGATGCGTATAAATCCCGCAAACACTTTTGGGGCATCAGCTCAGTGAGGTGCTGAGGGTAGGATGCTACGGGTTCAGTGCAACTCCAAGCATGACTTTCGAGCATGCGCCAACACGATCGGAGACAGCAATTGGATGTAGAGTTTCAAAGTCTTCACATTCTCTTTGACCGCTCCACGACAGCCCTGGCTTAAGGATTGCCGCCAAGAACCGACGCACGACATTTCGTGGGGGTGGTTTGAGCACACGATCTCTTCCCCGCAAAGTGCCAGGAGCGATATTGCAGGTGATATCGAGGCCTGTCATTATCGCTGTTGAAGGATAAAAAGTTCTTTCCGGAGTATGCTGCGTCTCAAGGCTCCCTGCATTACCCAATGTAAGGTTTGCTAAGTGCTCCCACGTCTTGCGGGGGTGGTGTAACCGCTAGTCAATTCAAGACGGGCAGAATGCCTGATGACATTCGGTCCTGCATTACGACAAGAAATTGTAATTAAGCCACTATTAGCGGTGAGTCTGATACTCTATCAAAGTAATTATGGATTGCTTCTGACATTGTCCTGAGCACGTACAACACATCTGCAGTAGCTGGATGCTTCTTTCGCCCGCTCAGTGCTTCACACGTCTTGCTGTGGATACAACAATCCAAGCGAAGATTCGAAGGGGCTCGTGCATTGTGGGGATGGAACATTGGTGGTGTCGAACGCGGGAAAGCGCGCCGCAACCTCCTGAAACCTTCGCACAGCCAAGAGCCTTATCAACGTTGTGCTTCGTTGGTGCATCTCATCCCCATCTACCACCAGTCCCTGAAGTCACTAGATTCATCGATCGAATTTTCGGGGCCAAAGCCGATACCACCTTCCTTTAATCGCACATACCGAGCCGGAGGATGGTCTGTCTCATTGAACTTCATTCTTCCCTGGCAGCCTCTGCCGGAGACCTTGGCGGCTTGGCTTACCACCGCAGAGACAACTCAAGGATCATCGACAGCCGTTCCAAAGGCTGTCAAAATCGCACAATTGAATGAGACTATGCAACGTTGACACGAACGACTTGCGCGCATCGCTCATGTTTTCTGATTATCAAATCCGACAAACCAACTTGATCGTCATCAAGAGTTGGTATCAACCTTGGGAATACACTGCTCCTCTGCAGAAAACTTGGCAACCCAGAGGAATTCTGGGCATATCATATCGTCATGTTCCGCGCTTGGCAGTCACCCATCTCCTGTCCTGTACGCCGTATGTGGTTCCTGTAACGGTTCCACCTATCCCGGTGGTGTCTCCGTGTAGCCATCGTTTCCTGTCCTCTCGCAGATGAAACGGGTAGATGCTACGAACATCAGTGGAGAAGACTGAATGCTTGGCGTGACAACGCACGATAGGTACACGTACTGAGCTTACGGAAACTTCATCCATCATTGTGGATTCAAGATTGCCGAATGACTGTACTAGCAGCTTTCGATCCGGAGCAAACACGACAACGACATGAACATCTATCCTCAGTCTTAACGACTGCAGTCCAAACAAATTGCAAATCATCTAATCTGCTACTTCACGAGGACCGGTTAGGGCAACGATCAGTACATCGTCGACAAGATAAGCTTGGAGCATCAGACTTCCTTGCTTGTCGTATATAAGAGTTGACAGGCGAATCAAGGTTGTGTCTCCGCCGAAGTCGTTTCACAGTCAATGCTCGCTCCTCCGGATGCACGCCGTGGGAGTGCCGTGCCAAGGTGAGCAGATCCTCTTGGCGGGGAAGCATGTGCGACAGTCAAAACCATTTGTGTAAGATCAGCTCTGTCCGTGGGATAGCAAAGTTGCAATCTATCTCCTTCAGGTTGGCTCATGTGCAAGTATGAGGGGATGAACGGCCGTCGCCTCAAATGGTGAATCACTGACGAATCAACACCCAATCTCACAATCTTCAATTCAAATTTTCAACTGCGCCTGTACCCAATCTCAGACTTACTACGTACTCCACCCCATGTCAATCGACGTGAATTTTGGTTGACGTGCGAGTAACGTGTCTTCAAGCTTCGGTGTTAGAACCTGACTCCATCCTGCAAGTCTGACGGAAATATTGCAGTAAACGCTGAAGATCATGCCTAGGCCATCCCATATACTCGCTATGCGGTACCACGGCATATATTGCTTTTTGTATTTGGATCCTTCATGTAGAGATGATGCAAAACCGATCTCTAGTCGTACTACTCACAGCCCATCAAGACTCTCATAACTTAATGGCAGGCCATGGCGGACGGGTCTCCAACCGGCCCGCTTCAAGGGTGAACCACAGCATACCGAGGTGCATGTAATCTGAAGGATGCGGCGATTAACACTATTTCTTACCACACCTGGGCTCACTCAACGTGTGCAAAGCCCAGTAGGAGGACTTGTCCTCAACAGTTAGCAGATGTCTATCAGCCTATCAACCAAGTAATCAGGTCGCATTATCTGCGGCTCCATGTCTGCGCCACCTTACTTCAGGTTACACACGGTGGCTAAGATCCTCCCCAATTGTAGCAGGATGCAGCTACCATACGACGCAGAAATCCAGATCGTGCAGCACTGATCTCTCGCCCCAAAAATTCGGTTAATCCCCGAGGAGTCCTGAACAAAGCTGCAAGCAACGTTCTTACACTTCTCCACACCAAGATGATGAGTCTGGTCACTACGCTGTTGGCTGATGCATAATCTACAATAGCTGTCGTTTGATCGGCTTTCACATTTCCGAGTTCCTGCAGGCATATTGTGGCACACATCTGAGCAGGTAAGCTCACTACGCAAACGTAACCTTAGTCCCAAATATAGGCCCCGCCATTGCGCTCGCAGTCTGACCACATTTCGTGTGTTTCTTGAGCCTGGTCTACACAACATATCGGCTGACTAGAACTGCGGCAAGTCTCGACTAGCTCTTACCCAGCGGTGTGTCTACACATGTGTGTCTAATCTCTCATGCTGCGTATCCGAGGTATACAACCATCTGAGAGCTCTCGCGAGGTATTAACGTGCACCCCCATGCAAGGTAACGTACACCCCCTTTACTCGCCTTCTTCAACACCCAAAATCACCTATGTTTTCATTCAAAGGCTCCCCTGAGAAGGTCTGGATCGGGGATTTCGAAGCCAGAACATCGATTAGTGCCTGAAAACCAGCGTATTCCCATCAAGATTGAGCCTTGAAATGACCTTTCAGGTATACGCATCTGAAAAATTTTAACAGAGAAGACAGGTGCCAAGGTGGGTAGGACCAATTGCAGCGAGCTGTGTGGCTGGACGGCTACAATGGGGGTGTACGATAGCCTTTAGGGGGGTGCACATTAACACTTCCCGACAGCTCTCGAGTGTAGTCCTGTAGGTTCATAGGGCTTTCCCAGACAAGAAAAGAGTATCAGAGGAGTGTTCTTGATTGGTCCACTCAGCATAGCGTCTACCAGAAGTACAGCAAGGGATGCTTCTATACCTCGCCTCCATCAGCTGGCGATAACATCATTGGATACCAACTCATGCTAAACTACACTCAAAGGCCCATGTCTCACCGAACGTAATTTAAGCTTTTGACCAAACATGTCGTTTCACAGCCAACATCTCACTGAGCGCAGGCTCTGACGGACCGCTACACTAAATCGAGTAAGCCTACGCCCCCATTCGTATCCTTCACTGGGGTCCAACAAAGAAGGACTTCTGCTACAGTTTCGGACCCATGCCTCATAGTCATGCAATGGCGTATCTGTGGTGTATCTGTGGTGTATCTGTGGTGTAAAGATCTTGGCTGTCTTGTAGGTACAGTTATGAACCGTTCACAGTGTCGCATGCTCTGAGCTTCTGTCTGCCTTTCTGTTCTTCTTAGCCCTGTTTACCACCTGCTCTGTCCTTCTCTCTTGTGGACTCTTGCAACTTGTCATCTTCGAATTCCGATTCAGGCAATTGCAATGATATCATAACCATGGCGGACCCTACGTACAGAGCAGCTCAGCCAGGCGAATTCTTCTGCCCAGCTGGCGGGAAATGGTACGTTGAACGCACTGGCTCTGAAGCGAGACAGACCTACAAGCCCCAATGGTCAAGTCGGTTCAGCAATTTGAAAGATCAAGTTCTGACCTTCTCAGGTATATGTGCGAAACAGGGACCAAATTCGTAGGTTGGTATTCCTGCGCTGTAGCTCTCAGTGCTGGAAGCTGACTTTTTCAAGGCTGTTGTATTGCAGATCCATGCACGAACGGTTGTCATGGCGACAGTCTTCGTCCGGCAGGTCGTTCGACGGCTCTCGACAGTCAATCTCCGGGTGGGTCGTGCGGTGGAAGGACTCCATTTTGGACTTGCGAGCAAGCGCCGACTTTCTGGTATTACATTCGTATGGAATAGGCAATCGCTGTGGATGCTAACTGAAGAAGGGGTTGCTGTAACGAAGATCCCTGCATGAACAACTCAACATGTCCGGAGGGGAAACTGGAGCCCACGTACTGGGACCGACCGGATCAGTACGAATACTTCAAGCATTTAAACATCTTACTGTCATCCACCGCTCCTCAGTCTACATCAACTCTGTTACCTACTGGTTTCTCCTCGTCCAGCAGCGGTTCTAAATCCTTGGGCGCAGTTATTGGAGGTGCTGTTGGAGTCACACTCGGTTTCCTGGTAATCGTCGCAGCTGTTGTTCTCCTCCTCTGGCGCCGGAAGAGACGAAACCGGAAGCAAGACCTGTCCAGACCCTCTATGAGAGAGAATAAGCCTGAAGCTGGAGAGTTGGCATCGCCAGTTTCCGCTGGTACAGGTACGTCCCATTTTCCTCCCAACTCTGAACACAAGAGTACACTGACACCCGTACAGTTCCTCCCACATACTCTTGGGACGTAAACGGCAATCCCCCCGTCCAGCAACGATGGGCTCACAACCACTCCGAGGTGTCAGGCGAAGACTCAAAAGACTCCCCACGCAGTCTTTACACCGAACTGCACTCCGAGTCCTCCCTTGCTCGCATTGCTGAGCTTCCTGGAGCTACGGCGGCAAGGGAGCTTGACACGCCCGACATCACTCCAAAGCCATTGCAAACTAGTTTTGAAGATGATATGGCGAAACAGTCACATGGCTTGGATATTGTGACCAATGCTGAGGAAGAGTCGAGGAAGAGCGCGGGGAAGCGCTAGGTTCGAGAGCTACGAAAGCTTCGTCCGTTTTCATGTTCGATGCTAATGTGCGATAACAATAGTGTACAGCAAACTTTCTTTTCGGTAATTAAGCGCATTTCCCATATCTGAAATTCATACTCATTTTTACACCGTTCCGGTGTCTTGTGCACCTCATGCCCAATTACCTACGTAAATAAGCGATGCTAATGAAGTAGCGACACGCATCTGTAGAACATTCCCCGTACCCATGCCTCAATAGTTCCATAGAATTCTCCGGCGATAGAACTCCCTCCCTCGACATCACGAAAAACATCTGTCATCTCGTCTCAATACCCTCAACTTCACTCAAACCATGTCTGAACGTGGGTCCTAGCGAACAATATGGGCACTGACAACTGCGTCACCAATAAGTGGTTGCAGAAATGTACAGACCCCCCTGAACTTGGTTCACTACTGCAGCAGACTTACGTTATGTAATAATGAAGGCTTCTAGGGGGCTGTTTCTATCTTGGTTCACAGAATTGACAGTCTGGTACATGTCATGCAGAGCAACAACGTAGTGAACGGCCACTCACAAGGCTGTCCGCCCTCATGAACCACGGTACGTACCTACTGTTCGCATCACTATACCAAGGTCAGGGGGTCCTGCACATTTTTGCGAGCACCGATACCACCACTAGAGCCGCCAATCACAGTCCAAGGACCTTGTCAGTGGCCAGAAGGATGTCGCATACCGGCTTGTCCAAATGAAGCAGTAGTGAACCGTACGTTACTCCTGCTCAAACCACGTCTAACGTTGTGACTGACAACAAGATAGACAAATGTGCCTTCTTCCTAAAAGGAAACAATGTGTATACGTATAAACGAGATCGATCCTGGGACCGACCGGACTTCCAAATACTGCATGAACCGCAAGTGTGGAGTCTCTCCAATCGAGACCTATGAACTGATAAGGTGCAGATAAATGCCGCGACAGTCAATGCTATCTTTTGTGCAGTGTGAGGAGCTCCCAACGATGCAACATATCACAAGCTGAGGAACATGCAGTTCGTCTGGCGCGAAGGCTACGACTTTCCATGGTGCTATCGTCGTGAGTCTACCTATATCACCGTAAAAAGTTATCTCGGACTGACTGACTTTTGAAAGACTACAAGAAGGCACCAGTAATCAAGCCAGACTACCCCTTGCAAGACAGACCACATCCTTGTAGGCCTGTCTGTGGGATGGAAGGAAATCAGTCATACATTCATCACGGGTACTGTAACCTCTGAGCCCATTGCTGTAGGATCGCAGTGTGTTTGCATCGAGCAGCACTCTTGCCCAGGCCGGTAGCGTCAGTGGTGCTTCGTCCTACGTTTCTTCTCGTAATACCTGATTCCTTGACACCAGATTTTGCTCAGAACGTGCCTTCTCAACAACACATCTCAAAGCTACTTCTTTCCTAACGCTGCTTCTTCCCCAACCCTGCATCCACATCGTCTTCCCCCTCCATCTCCGCACTCTCTCAACCCCCATCTTCTCGCCTCACCGACCAACACCAATCTACTATCGTATTTATCTCTTTCACATGATACCAAGATCCCCTAACCTATCCTCATCGGTCCTCCACGGCTCCCACAGAATATCCCTCACAACTCTTCAATCAACACCCTTCACCCTTCCAAGATTCACCTT
Organism: Macroventuria anomochaeta; assembly: GCF_010093625.1. Lineage (NCBI taxonomy): Eukaryota > Fungi > Ascomycota > Dothideomycetes > Pleosporales > Didymellaceae > Macroventuria > Macroventuria anomochaeta. Next base: position 929,888 of record NW_022985365.1, read on the forward strand.
CCGTCCTTGGAACCACTTCATTACCTCCGTCCACAGTAGATGGCTCAATATTCAACACTTGCTCAGTGAAAACTGGTGAGACCAGGCCCGTAGAGTATTCAGCTATGTAAAGGGCGGCTTCGCGTTTGCTGGGGTCGTCGAGGGTGGAGGGTGCTGAATCGAATTCATGCCGCCCAAAGCCAAATGCTGTTTTTGCCTTGGCTGAGAGTTTCTTCAGTGCTTGCAAGGGAGTAGCCTGCAGTGACCAGGATTCAATATACGAGGAAGATGGACTGTTGTTTGCTACCTTGGAGTCGTGCGAGGGGATACGATGGTCGCTTGCTTCCGGCTCATGACTGCTCATCTTGTCCGTGCAAACGCGCTGGTCCATAGATTCGTGAACAATGCCAGTCTGATCGCCCGTTGCTTGGACTAGCACTATGGCACGCAAGAGAAGTAACACAACCACATCCCTCCCCACTCCAGCACCAGCGAACATCGCTAATAGGGAGTATCACCGCTCGTCTGAGACGAACGACGCTTTCGATCGCGACATCGAGTATCCCAATTCAAGCCGCCCCTTCCTGGAACCAGAACAAGCCAACAGTGAAGAAAACAGCGGCGTGAGCAGTAGAGACGCTTACGACTTCGTCGAAGTATCGAAAGAAGTACCACACAGTCCTTCCCCCTCTGACATCCCAGCCGCCTGCCATCTGGATGATATACAGGAGTTGAGCAACTTGGACCAAAAGACGCGCAAACGCGGTTTGCCAAGAGCGGAGAGGAAGAGAATGTTGTTGGAATTGCAAGACAAGTTGACCGCAGAGCGGAAGAGGAAGGCCGAGGAGGCAGAGAAGCAGAGAGCCGAGGAGCTTGAAAAGGAATATGTTCAAGTGCGGAGGAAGGGTGGAGAAGAGGTATAATGATCTCCCGTAAGATGTTGATCGTTAAGCTACCTACTGTACAGTCCAGCACAAGACACCAGTCCATGCAATCCATCATCCAAAAAAAACTGTTGGTATAACTCATATCCTCGTCCAGCGTGCCTTGTCAAAACAAGCAATGCATAACCCAGCACTGCCCAAATGGGTAGCAACTTGACAAACTCCTTCCTCCAATGCAATGCAAATGCAAACCAGCTTTTGCTCGCCCCAAGAACATGCAACGTTAAAGAGTACAATAACGAAGGGTATAAAGGCCGATTTTGTGTACGTTTGCGAGAGTGAGGATGAGGTTGATTATGTGATGCCGGCGATAGCGATGCGCTCGGGGTGCAATCGGTGTCCAAGGTTCGTACAAGAGGTCCGAGTGTTCGTTAGTTGTGAATAAGAGGGTTATCATCTGTCCTCCTCACTGCTCCACCCAGCATTGTCATCCTGATCAATCGACTCCATGACCTCCTTGATAACGCCATGAGACTTCGGATCCAGGTTCATCGCAATCGTAAGGTGTCTTATAGCGTTCGCACGGTCTCGGCCTTTCTTGTAGCAGCGGCCAAGCAGGAAGTGGATGTTCGGGTCATCAGGCGCTAGGTCCTTCAGGACAAGCAGCTCCCTGAGAGACGCTTCTGAGTCTCCCAGCTTGAGTAGTGTTTGCGCCTTGCGGAAGCGCGCCATGATGGATCGAGGGTCAAGGTTCACAGCAGCTTGGAAGTGTGTGAGGGCGACATCGATTTTCTTCATACGGTCAAGAACCTGGTCTAAGTTAGTACTGTGCATATCGTGATTGTTTATTGCACTTACCAGCCCAATCCTGACAATAATCATAGCATTGTTTGGATTGATCTGGGATGCGGCCTTGTAGTGCTTCTCAGCGACATCGTACTTGCCCATCCTCTCGTATACATTTCCGAGACCGTACCAGCCGTTGTAATGCCTGTTGTCGGCACTGATCGCGTTCCGGTACGCCTGCATGGCTTTGTCGAACTCCTCGTTGGCTACGTGCTCGTGACCTTGCAGAGTGAACGCGTAAGCAAACTTAGGGTCCAGTTGCGTGGCTCGCGCAAAGCACTTGACTGCGTCGTCATGTTGTCGCTCAAGAGACGATGCGTTACCGAGGGCACACCACGCTTGCGGTGACAGACGATCCTGATCGATCAATGTATGCGCCAAGTGACCAAGAGCAACCTCATCCTTCAGTTGCCATAGTGTGTTGGAGTACACCTCCATGTGTTCGAGGTATGAAGGTGCTTTCTCACGTATCCTCTTGAATACCTTCTCCGCCTCTGCATACTGTGCGCGTTCGTAGTGTGCTTTGCCGATATGCGCAAGCACCCATGGTGTCTCGCGCTGTGCTATTGGTACAGACGCAAATGCTTCCAAGGCTTTCACTGACTCGTAGCGGCTCAGGTACCTGTAACCGGATCCAATCCTGTGCAGCAGGTCTAGAAGCCATTTCAACGCTTCCTCTTCACGGGTGATATCTGTTGGAGGAGCCATTCTGGGAGGCGGCGGTGGTGCTATCGCAGCTGCGCTCAGCGGCCTTGGCTTGGGTTCTAAGGGCTCTGTAGCATCGAGGGTTGGTTTCCGGTTGCCGCTAACGACTCGTCCTACAGTCGATGCGGTGCCTGTCCTTCCCTTCGTTCCTGTCGCCTTGACCTTCCGCAGCTCTCGTCGTTCTCTTATCTCTGGGTCTCTACTAGGAGCAGCTGCTGGCGGTCGACTTGTAGTGCGAGTGGATCCTATGGAGGCAATGGAGTTGAACAATCGGGCGCTTCTACGCGGTGGTGCGGCTGTAGGGTCGACTGCGTGTTGTTGTGAGGCTTGTGTGTGTTGCACATGCGTAGAGTGGCCGGAGATGGTCCTCTTATGACCATTCTGATTCACCGGTCGTGGTATGTCTGTCTGCTCGCCATCTGAAGGGTTCGTTTTCGTTCGCACTCTCGACGTGATCGGCCGCATCCTAGGCGGGTCTTCCACGGCGGCAAACGGTTGCATCCTAATCTTCCGCCCTGGCGCGTGCATGATATCGGCTGGCCCACGCTCTGTCATGACTGGACCTCCGCTCTCGCCCATCATCATATCGTCGTCGTCAGGGTCCTGGCCGTTAGCCACCGGAGTTTCGATGTTGAGATATCGCCCGTTAGGCGCTGGATTCCTGCCGTTCAGCTTCGAAAGCAAGTTCGTTCCTCCCATGTTGAGTCCTGCATCTCCGCGCTGCCGTGTTGGTGGATTGAATGGGTCGTCATCAGGCCTCGAAACAAATGGATTGCTGCTCTCCAAGCTTTCTTGTGGTGGTGCGACTTGCGCTGTGTGGCCGTTCTGTGCAATGTGCGATATGGAATCCAGCATAGCCGGGGTGATGGTGAAGACGTTCTGCGGTCGAACAACAGCGCCAATGTCGCAGAGACCGGTGAAAGCATCCCACATGAACGAGTTGAGCTTCAGCGAGTCCACATAGTATTCGATAGCCTTCTTGGTGTCGCCGTGTGCTGCCCAAAGTTTCCCTAGCAGGCAGAAGCACGCTGCAGCGTCGGGAACATGCCGTCTTGACGTCTCCGAGTGCTTGTCTAGTGTCACTGTTAGCCCACCCGCAGCACATCCTGCCCTATCGTAGCGCGCTTACTCCAGTGGTTTCGCCCATGCCACAGTCCTCTAGCCTTCTCGAGCGCCACAGCTCCCAGCTCAAAGCGCTCCAGGCCCAGACATGCTTGCGCAAACACGTACGCACATCCCAAATGTTGCGCCTGCGCAGCCTTGTTCTTGGAGTGTTCAAACGCAGCTTTGTACCTTCCTAATCGAAGGTTGCAGAGGGCTAACAAATGCGCAGCATCGGCGTTGCGGCTGTCCAGAGCGTGTAGACGGCCGGCGAGGAAGAGCGCGTTTTCGGTGAAGCCGTTGTCGAGGTGGTAGTGTATGAGCTGTCGCAGCTGGGCGTTGGCTGCAGAAGGCGGCGGCAACATGGTGGGCGGATGGATGGTGTTGTGTATCGCGCCGAGGAAAGGTGGAGTTGAGCAAGATGGGGGGAGGGGGAGGGGGGCTTCACGGTGGTATAGGCATGAAGACGGCGAGATGAGGGCGCAAGAGGGGGCGTGGGCGGTGCGGGTGTTGGCAGGCGTGTTTCGCGGTGAAGGGCGATGTTATGTTGCTAGGTGACGCTTTCGGCGTGCTCGACAAAGCGAATTGGCAAACACAGCGGACGCAGCAGGTGTAAGGGCAGGCGGGCCCTTAGGGTGACATACTAGGAAGCAGCGAGGAAGTGTCTGCTGCAGCAGGGCCAGACGGGTTGCGCGATGTTGTCCTGCGCGAGAACAGAGAACAGAGAACAGAGAACAGACGTGCTGCAATGCTCGGGCTTGTTGTGCATGCAACGGTGAGAGGTCGTGCACAGGGCAGGATAGCAGGTCCAACCACCGTTCGAATGCGGCGGGAAGCCTGCCACTGCCCGCAGCCATCGTCATCGCACGCACACCGTAACGCCAACTGCCATTGATTGCTGGCCATTGAAGCACAAAACAGTGTTTCAAGCCAAAGAGGTCCAGTGCCAAAACAGCCCGTTGCCCACCATGGCGCAGGTAAGTAAATATGGCTATCAAGCCCCACGTTGTTCTTTTCGACTCTGAGCTATCTGATGCTCTCGTGCCCCTGTTGTATCCTTGTATAGACACTGCCTGAGCTACTACGAGGCCCTATATTCGAAAACTTCTGGCAGTATACCAATCACAAGCAGAAAGCCACTAAAACCCTCGCCGCCGCCAACACCCGCCGCCTAAACACAACCCTCTACCTGACCCTCGCCATCCACACCCTCTTCTGGCTCCTGCGCGCCTTCCTCTTCCGCTCCACCTTCACCCGGCGCTCACTTCTCCTCTACCTCCTGCTCTCCGCCCCCCAACTCCTCATCAACCTGCAATTCGAGCGGCTCTCGCGCCCTACCCACCTACCCGATGGCTCCATCAAGCGCGCCGGCGAAGACCTCGATGCGCCCGGCCTGACCGAGTACATGTGGGATGTGACTTACTGGACGTATGGATGCGTTGTGCTGGCGACCTTGTTTGGGGATTGGATGTGGTGGGGCATGATTGTTGTGCCGGTGTACAGTGGGTACTCGTTGTATGGCATGTATAGGGGGTTTAGGGGCGCTGGGTATACGGATGCGGCGGGGGTCCCGCAGCCGGGGGCTATGCAGAGTAAGAGGCAGGCGAAGATGGAGAAGAGAGGTGGGCAGAAGGTTGCTTACAGATGAGGTGGAGTGCTTAGGGCATTGAACAAGGGTCTTGCGCAGAGATGCGCGCGCAAGTGGTGCTCGCGTGCTCTTGCGCTGCGTCACGGACGTTGGAAGAAGGAAGGCGGTTGCGGGGAGGTGTGCAGCATTCTGTGGCCAAGCATCTGGTTGCAAGATGCGTAGCCATGCTTTGCATTGATCGAGCCGGGGCAGAATGTCGCAGATTGGAGGATGGTCCCGGATGGCTGCAGGGATAAGGTATAAGTCACAGGGAAGATAAAATGCATGGTCACTTGAAGGATGACTGAGTGAACACAAGACGTAGATATATTGCTCAAAATGCTAAACGCAGGCATCGTGGCCAATGAAAATGCGCGCTCCAGATGCAGCCATATACTACATGTGACACATACACAGACAATAAAGTTACATATCGTACAAGCTTTACGCTTCGACTTTGGTTGGGATCTTGACTTGTCCCTTCTTGCGGTCCTGGTGGGGGAGACCATATCTCCAGCCGACACCCCTCACGTCCCTTCCGTTGCGGCCTGCGCTTTCAACGCTGATGTCCTTGAACACGAAGTCCCATCTCCTCTGGGGAACGACCTTCTGTGCTCGAATCTCAGCTTCTCTGGCCTCCTCTTCGCGCTTCTTCTGCGCTGTCTCCACAGCGAAACGCTCCTCAGCAAGCTTGCGGCGCTCCTCGAAGCTCAGACCTGAGGCGAGTTCACGTTCGGCCTTGACCAGCTCGGGGTGGGGAATGCGCTCATCGGCAGGGAGTAGGCTGTTGTCGAAAGCCTTACCAGCATCTTCACGGGTGAAGTGCCTTGACTCGGCAACGGGAACCCACAGCTGTTGACGAGTGGCCGGGTGTACGATCAGATCGTTGATGGGCTCGTGTACGATGGGTCGCTTGCCCTTGTTCTTGGGGTCTGTAGTATCGATGTGTGGTGTTGTGGGCAGCATGTTGAGGACTGCCTTGGAGTATGGGACGGCCAAGGTTTTACCCTGAATCACAATCAGTAATAGTCGCCAACATGTTTCTCTAGTCATAACGAAGTGATCGTCGACGTTCAGCAGAAGCAGAGCTCCTGTTTACATTTTGTAACCATGTAAGTGTCTTCAAGACTAATCGAATTTATAATGTCTCATCATGTCGTGGGGGAGAAGTGCAGATAGAAGGAGTGTCTCAACGTACCTGTGCGATCCATTCCTTCTCCATTTGCTTGAGACGTACGACTGCGCCGACACGCTCATTGCTGACACCAAATTCGACACTGGCAAGCGACACTGTCGCCCCATCTCGCTTCACACGCTGATAAATGGCTTCTCGTAGATCTTCACTGAGCACGGACTGACTGCGGAAGTACTGGTTCAGGGGGAATGGGCGGAGATCCTCTGCAGTCTCTGGTGGTAGCTTTGAGTCGTCCTGCTCTGCATCCTTCTTTTCGACCTCTTCTTTCCGTGCTGCGGACTCCAGCTCATCTAATGACTCTTGCCCCTCTGGTGTCTTGGCCTCCTCTGTTGGCGCTGCGGCTTTGTTCGTGGTTTCTGTCAATTTTGACTCGCCCTCCGCCTGTGGTTTTGCTGCTCCACGCTGATATCCTGGCCCTGCACGAACCAGATTGCCGTACCTATCATAGGCTCCGAGGTAGTTGGTGGAGTCGGGAAGAGGCTCCTTCAGCTGTTTTCCCGGGCCATTGAGCCACTCATAGAACTTCCGCCGCCGTAATGTGGCTTGTTGGCATGATGTTTGTGAGAATTGGCGCGATGGCTGCGTGTTCTGTGTAATCGATTGTGGTCGTGCGGATGAAGATTGGCTGGGAGTAGGCCGGGGAAGGGAGGCAAATTTGGAGGAGCGGATCCGAGGAGGCATAATTATTGTGGGCCAATGCTATCGCATCGATGCAATATAGTACACAGAATGAAAAGAGACGCGAGCAATGAGCATGGGTCTTGCGATGTGGTTCGAAGCTTCGAACACCAACATGCAGAAAAGTTACATTGGTCTTAGCTTCCGCACTAGCAGCGCCAAGAGTATGTCTCACGTGACTAAAGCTATCATTGTCTCTCCATCCCCTCCAGGAAGCGAAACAGCATGCCTGTATTCAGCTTTTTAGATTAGAATGTTTCTGAGCTCCAAATGCTGAAGATATCTGATCTTGCGCATCTCATTTGGACGATCAGGGTAGACGCGATGATCGACACACATCTCCCGCAATCTTTCGATGCTTGCATCTATCCGTGGTAGTTTGTACAACCATATGCAAGGGCGGACGATCACCACATGGCCGCCAGGTGGTGGTCTTCTGAGGCATTTGAAACTGATTCCGCAGTTGGTCATGACTGATGGTGCGGAGCTGGTAGCTCAGTCAAGACCAGCGTATTGCTACGAAGTATTGGATAGAGCGTTGCATGATGCTCTGCATTCGAACGTTACGTGTCGTTGTACTGGACAGTCTAACACCTGCACATGAATTACAGGATCGTGACGCAATGATTTTTATTAGGTAGTGATATGAGGGACGTCGCTCTATGCAGCCACATGTAGCAACCCAAAATGGTTGACGTAAAGCAGATTACCAGCCCAAGTAATGACAGGCCGTTACAACGTGAAGGCAGAGACCGAAGTCCGAGTAGATGCTTGCCAAATCCAGATAATAAATGTAAGGACAGAATATGGTCCAGCTCCTAGTATGCTGCGAGCCTGCAATGCGCGTGTAGATGAAAGATGACGAAGTAGAGAAACCAAAAACAGTGGGTAAGAGTAAAACCATTGCAACAACAGGTTCTCAACAGACTGCCATCTGTTGAATCTGCCAAACTATGGATGGCCGTGTACCATCAAACGACCGTTTCATCGCTGGACGAAGAAGGGAAACCTCCCAAAGTCGCAGATACGAGTTGATACAACTCCTCCGTGCCAGCTTAGTCAATTTGCTCTCCCTGGTGCCCGACCTGAAAGAAGCTACCAACGATGGCAAGGGTCCGCAACTTGTGTAGAATAGAACAAAAATGAAATAAATCCAGCCTCTTCGAACGCCTCTCCGTGCAAGCCGTGTAGCCAATTAGCAAACGCACAAGGGGGAATCATCGCTGTATGCTGGAAGGAAGTCCATGCCCAAAGGACGCAATAGTCCTGAAGGAAGTTCCACGCCTGTACCCATGCCCTTGCATAAATGAGAAATGAAACCAGATTCAACCCAAACAACTCAACACCTCGCAATGTAACCGAAGTGACAGGATATAACGCGACAAATATGCAGCATACGTCTGACGTATGCTTGAGATCGATGCACCCCCAAACTCCTCATCAATCATGACGGCGTCGTCATCGTCGTCGTCTCTAACGACCCATCATGTATGCGGAGTAGCTTCCGCCCATGCTTCCGAAGCCGTTGCCGCCCGTAGCCATGGGTTGGCGCATGCCGCTGGACATTTCATTTGGACCCATACCGAAGCCGCCGTTGGCGTACATGCCAAAGCCATTGTTGCCGTTTGCGTGGGACTGGTTCGCTAGACCTGGAGGGGCTGACAAGCCAGGTGGTGGGCCAGTGGCCGTAGAGAAGCCAGGCGGGGCTCCAACGCCGCTTCCAAACCCGGAAAGAGGAGTACTCGGAGTGATGGATGATGCAGATCCCATGCTGGCGTGCTGACCACTGCGAACACCAAGAGGGTTCTTCGAGAAACTAAGTCGAATCCCGCCCTTGACGCTGTTGTGCAGCATATATCCGTAAAGCTCGTTCAAAGCCTTGGTAGCAAACGATGTGTCTTCAAATTCGACGAAACACATGGGGCCGTTCTGTTTCGTGCGGAAACACAGACGCTTGTACCCACGCTGCTTGGAGAACACAGCTTTGAGCTCGTCTTCGGAGGTGTCCATAGGCAGGTTTCCAACGTAAAGCGTATTGCAGGGTGGGTTTTGATCAGCAGGATTAACTGGGGGATACGTTGGTCGAGCAAAATGCGAGGGATACTGCTGGAAGCCTGTGTTGGGCCCGTTGTTCAAGGCGGGCGGTACGTTATGAGGAGACATGGCCGAAAGGCCCGGTCCAGGTGACTGCATAGTGGCTGCAGATCGTGGAGATGCGTAGTTGTTCGACGGTGGGGAGCTCATGCCGTTGACGCTGTTCGTGTTCAGCGATAGTGATGCAAAACGGGACACTGGAATCGATGGATTTGGATTTGTTGCTCTGCGCGACATGTTGGACTGAGCAGGTGGACCTCCAGTGGCGTACCCAATGGACTCGTTGAGCAAATCGTTGTCATCGTCTGCCTCATCATTGATGACCGACTTTCCCAGATTGCGACTTGTAAATGAGGTCTGTACCGGTGACGTCGGCGAGAACAGGTTGGAGACTCCGAATTCTCCGTTGCCAAGACCTGGGGTTCCATTTGGTGGGGACATCTTCTCCATATTTTGGAAAGTCCCATTGTATCGCGAAGATTGACGTCCGTTCGAAGTCGCGCCGGCGATCCCGGTGGAGGATGCAATGGATCCATGTCGCGCAGATCCGCTATCGACAGTGTTGCGCCGCAAGCCAATAGCGCCGCCATGGCCATCCTGTAGCACCTCAACAATCAGAGTTGCGTCTTTAGTAGCATTGCGCTTGCCGTTGAGGAGATCGCGCGCCTCCTTTGCGCCATCGTAGGTCTGGAAGTAGGCAATAGCAGAGGCAAAGCCCTTGTCCTCTGAGTATCGAGACTGAGGGACCATTTCGCAGTCGACTAGGTCCTTAGCGAAAAGCAGAATATTGCGCACAGCCTCCTTGTCACTGTTGCTAGGGAGCTTGCGCAAGAAAATGGCGTGTCGAGTCTTATTATCTGACGTCAAGTCGGCATCACCGAAGGAAAGCATGGAGAGGCCGTTGCGCTCGGTTGGCCGACGCTCACCAATAGCACCGTTCATGTTGTATGTGTGAGAGGATGAGAAGACGTCTGCCGTCATGGTGTTCTTGGAGAACAGCTTCGGAGGTGACGACGAGTTGGAGCTGCTTAGTGAGCCGTGGAGGAAAGGGCTGTTGGAAAGATTCGAAGGACTTGTGCTGCTCGGACTTGGCTCACCGGCCATTTCTTCCTTTGTCGTCGAGGTATCGTGGCGGCCGTGGTGGAAACAAAGAGCGCCGATCGAAGCGAGTCAAACGGACGGCGGTGACCAATGTAGTGAGTCGACGGTGACGATTCAGATGTGTCAGGTCTCGGATCGCGTGGTGGGAGAGTCTAATGTAGATAAGGGTGGTACCTGGGGGTAAAACAGCTTCGAAACGTGGTTATGCCCAGGTCAACTCTTAACGGTTGCGAACGGTTGCGAACGGTCACAAAGGCGCAGGCGCAGGCGCACGTGTGAGGATAAGCGATTGGCGCTGTGCAGTAAGAATTACGGGTGCTGGCGTGGTCGAGGAACAATAGTCTCCTGCGCGCAGCCGCTGCGGAAGGAGGATGCAGTTGTCCGGGAGGTAGTTACTGGGCCGGCTTGGGAGAGCGAAGCAGCGCGACGGCTGAGCACTGGGGGGTCCGGTCTGATATGGGACCAGGCTCCGTGGTGGAAAACGAAAGTTGGAGCTGATGCGCTAGGCTGCGGGCGAGTCTGTGAGGAATGCGCCTGCAGCGAGGGCTCCTGGGCTGCAACGGTGAATGGGTGCTTTAGGGCAGAGTGGCAGAGAACGGGTGGAAAGGCCAGTGCATGCAAGAGGCAGCAGATGCAGAGGGGATTTGGGGGGTGCGGACTCGAGAGCTGGTGGCTCAGGCGCTGGGCTGTGAGCTCGGATCGCTGGACTGGTCGAGGGCAAGGTACCGCGCAAGCCAATCGGGGCGGCAGCAAGGATGCAGACGCGGGCAGAGTAAATGCGCAGAGTATCTTCAGTCGTGGGATGCGCTGCTGCTACTTCTCCGCGCGGCAGTGAGATTCAGATAGAGCAGTAGGGCAGAGGGCATCTGACAGAGACTGAGGGAGGGAGGAACGGCGCGATGCAGGAGGGGCAGGTGTGGGTGTGGGAAGGAGAGGTTTGGTGGAAAGCAGACGGGACGCTCTTGCTAAAAGCGACCTCACCCACGGGAAGGGGCGTGTTGAGACTGGTGCTGTGGGCTTGACCCAGGACCCTTGGACAGCACCGCGACCACCATAAGCCTAAGCTGATTCGGCTGTGCGAGTACTCCAGACACTTGCAGCGCAGTCACACAGGTACCGCGACAGACGTGCGCGATAGCGTACCACCAGGCAATGACTGTATGGATTGCGAGCCTGCTGGCGGCGCGCCTGCCCTCTGCTCGACGCGTGCCTGCCCTATTGAGCGCCGTCTCACCACCGCACGCGCGCTGCCAACCATCACTCTATCTGCGACGCTTTCGAGGTCACTGCGCGGCACAAAGCGAGCGCTCGGCCATGTGAATACCAGATAAAGTATGACTGCTGCCCTCAACCTTGCTCCCCAGCCAGTTTGGCCTCCCGCTGCCGCCATGCTCCAGCGATCTTGGGCGCCGGTAGAGGGCCGCCCTCCTACTGGCTGGCTGCTCTAAGCTCTATCAACCTTTGACGACAGCTGCGGAGCTCAACGACGCTGCAGCGTGGGATGCTGAGCGCCGCCGCCTTGTATGCAGGCCCAGATGTCGTTTCTTTTTCGCACGACATCACCGCTGCCATCGCCCTTGCACTGCGCTGCGTGTTTGCTGAGGCTCTGCGCTGCTCACCACCCTCTTAGAGGCCCGGTTGCAGTCTGCATTCACGACATGCATGTCCATGCACGCCTGCCAGGAAGCTTTCAGGCTATCGCAAGCGGCATTTTGCGGGTGCAGTCAACGTTCATCACAGGCAATCGGTCCTGCTCCGAGTCCACAAACGGCCTCTCTTAGCTGCTAGCGTAAAGACGGCTCACCGCGTCTGTGGGAAGTGGCCATGGCCGCTTTTGTGGCCTGCTAACCAGCCCTTTGGCGCTGAAGTGCCGGGATACGAACGGCGAATCACAGTCTTGGGCCTGGCTTCGAGGAGATCAGCCTTCCTGCGTCCAGGGAGTGGGACTCCCCAGTGATTTTCGTCTGGACTCGAACTGCTGTTCATGGGCAGTCGCTGCAGGCGCACACAAGCTTCGACATCTTCAGTCAGCTGCACCTCCTGCCGGCGACGTTGGTGGGAATTTGACCGGCTGCGTTTGCGTGTGCAGACAACCACTGCGGGGCAGTTGAACCCTACCAGACAAACCTCCGAGCATGCCTGCGATTTCACAAGTCAGATCTGTGGCCAGACAAGACACAGATGCAGGCGGGGACGGTGTCCGCCAATCATGGCAATCCGAGAAAATCACGTCTCGGTATGCCGAAACTACCACCACTTCCGGTCCTGCCCAAAAGCAAGTATGCTGCCTCTCCCGCGGCTATGTCGTCGACAAAGGCAGTGCAGGCAGAGTATGCGTGGCCTCCTCAAAACAGCACGGCTTGTCAAGAACCATGTTTCTGGCCTCCAAGGTTAGCGCGCCATACACGCTCACCTGGCCATCACGCAGCAGGTACCCTACCGGCAAGTGGTACAAGAGAAGGCACCACTCCCGAAAAAGAAACACACTTTTCGTATGCCTATATGAGTCGGCCTTTTATAGCGTCTTTGAAACACCGCCACGTGGTTCCACCTACCACCAAATCGCCCCATTATCTCTCTTATACAGTCCAATCAAGTCTGTGTAGCCGAACGGGGCGGCCTCTTCATGTTGGAGTACAGCATCAGCAAGATCAAAGGCTCGTCCAGATTGTACAGATGACATACTCAGGATCAGCGATCTTCTTCAGCGCGTGTGCTTACATGCGAACGTGTCCAACATCAACTACACAAATATCACGAATATCAATATACGCACGCCGTTGTGTGTCACTATGGCTTGAGCCAGCATTCAGCCCAGTCACCAGAAATCGGTCGTCAAGACGCAGCTGACACCTTTTCGGCCTTGTTACTCCAGGCACTACCATTCGTGGCTCTTGGTACTGCCGCTTTTGGTCACTCTTCGAGAGCCGGACTAAGGCAACGACTTCCACCTTTTCAAGAACCACCATCCGAGGATCGACGGTACCATCACATGCCAAAAAGAGCCTACGTTATCGCCTTGATTGCCGAAGCAAGAGTCAGCTTGGAGTGCTGGGGCTTCTCCCACAACATTGGGTCTAATGATGTACCTCGTACCTCAGGTAGTCTCCCGGACGAGAGGTTGGAAGTGAATTGATCTGAACTGTCTTAAGTCCGCACCGTACAGACTGAGTACGCACTCCGGATTCTGGACGTCATACCTCATACATCTATACAGCAGTCAGCTTCCACTTACTTGATCATCAGCAGGGCTGTCTATGTAGATTGGCCCATCAACAATAGAGCTTCCGTAGCACAGACCTTGCGAGCTTCGACCTACTATTTATATCTAGCTGTCACTCCTCTACCCGATACACTTGACAGTCTGCATTGCTGATAGGGTAGCATAACCATCCATCGCCAGTATACATATGGGCACGTTAAGATGTCGGGTTTTAGTTCAGCGCAAACGATGGTGAAATTTCCAAGTCAGCGGCAGATCGAAGGTAGTCTTCATTCTTAGGCTCGGCCCGGACGATGTGCAGCGTTTCACAACTTTTAGGGTACTTGCCATATCACGGTGGAAGATGGCATATTACAAGTTTTCTCGGCAACAGCACACGCAGAGCACTCTTGCCTATAAGCAGAGCGGCATTCAGTCATTCTTACACCTTTGTCAGCTCTGTACCTCCATTGTTATGATGATCCTGCCATCTCGACATCTCTACGGTTAGATTTCTTGAGCTGGGGTGTATATGTTTTCACGTGGCTCATTCTACTACGTTGATCGAAGACATCCTTCAGCGTTCACTAGCTCCACGCATTGCCCTCACGCGACCGAATAAAGGACCATGCATGCAAACAACGCCTGCGAACCCTGTTTGCAGTACTGGGAACCAGACGCTTGGATCCCCTTGCTGATCGTTTCACGATACGAGCCACTGGCGTCAAACTCCCCTCCAACATCAATGCTTCCACGTTCAGCCTTCTGAGATTTGCAAGGGCGCTCACACCAATCATCTGCAAGACTTGACCGGTGTCTCATTCCGGCTCGTCCATATCGCACGGCTTTGCGATTACTACACGCATATACGCTATCAACGGTGAGAAGGCTGGCGATATTCAATTTGCTCGGAGTACATTCCGGAATCCTGGCCAGGTGAGCTGAATGGCAAATCACCGAAGCTTGGAGCCTACGCACACTCCAGCAACTGCATGCAGCATCGACCCAGAGTCAGTGCATGCAGTAATGCCGCCGGACCGCTGACAGGCGAGTTTGCAGTCAGCACGCCGTGGCGGGGAAGCGCGAACTCAGACTTTACCCCACAGCGTAAGCAACGAGCTGAATTGACTTTCGACTTTGTATGGTCAAAGTGAGTGAAATGAGTCATATCCTTCCTTTCAAGTGATTGCTAGCGGATGCGCGGGCTGTAATGCTGATTGAAAAGGTACAAAAGAAAGTTGCTTTGAGACTGTCTGATTGGACGCCCACGACTACACGATGGCGAGCTAAACGGACATAACGGCCGACATTGCAACAAATCGCTGCTACAAGCTCACAGCAAGCGCATAGATGCGGTCCAGTATTCTCTCTCATAAACACCAAGGCAAACAGCAGTCAGGTCTGGACGTCTATTGAGTCTCTTTTTGCCTTCTCAGCGCTACTTTACTGAAAGCATCGCACTTTGTATGGTTTCCTTCGCATGTGAGAGTGGCCCTTCAACATAGCTGCTGACAACAGCCTTTCGTCAAACAGCTGACCTCAGGTGAGTTCTGTGAAGTAAACACGCTGGAACAGTCTTTGGCGTCAATCGTAGTCATGACAGCCTTGCGCCAAGCGCTTGAAGCTCTGCCAGATCGTGGACGTATTCAGGTTTGCGTTTGTCATCATGATTGCGACTGCCTTTACTTGCCATGAGGAGACAGGTACCTGTTGGCCAAATCTAATTTCGCTCTTCTACTCTTGCCCCCAACAACATCAATCAATCGCGACACGCACACACATTTCTAGCCCTGCACCATGGCCACAGGTGCAGCAGCTACAACCACGTAATGGCTCGCCGAACTTGATAGTATCGACCTGTCATGGAACACTACAGACTTCCTTCACAACCACCTCGGGAGGCTTCCGGTAGAGCTGCTCAAAAGCATCGTTCGGTACATCCCTGCGTGCTATCTACCTGTTGTTGCGCGCATAAGTTCGTGATTTCGAGAGTGCACTGAGAAAAGGCTATACAGTTGTATTGATCTTGGTGACAGAAGGACTATGGGTTGGAAACTATGTAAAGACGTGCTGTGGCCGTTGCTTTGCACTTTGGTCCACCGGCCGGACCTGGCGCAGAAGATTAGAGAGTTCTCTTGCACGTTCTATGACCATGACGTCAACCTCAACGTCGATGCTTCCACTCTTTTCCCCGGCAATATATACTTTTGTTCCGCCACCAAAATTTTGTTGAACCAGATGGTTATTGGGGACCGTATTCTATCACAACATCTCAGTGACGTGGAGACCTCACGCTTGACTCTCAGCCTCGTCGGATCTGAGACGAGCGCCTTGGTAGAGACTACAACATGCAAGCACCTTGCTCCGGAGCCTTTGAGCAAGCTGATGCCAGGATTCGATAACACGAGCGCTCATCGACTGCCTCCTGGCCTTCAGAAGCTCACCAACCTCGACTACGATGGTGCTGTGTTCCACTGGGCACTTGCCAAACTGCCATGCCTCCAGAAGCTAAACCTGACGCACCCATGCGTTATCCTACCTGATGAAGCGCCAACTGAAGTCAATATCAATCTCACGACGCTCAACGTGTCAGTCCGCTCGGAGGTACTCAGAGGTAACAGTCATCACTATGCCGCCTTCAAGGCATTTCTTGCTCACTTCCCCTCCCTAGAGGTTCTCAGACTGACAATGTACGATCTCGAAGTCGACATGATGCCTGCGAGCCCTTCAGATCTCGAGGAAGACTACGAACGCAGCTTCGATACCCTGCTTGAGCGGCTCAGTCCAGTTGCTGCCGATCTGACCATTCTCCCACTAGGCGTCTACCATGACGCCGAAGACTACGACGGTCCCGCCAACAACTTTCTCCGTGACGTTCAGCCCACTTCCGGTTTCCAGCAATTCAAGGCACTCAAGAACCTCGTGGCACCATATCAATGCTTATTGGGACGAACAATCTCCACGGTCGACACTCTTCCTTCACCCGCAACAATTCTACCCGCTAGGCTCGAACGTCTGGAAATGAACTGCCCGCAAATCAACATCTACGATTGGCTTGCTCGGCCCCGCAATGCCCGGGACCGGCTTCCTGCTTTGTCTAAGATCGAGCTCTATTGTCAGAGGCCATATGGAGATGAATACCCTTTGTTCGCTCACGAGAACCTTGAGCATAATGTGTTTGAGGTCATGAGCGAGACTGATATTACGCTAGATGTTACGTATTGGCCGCGAGACTGGAGAGAGGACTTGAATGACTACGATCTTGACATACCTGCCTCGATCGAGTGGGTTGAGAGTCTCGGTGAGTAGGGACAGCAGGCAAGCCTTCAGAGAGGTCGTAGCGAATTTCGTATTTGAGAGCTTCAACTCCTGTTGTATTTGGTTCTGTGTTTAGCTGACTAGAATCTTGGGGAGCCTCGGTGAGCTGCGTCTCCGTTAAGGAGGTACCAACGATCTCCAAGAAACATTAGCACACCAAAACGAATGCATTTTATTCTTGGCTAAGGAATTTGGGAGCCTTCTATGTAGTAATAGATGTACGAAGCTGGACCTATAAGTACGTATGTGTAAGGGTTTGCGCAAAGTATGCTGGTACCTGAGAACAGTGATTGAATTGATGAGGAGCTATGGAGAAACACTGACAAGTTTTAGTGTGTCTTGCTTGCTTATACACTAAATAAGAAGGGAACAAATGGATCTCATCTATTTCAAGACTCTACCGAGCTTTCCAGGGCCTAGCCCATCACAACGACAAGTGCACCCCCTAGGCAAAAAACTCGCACACTTTGCTGATGTAATCTAGGATTCACCATGCATCAACACCAAGCCTATACTCAACTTGCAGCAGTTATAACTCTACCAAACTTTTTTAAACAGATATCTACCAGTACTGCACTGCATACAGTGATCTAGTCGCTCAGTCTGATGTACTCCAGGCTAACGTACCTATACAACAATGATATACTTGGTATCTGCAAGGGGATAACGGCCCAAGCCATGGCACACGCAGCTGCTACTCTCTGTCAGCAGTATATTGGCACGAACGTGGTGTAAAAGTGCTCCCACATCCAGCTAATTCACCCAACCTTAACCCTATTGAAGGCATCTGGAACATCATCAAAGAACTGATCAAACATCAACTATATACTGTCAACACTACTGCATGGCTTAAGGCAGCACTACAACACGAATGGAGGCAGATTCATCAAGAAATGCCAAATTTAGCCGCATATTGAGCTCCTAAGTGACTTTCGATACTAAATTTCTAAAGGGGAGGCTCTGAACTTTCTCAGCCTTATTCTTACCAAGCATGTCTAGATAGTTTTTTTAACACTGTATTCGTCAGCGCAATTATCCAAAAGCATGGTGGCATCACGCACTCATCGAAGCACTCGTCCATTGGTTCTTGCATGCCAACCACTGCACTCGAGTTTCATCCACTATCCTAGAACACACGTTCGTTGACAACGAAGGCGGCAGCGCCCGCCATGACGCACCCATGCACGTCCCTCCTCCCCGCCTCACCCAAAACCCTCATCCTTGGCATTCTACTCCGCACAAAACCCTCAACCCACTTTAACCGGCGCACAGTCCCTTTTCACCTTAAGCTTCCTCCCTAGCCTCCCGCACAAAACCTTTACTCCACTCGCACAAACATCGCAGCTATGGCGCGACCAATCACATCTCAACTACCCACATGCTAACACGGGGGTGGTAAAAGTTTTGGTAGGCTAGGATGGATCATGAAGCAGATCGTTGTCATTTTCAGGGAGGCACCTCAGGTGCCAGAAAAAGCTGCACTCTAAACCAGCCAAAAGTTGAGCAACACCAACAAGGTCGCCCTCTTTGCCACGCCGCCACGCAATAACGACTTGAGATTAATTCTTGAAAAACACAGAATTGTAGAATAATATATTCTCTACAATCATATGTTTTTAGATTTTTGATATTGTGTGGTGTTGTGCGATTGTCTTGGTTGGCAGAAGCACACTCTTTGTGAGTGCGGCTTATTTTGCCACCCGAGTACGAAGCCCGCGACCGGACTGGGAAGCATACGGTTGAGATGGATCGTGGTGGGCGAACGGCGGAGACTAGGGGTTTGAGGCAACCGCACAAGTCGCGCAATGAGTGTATATAAATGTCCCTGATCCTCTCCCATGAGGTCGATACCACATCAAGCAAACATCATCTTACAAACACTTCAAACAACCAACAACTTCCCAACACCTTCGATCTTCAATCTCCAATCTTCGACACAATGCAGCCCACCATCTTCACCCTTGTCAACAACGGTAACTGCGGTTGCTCCGGTCAGAGCAATTGCAACTGCGGCAAGGACTGCACTTGCGACAACTGCCCGGTACGCTCCCTCCTATGCCTCCCCATTCTCAAGAACTTCGCTAACGTCAAGCAGAAGAACTAAGTCTTTGGACTTCAACGAACAGTGATCGGTACACGAGGATCATCTCATCTATTCGGCATGGGCAGCGATACGATTGGAGTTACAGAAAAGTTGTTTGGTGGTTGCGATGGGGTGTGCCACGGAAGCGGACTTGTCTTTAGCTGGAGATACTAAACGACCACCGAGTCGAAGTCACGAATTGAGTCCATTAGAAACAAACAATACACTTGTGCAAAGCTGTTGGAAACCGAACCTTTGCTTCGTCACCAAGACCTTCTGATATAATTACCGGACTACCTTATGTTGGGGATCGAGGGTGCTCAAACATCTCTCTCAATCTCGGGACGCCAACACTTCGTCATGTATCTTCCCGTGCTCGAACATTACGTCGTCCATACTGCCCGCACTCACTCGTGCCCAAATTCGTCACTGTGACCACCTAGCCACAGCAGACCGTGACATTCTCCTGCATACGATCCTGACCGCCCTTACCCACGTTAAAGCTCTCCCATCCACAGATGAAGTATCCCAGATACGCGCCGATGAATATGCAGATGATGATATATCCGTTGTAGTACATAGCGAGCAACATGACGAAATAGGCGACCGCGAATTGCAGCACGTGGAGGAGAGCGCGGACTGCTTGCTGAAAGACGCTTGGACGGAAGTTCTGCGCAGTTGGGGTATGGGCTGCAGTGGTCGCAGGAGTCTTACTGTTGTCGGAAGAAGCGGAAGAAGCAACTGCGGTCGTCGGGACGTGCGAAGACAAGTACTGATTGACGATGTAGCGGTCGTATTCTTTACCGGCGCGGCGGAGGGCTTCGAGGGAGATTACGAGCAAGATCACACCGATGCAAGATCCGGCGAACATGCTTTTCGAGGTGATGTGCCATGAGCGGGCGATGAAGCCTAGTCATGCGTTAGCACTCGTTCTATCTCGAGCAGCAGGAGATGAGGCATTGCAGCAAGCCGTAGGGCATTGATCAGTGCCTGGTATGCTCCCAATGAAGGATAGTCAGGATACGTACAAGAGTCGACAGTGTACCAATTCCATAACATCTACCACTGGGGTCAGTAACGTTCATAAAATCATCATAATATGTAGAGCTTACGCTAATCTTGCAACCTCCACCCATACTCATGCCGCCTCCGCCCATTGACATCCCTGTGCTGGATGCCATAGCGGCACTACCTGTCGCAGTCTGTGTCATTACCGACATACCTGACATGCCAGTCATGGCTGCTGTCGTAGCGGAAGCTATCATATCGTGTCCTGAGTGGTCCATAATTACAGCTTGTATGGTTGCGGTTTGAGTGAACGATTGCCGTCTGGATTGATGGTGTTTGTGACGGGTAGAGAAGGTTGATAGCGATTGAAGTTGTAGAGATGTTGATAAATTTGGGATGAGCAGATTTTGAGCAGATTGTTTGGTTGAGGCGGGGGAAATGAAAGCTGGTAGGAGCGACGCGTTGATGCAGGATCGAACCTGTCTTTTCACCCTCGACGTTCGTCACGCTTCCAAGATAGAACGTTCGTAAAACTATTTCTTGAAACAATTCACTAAACAGCGAACGAAGGGCTCATATGCCTTATGAAGCTGGAGCTGAGTACTGCCTACAGAATAGGCACGCGAACCCGCTCACCGGCGAGTCACCGCAGCGGGTGATACCCGAACACTAAGGCTCCGAATTATCATTCACACTCGCCACTTCGTACTTTTACCTTTCACGTTCACAATAACATTCGCGTAGGATGCATAAGATGAAGTTGCAGGATGAGCGTGAAGGATGTGAGATGCTTGGCTCGCAGTGCGCCTTCCCTTCACAGGTAAGACCGCCCCGCTTATCGAGAGCATTTGCGCGCTTTCAACGCCACGATGAAGAATGTTGTCAGGACATCTCACCACGGAGAATTGTTCGAAAGGTCTGGAGTGCATCGATGCAGTGCGCATAGACGAGAGTAACGAGGTCGTCGTACCGCATTGCTTCCGGCAACCTGCAGATGGATGCAAGCGAGATAGATTGCACAACGTGCGATATATGGAATCTCCCGTTCAGCAAGCACCGAGCGAAGGGTCCTTGCATATGCGTGTGACAGGGGTGTGATCCCCGAGGTGCGTGTGACTGTTCGTGGTCTTCGCGACAGAAGGCACACTGATATGATGAGGAAAAAGTTCTAAATGAGATTTGATAATGTTTGCTGCCTCATTGTCTTCAAGCGCATGCTGCTCTTTACTTCTAGTATTGATCTAACTGGTTCTCCACGTGGTAATGCCCGAGACACAGTCACACAGAGCAAACGTGTGTTCTCGTGTAGCCCACAAGCGATCGGCCCCATGGAGACGGTACTACAAGGTGCTCATGATTGAAGGATGATCTGACTGACCGCCGTCTCGTTTCTCGCGAAAGGATCAAAGCTCGGGTCTGTGATCCTTTGATGCTCCAGAATGTTGGCGATGTATGTCGCGTTCTCCTCGCTGTAAGTCTGCTCCACCCAGTGCAGCATGAGATCAAGACCTGCTGTCACCCCCGAGGAGCTCCAGATGTGAGGCGAACTGGACTCATCCTCCACCCAACGTGCATGGGGCACCCAAGTCGTGTTGAGTCCTGCCTTCACGGCATTTGGCCATGAGGTCTTGTTCGTTGTTGCTTTCCTGCCGTTCAAAATGCCAGCCCTTGCAGCCAGAGCCGAGCCAGTGCAGATCGTGAGAACCTGTTTGACATTGGGTGCTATCCTTGCGATGTAGTCTAATGTAGCATTGAGGGTGGGATTACGCCAGCCAGGACCACCGGCAAGAATCAAGACGTCCAGTTCTGGTGCCGTTTCGAAAGTATGCGTAGGTGGAAGCACAGGGTACACAGAAGAATTGAACGGGTTCATCGAGGCCATTGATGGTTCCGAGGTGACCGGATCCATGGTCTCAGCAATCAGGGCGATATCGATCTTGTACAGTCCGCTCAAGAACTGGAGGATTTCAATGGGTCCATGAACATCCAGCAGGTCGAACATGCGGAAGAGTACGATGCCATATGTGTGGGGTACCGTAGTATTAGTGGCTGGTACAGATTCAGTTCTTCGGTTGCCAATAGTTTGGATGATTTCAACATGCACCTACCGGCTGCAGCTCCATGGAGTTGAAGAGTGATGATGGGTATGACTACCTTGATGACATCTGAAAATCTCATATTGACGGTACCAGTGTGTTAACACGAAGCCGTGGAAGAGGGCGAGGCAAGAACAGAAGGGAAAGAACGAAGAGAGACAGTGAAGATCATATACCCAGAGGAATATCTTTCTTGAATCATGAACCCGTTGTTCCTGATTGTTCAATGTTTCGAGTAAAGTTTCCGTAAGCACTTGGGCATGGCGCAGACGCGTGAGGCTCATTGGTCGCAGGTCGCAAGAGTCAAGTACTGATGATCTTTGATTATAGCTGCATCCTGAGCATCTTGGTCCTACTATCGCATGCGCTGTACACGCTGACAACTTCTGATGCGTTAGTTTGCGCGTATTTCTGCACGGTGTTGGAGATAATGAGGCTAAGACGCGAAGGAGCTTCCGAGGATGCTGGCGGCGCGAAGTGGGGCGCAAAATAATGGGACGTGTCGAACATCACGTCACAACTCTTCACATACTGCAACCACTGCATCTTCGATTTCACAATATTGAACGACAAAGGACTTTTGAACAATTAAGATGCATTACGAAAAGTCGCGCCACGCGAGTTCTAGCTACGGTCATCCGCGCTAATGGTATATAGAGAAGTAAAACTCCCAGGAACGCCAACGTCAAAGTCTACTATCAAAGCAGCCTACACAATGCTGAAACTAATTGCAAGAGGTAGAGAAGCCAATTTTGGGACCATATTAGATGCAAGGATAATGCGAACGGCAGAGGTATGCCTAGACGGCCTGAAATCGCAAAATGTGATTCTGGACAAACATGCGGAGCCTGCTGGTCTGCTCGCCAGGGCGGACCCAGTGAGAGTCGACGCGCTTGAAGGGACGAGGCTCGATGGGTGTTTGAGTGACAGTAGTGCCGTTTTTCTCGGCGACAGGAGAGCAAATGGCAATGGAGGTCTTGGTGCGAACGATGGGAGAGCCGACGGGGTTGCGGACCTTCTGCAGCACTGGAGACCACAGAGATGCTGCGCTACTCCTTGACTGAGGCGAGCAGATGACGATAGGCCTTCCACCATTTGTTGGGTTTGTGACCACGATAGGATTCTTCCTTCCAACGACTGGAGAGCAGATAACAATTGGGCGCTGCTTCTCTGCCATCGGAGAGACGACCACGATCGCGCCCTTCTTCTCGTCGAAGATGGTGACCTTCTCGACTGCCATTTGTGGTATGATGAGCTTGGTGGGAGTAGGTACACGAGCTACGGCACGCTTCAAGCTGAAGTACGAACCATCAGGACCGTTGACCCAGGATCCTGTGTAGTTGGAGCTGGCCAAGGCCTTCTTGGCAACAGCAGAGCGAGCAAGATAGAGGAACTCATCACCCTCGACCTTGATCATGCAGTTGTGCCAAGGAGTAGGAATCTGGAACTCGTACGCGGCTACAGGCTCCAGTCGGTTCTCAAGATCGTCAATTGGGCGGACCATATGCTTGGGAAGCAGGCGAATGGCGAACTTAGGGCCCTTGTTGTTGTGGGCGTGGATCGACAAACGAACATAGTTGGGCAACAGAAGCTCAACCAGGTTGGAGTAGCCTTGGTTGCGGGAGATCATCTCTTCAGCTACAAGAGCAGCAGTCTTCTTCTTCTGCTTTCCACTTAGCGACTTGACCGAGGGAACATCGGCAAGGTCCTCGAGCATGAAGCGTGTCTGGCCGCGGTACAATCCCAGAGTCTCAGGCTCTTGCAGCTCAATGAGTGAGCGGATGAAAGCACGGTCGGCACCGCCAATTCCCAGCATGAGTCTCCTGCACAGCTCGGCCTCTCCCGTCATCTTTGTCTTGACTGGGTGTGGCATCTTGTGCGCGTTTCCAGCTACCTTCTTCAAGGTCTGGAAGCCCTCAGAGTCAGCATTGAAGATGTTCTTCAAGCCTTTGAAGTCCATCGCTGGGACGGGCGCGGTCTGGCCAGGGAAGCGTTCCTTGTAGATCTCGGCCATGCAAGCATCGTATGTGTCGATCATTTCATCGTCAACACCAACTGGAACTGGTTAGCAACTGCTGAAAACACAACTGGGCTTCAATACTTACTGCAGTCGGAAAATACATGGCCATCGTTGATGATCCACATGGTAGCGCCAGGCTCGTAGACGGCGTTAACCTCCTTGATGAAGTCGTAAAGCACGTCCAAAGCGATGTTCTCTGCAAGATCGGGCATGATACCACCGGCCTTGTTGGGGTTTGGCGACTTGCAAGGGAAAGCGGGCAAAGCAAGAAGGATCGGAAGATTCTTATCGACAAAGCCGTACACCCGGTTGAGGAAGCCTTCACGACCGCAAACATCCCATTGGTCATCTTTGGAAAGGTTCTTGAGCTTGCGCTCAAAGATCTCAGCAATCGTGTTGCAGATCACGCGATTCTTTGCTGCCCATGGAGTCGAAGAATCCGAGATATTGGCGAAAGGCTGGAACTGAGTCTCGAGGAGGATGAAGCGCTCCGCCCAAATACTGAAGTTGTCTGAAGCAAGGGATTTTGGTTTCGATGTTACCATTCCGAGGATGCGACCGTTGTCATGTTTGATCTCGGCGACCAGGGTGTGAAGCTCTTCTTTCTCATAAGATGGAGGGAAGTTCGACTTAATCTTCAAGAGTGCTTGGATATCGGTGGTAATTTGCAGATTCTTGATCTCTTTGCCAGATGGCAGCTGAACTCGAGTCCATGATGCAGTTGCGGAGCAGATCTCGTCCTTCAGTTGTGGCCATGCTTCCGGCAGTGACTTCGAGTTGCTCCCTTCGACAGCCAAAAGTTCGCCATTCGGTTCTCTCCAGTAAAGACCCTGAATGCAGTGGTATGTGGAAACACCTTTGTTGAACGGCGCCATTGTGAATAATTGAAGAGAGGTAAGGAGGTACTTGTTAAGTTGAAAACACCGAGGAACAAAAGAAATAGAGAGAGGCTGGCAGAGGAAGCGAGTTAATAAAGCTTGAGATGATGGATCCAGTGGCCTCATCTACTGGGTCCCCTTATATGAAAGAGTCCTGACGTGTTGTTGTGTCTCAGCTTCACATAAAGGCTCAGCGGATCGGGCACTGTCCACCAAGCTGCGGATGGATCCATGACAGCCACACAACTGTAAACACACGGTGCGGCCGTACACCGACTTGCGTTGCTATTTGCAACGCTACTTATCTCGCTACAAGCCGTTAACCTAATTGGATTGGCCTACCAACATGATTTCTCGGGGCGTTCGAGCGGCGGTGCTGCGGGCGCCATGAGTCCTGGCGTTTGCTTCTGGTCTGATCAAGGTCGTAGGCGGTCTGGCACAGGCATTCAGCGTGCCACAATTCGCATTACTGGGTTGCAGGCGGCATATTTTTGCTAATGCGGCGCTGTTACAGGCTTCATCTCGTCCAAGGATTACTGTGTGCATGGAAGGCGTGCATATCTTGGCGTGCATGAGCTGAATTCGGAGAATCCGTGCCACATGCTAGCGCGTACCATAGGTGAACAACGCACTCGCCTAAACAGCTAAGCTTCTTACCACAGCCTCAAGATTACCGACCCACCTCCAAATACTGTCTATTGTCTAATTGTGGACGCACCAAGACGGGTCCAAGCGCGCTCGAGCCACGTTCCTTCTGCTTTGAACCAGCCTGGCTGAGCGTGCCGTCCAAATGTAGGGCTGAGGCTGAGGTGCTTTCACATCAGCATGTGTTTCATATAGGCTTGACCAGGCCAGCTTGTCGCTGCCATTCACTGTGTATTCGACATCTGTCCAACAAGATGATATCCTATCTTTCTTTGGTCTTCATTGCCATTTTTGGCAGCTTCTTCGGCGTCGTCTCCTTCTTTGTTTACCTATTCACGCCGCCTAGCAACTTCCCCAAGAACATTCCAACAATCCCGTTCTACTACGCACTTCTCCCACTCTTCAAAGATGTGGACCAGGCCGAGCTTTACCGTCAGTACATGAAGGAGCCCCTGGAGAAATATGGAGCAGTAAAGCTGTTCTTTGGTGGCCAATGGAACATCCTAGTACGCAAGCCTGCGTATATTGCCGAGGTCTTCAAATACGAGGACGTTTACGCAAAGGCAGGAAACCAGATCAAGATCCCGCATAGTCTTGTGGCGGAGTACACTGGCGAGAACATCATCAGTTCACATGGAGAGAAGTGGAAGCTGTATCATGGTGTTCTCAAACCAGCTCTGCAAGCGGACCAAGATTCGACTAAGATCTGGGAGAACTCAAAACTTCTAAGGGATATGTTCCTAAGCAACTCGAAGCAAGCCAATGGTGCAGGCATCCCTATCTACGTTCCTTGCCATCGAGTCGCACTTGCCAATCTCTCAGACGTACTGTACGCATCGAGTTTCGAAACAATGCAGCGTCCTGACGCACTACTGCACGCAATCCAGATGAAGATTAAGCCGATTATCTTCAACCCAATCTTCATGAACTTCCCGTTCCTTGACCATCTGCCGCTCAAGATAAGAAAGCTTGGTCGCGCACTCAACAAGAACTTCCGAAGCACGCTACGAACCTCGATCACAAAAGGGCACAACCACGTCTGCGACCCCAACGACCATAAGAACGTTGCATGCAGACTGATCGGAGCTCATGACGAAGGACGCCTAACAGACAAGGATCTTGAAGACAATATGGTCAGCACTTTCTTGGCAGGACACGAGAACCCACAACTTGCGCTCATGTCGCTCATGTATCTCCTCGGAGCCCATCCAGAGGTTCAAGAGGCGGTCCGCAAGGAGATCCTGACCCTCTATCCTGCTGATGCCCCCGCCGACTACGAGCCTTCTTACACCGAGATCCACGACTTACCACTCTTGAGTGCTGTTGTATACGAGGGTCTACGCATGTTCCCCCCGATTTCGCAACTGATCAATCGCCGTACTGCGGAACCCGTCGTATTAGGTGGCAAGATTCCCGTACCAAAGGGTGTATTTATGGGCTACAACGCATACTCAACTAACCGCGACATCGAGTTCTGGGGCACCGACTCCGACGATTTCAAGCCTGAACGCTGGGGCAAGAACATGGATGAGATCAACCATCTTTACCGGAAAGCGAACTCTAAAGGTGCTTTCATCAGCTTCCACGGAGGACGGCGAGCATGTCTGGGACAAAAGTTCGCCATGCAGCAGCTTCGCATCACGATCCTCGAGTTGGTGAGGGGTTGTAAGTGGAAGGTGGACGAGAGCTGGGACGGACGCATGACTCCGGTAAGTCATTGGCGCCAACTGAGCAACCTAACCAAGCTAATTCACTTAGGCTGGACCGCTCTACCCGCGAGGTCTTAAGATGAAATTCCAGTCGTTGTAAGAAGCTCGTCGGCCAAAGCAACAAGCATGTGCGATGATAAATCTTGGTCGCTGTGCTTTGGCAAGGTTAAGCAGATATACTGTGCATAGCGTTGGTGTTTTTGGTTCAACGCAAATACCCCAAATTGGGCAGAGCATGCAAGTAACATTTAGCTGGCACCATCAAAATTCATTGCATGCTTCATCTCTTCGGTCACCACACATACGCGTTACATTGGATTTCCAGCCTGTACGTGCGTGTCGTACGCATCAATGCCTCGTAATTGATACCCACCAACACAACATTACATCGATCTATGCCATTCATACTGTTAGGTACGGGCCCGCGATACTTAGCACTATCTGCCTTGCAGTCAGCACCTGCGTAACGCTAGTTGGAAGACAAGTATTGAATTGCATTTAGTTCGGAGCATACGATGCACATGATCGCGATAATGCATTTTCACGGACCAGACCCATGATTGCAAGGCTTACAAGTTCTGGCAATCCTCCATGACAGCAATCACCGTAATCGAGGCATCCCAACTCGTTGAAACCTCCAGACCCACTTGTGCTGACATCCATCTTGCAAATGGGAAAATTGTCAGCCAAACAACCACTCAGAGGTCTAAGACACTCAAAATGAAGATACCGTGTGATCGGAACATTGCAAATGACTTGCCGTATTCCTGCGGCGTGGTGTTGGGGGCGAACCTCCACATCCGCGTCCTTTGGTTGGGTGTGGAGTAACGCACGTAACGAGCCAAACTGTGCCTTCTTCTCATCAACCTGAGCTCAGCAACACATCTTTCTGGTAAGTTGCCCAAGAATATATGCGTGAATCAACTTGATGATGAATCGCTGATGTACAGTCACATCAGAGAGCGAAGCCTGGTTCAGCTGGGTGCATCATCTGTTCAAAGCTCAAATGCGCAGCAAAAACTTCGGGGTACTGGTAAGGGAAAACCCACAGTCAGTTTACGCGAAAGTCGAGATGTAGCTGTCTCCGTGCTTCTGCGGCGAAGAAACATGAAGGATTGAATGCGGCACAGCACGGCTTCGGTTTTGCGCGGAAATTGAGTCTGACATCGCCGATTATTAGTACATGCACGGTGCGAATAGACCTAGACCACTTCTGCTCGTCGTGAAGTTAGTGTTGCGGTGAATGTTGGTGTTTGTGGTAAATGTTGGTGTTTGCGGTGAATGTTTGGTGTTTGCGGGGTTCTGGTCCAAACGATGGGGCCCTAGGTCAAAGTGTAATTGAGCGGCGCCAGGTTGAGCCTAGCAGAAGTGCAACAGTAGCACTTCAATCCTGCAGATTGCTCCAGTCGCTGATTCTCCGACCGATAACAAAATGTGCTTCTACTTTCTGCAGCAGACATGTGTAACGATTCACTGTTGTTGTGTTGCGTAAGGCGCAGTTGGTGCATCACGCTCGCTTGGGGCCAGCCCACGCTAAGGCGTTCAGCCACAGTTTCCGTTACCCCAGCCCTTTACCGGGCACTAGTGCAAATACACCTGTTTTGCGGTACAAGATATGGTATCGCGGCTGTGACTGTGATGTTTGAGCAATGTGCTTTGTGTGATCCCTACGTCAATTCAGTCAGGTAGGGCTACATCCCTTTGTCGAAGGCACAGCACAAACAGTCTCTGATCGAGTGAAAGGATGTTCTGTGCCGCAAATGACCATGCTCGTGGGCTGCAGACAACCTATGTAATGAATTTAGTGGCTCAGTTTGCATGCATAGTGTAGTTTAGTGTTGTGAAGCAACCACGAGAGATAGAGCTTCTATCGTGGACGCCGTGCGGTAATTGAGAGCGGAAGGCCCAGCGGAGCTGTGGAGGGTGGCTGGCTGGTGTGAGAGCGGGCCGCTTGGCGACGCACGAGAAAGCGTGTCTTGAGCTTGCTCTGCGGCTGACCGCAGTCGGGATGAAAATAGCGTGCAAGGACAGGCGTTGCTAACGTGAGCCAGTGAGAACAGAGCTGACTAGAGTGGCTGTTGAACAAGGGATGACCTGAGCATGCACTGCGCACGTACTTTGTCGGCACGTAGGGCGCTCCGAGAATCAGGTGGTGCATAAGCGATCATACATATCGCATCGTACTTCAGTCCAAGAATTCCAATCGTAGCTTGGACCATCATTCTTCAGCATGCGTTCTCCGATCGAATTCGAGAAAGACCACCACTACGATAGGTGTCGGGACAGTATCGACAGCGAGTTCTCCTCTTCAGACAACGCCGATGAGCCACTGGCACAGGTTGACGATGTTGCACCTGCACCTCCACCACCGCCATACTCGGCGTTCTCCCTCAATCGTCGCCGGTTTATGCTTGGTGTTGTGACAGCGGCGGGATTTTTTGGTCCCTTGACTGGTGCAATCTACCTCCCATCTCTTGTACTTTTCGAGGACATCTTCAAAGCTTCGGCAACAGCAGTCAATGCGACAGTATCGATGTACATGGTTGTGTTCGCCATTGCGGTATGTAACCGTGTGCGAAGTCTGAGTAGCTATCACTGACACATCTCAGCCACTTTTTGGTGCGGTTGCCTCTGACGTTGGAGGTCGTAAGCTCGTGTACATGGTCGGTCTTGGAAGCTTCCTCGTCTCAAACATTCTGCTAGCAACGCTCCCTGCGCACATCGCTCTCCTCTTCATCCTCCGAATATTCCAAGCCTTCGGTTCGTGCATCGTCTTCTCTGTCGGAGCGGGTACGGTTGCAGATATAACAGAACCCGCAAAGCGCGCATCTGCTTTGGCTTGGTTTCTCATGGGACCCCAGCTTGGACCGGTCTTTGGTCCTCTTATCGGCGGTGCTTTCGCAGATGCATCACGTTGGAGATGGGTATTTGGCTTTCTCGCCTTGACCTGTCTTCCTGTATACTGCGCCATCGTCTTTTGCATGCCTGAGACCCTGCGGTCTCTGGTCGGTAATGGTGCCGCTGTTGCTCACCAGCCCTGGTTCTCAATACCCAAGCTCCGGACACAGCTTTCCACAGATATCAAAGGCCCAAAGATTCCCCGTCCGTCGTTCCGCAAATTCATGCAGCTCCTGAAGTACCCTCCGCATCTCATTGTCTCTTTCAATGGTGCTTTCCAGTTCGCTGGACTGTACGGGATGTACATCTCCTTCCCGACCGTTCTGAAAGACACATACAACTGGTCGACCGCCGAAGTGAGTTACGCATACCTCGCACCAGGAATCTCCATGTTCATTGCTTCCATTATTGTCGGTCGTGGCAGTGACTGGCTGCGCAGAAAAGCTATTGCGAAGAGCCCTGACGGCAAGGTTGCACCGGAAAAGCGAATCGCCTACCAAATAGTTGGCTTTTCCATCGCGGCCGCAGGAAAATTCATGTATGGATGGTGTTGCCAAAACCGCGTAAACCCAGCTGCCGGCCTGATCGGTTCAGCACTTTCATCTGTGGGGACTTCGATCGTCTTTGTCACCAGCACATCTTTCCAGACAGAGTGCGATCCAGCTCAGACCGCTAGTTTGGTTGCATTGGGAGGTCTCCTTCGAAACGTCGCTGCAGCCATCGCTGCCGTCGTCATGGATGGCTTACTCGACAAAGCCGGTGTTGGATGGACCTTCAGCATCTTCGGAGTGATGGATCTTCTCTGCATTCCAGGCATTTTGTTGATCATCTTCAAGGGTGCGGAAATGCGTGCAGCATTGAAAGCGCAAGGCTAAGTGTAGCGACACGAGGCTCCATGTACATAATATCGTTACGGTTTGGTATTTTGCATAGCGCGGCGTTGGTCATCATAAGCATTCGCATCATCGGTGCATTTCATGGGCGACAAATTAATAAATAATGAAAGAATGTCTGCTAATGAAGAAACGTGCGATGTGAGTTTGGTCGATTTCAAATCCTACAAGGTGTGACGTCTCAGTTTTACGCTAAGATAAATCTGCATAGTCTTCTACAGCGATCTGACCCAAAGTAACTCAGTTTTAAAGAAATTCTACGCTAACAATGCTTTTCAACTGCTTTCATTGATATGAAGCGCTATCCAGTATCAAAAAAACAGCCCACCTTTGCTAGATCTCCGTGGACAACGTTCAGTAAGATGTACAATTCTGGCCATGCTCTTTGATCCAGCTCGCAATGGTCTTTTGCTGCGCTGCAATAATGTTTATCGCTTGATCTATGTCGTACAAATCATACCATCCTGGAGATTCATGGAGGGGATCTCCAGCCATACCATGCCGAACTCATTGACGTGCTGCGTCTCGGGGCGTAGATGCCTCCATATGCCCATGGCGAAGTACCAACATACGCACCACCATTGCGGAACTCGTCCATGACTGTACCAATGATGGTCTGGAAGTACACATCCTTGTGAGTAATCGATGCATTGCTGTGGTAGGGTATTCCTTGTTCTTATTTTTCCAATTGTTGCGGGCGATACCGAGCTCCTCAAGGAAGACTGGCTTTCCGATGTAGCCACCGCTCCATTGCCACTCGTTGCTCAAAGTCATCGTTGCGCGCATTCCACGCTTCGACATCTCTGCAAGACAGATATCTAGGCCCTTGAAGATGTCGTCGTTATACTGTCCCGGAGCATTCATCAGAGGCGGGTTCATCCTGAAGGGCTGAGGTGTTGGTGCACCCTCAGAACCGGCGATGATTCGGAGATGGTTGATTCCTTTCGCTGCCATCTGATCGAACTCCGTGACCAGCTGTGAATAGTTGCCTCCAGACGTTTCGTCGGCAGCCAAGTTCATGCAGACCCTCCATGTCTGAAACGGTCAAGTGCAGCAACATCAACCTGGTCTTCAGTCGCGCTCGCAGACGTCGAGCAGACTCTTCGACCACCGCGACTCCGACGACATGCACAGCCTAGCAAAGCGGATAATGACCTTCGGCGACACGAACCGTGATGTGGAGTCTTCAGGAGCATTGAGGACGCTGCGCAGCGCTAGGACGGACCGCAATGGCCGCGTTGAGAAGAAAAGAGAAGGAGATGAACGAAACATGAGAACAACCAGGAAAACTTTCGCGAACACACGTGCAATTCCTGATACGAGAATGCTCAATTGAGCCCACGATTGAAGCAAGAGAAGATCTGGTCACTATTTGTTTGATTAGAAGCTTTTCGTATACCTGCGATCAAAAGATGAGTGTCGAGAGAACTCTGTGACCGATCGATGCCAAGCCTGTGACTTTATCTAACTAAATCTCTCACAGGCCCCTTCTATGCGGCCTCGAACTCACCCCCTTCGCTAGTAGTTTGGGAACCAGACTGTACTGTCCTCGTACTGGCCATCTATATAGCCCTGTTGGATGGCCTGGGTGTTGATGTAAAGCCCCGGATTCTTACGACTCATGCTCTGCGGAGGTCGTCGAGGTGGGAAGTCATCAGGAAGTAGGCCAAGAGAGCGTATATCGGGCAAAGACCCTCGATGTGGGAACCCATATGGGGCGAGCGCGAAGCCTCCATTCATCATGTGAGTACGGTAGTACGGATGTGGGAAGTCGATGACGTGGCTATAGTTCACTATTGTAAGTGCTTCGTGGCAGTACCTTTCGTCAGTAAGGTGCATCTGTTGATTTCTGATTTTGAGTGTGGTTTTGGTGTGCTGATGATTGCAGTGTAGTTGAGGTTCTTATGAGGAACCCGAAACGCGATGTACATTTGAGTATTATACTCCAGTCACTTCACTGTTAAGTGTTAATACTGCAACATCGTGAAGGTACAGCGAACGCTTCCAAGATGTTCACATCAGCGCAGTAGCTTCACGTGCTCGTGACGTCCGACTGACCCCAATATGCTGCTATCGATACTATTAACGCCGTTCAAGATGAAAACGCGGGCTCGCACGTCTCCATCAGGCACCAAGGCTCATTGTGTATATTTGATTCAAATTTCACGTTGTCACTCACTGTGGAAGGGTTGAGATGTTGATTGATCCTAAGAGCTATGGGCTAGAATCGATCGAGACTATATAGTAGAAGGGGATAGCAGTGAAGGGTTAGGGAAGCAAACTGAGCTAACCGAATGAGCTGGACAATCAGTGCAGCGGACCGTTAACAAACACTGCAACGGACCGCTAGCAGCAAACAGATGGCGATCGGTGGATACCTTCACTCCCTCCGACACTCACACGCAAAATTTTCAGACTCACAACGAGAATAGATCAGAAGATATTTGAGCGGTTCAGTTTCACGCACAGAAAGAGATATTTGTTCAGCCACTCAAGCCAGAGAGTTTGAATGTCACTTTTGTATTGGTATTCTATGGATGCTCGCACACCCAGTCTTAGCGGAGTGATCGCAACATATCCATATTGCTTGACCTCTAGGGCTTGGATACCACCCAGATACTAGCTCAGTCTCGGCGAATACACGTATTTAGAGTCAGCGGTCTTACTTTTATATCTCAAAATACGGTGGGACTCGCTTGTCACGTCGATTTCGCTTCCACTGTTGGGCGTAGGAAGTACTTGGCCAGGCACTGGGAAATGTCACTTCCGGACCTAGACCTATAGATCCAATGTGAGGTAACGTCCGCTCTGGGCTGTAAGTGCCTGGTACTATAGGCCTGAGTCTGTTGGAGAATGCCTTATTAGGTCGTAGGCCCTGACCAGAAGGATAATGGTAGGTATGGATCGCTTCCTAGCTACTCTGGCATTGTATGATGTCTTTTAGATGGGATTCAAGTGTTCTTGTGGGGGAGTGTTCATGGATGAAGTGATGTGGAAGATGTTTCTGGTGTCGATGTAATTGCTGATGTGGATGTCTGACAACCAAGCGATGCAGTGAGAGGTACAAATACCTTTGCGCAGTGCACGAACGACTGAACATGGGATGCGAGAGTACCAAGTAGTCACCAACCAGGCGTAACATATTCAACGGTCGTAGGTCACAAGCAATCTACACCTCACAACGAAGATAACGTGTCTTCCCGACCAAACCATCCTCAACTTACATGCTGAAGTACGGAGGGCCCCACCTGCGCTAACGTCTTACCCTCCACTGGTGGCTGTAGAAATCATCATCGGCCGGCCATCTCACATCCTCTCCCAGTTTAAGATCTCTTATATGAGGCAAGTTTCGAGTTCGTTGGCGGCGATGGCGATTTTGCATGGGTGCAAGTAGGGTGAACTCTTCCCCATCCATGACACCCTTTGTCGCATGGTAAGGGCGATATGGATGCATATATGGGTAGCCGGAAAACGGCCAAGGTCCTAACATTATATGCAACCTTGTAGGCTGAACGCTCAAGATGTTTAGTAGTGTTAGAAACTTTGATAATCAGTATCGTTAGTGATGTGGGTATTCGGAGGTTGTGGTACTGAACATAAGGTATGTATAACTTTGTGCGCTGTGTGAGTTACCAACCGTTAAAGCTGATCGCATCATATGTTCGACAGCCGAATGCAAGCCAATCGTGCGCATTCAAGAATCTAAATCACATGCAGTCTACACCTCAAAGACTGCCTTCCATCCTTTTCAAACGCTCAAACAGCTGCACGAAAGCAGCTGGTTCCTGCGCTCCACCGATCTCAAAGCGATCGTTGATCGTGAAGTTCGGCACACCACTGATGTTCTGCTCGCGCGCATCCTGCACCTCATTGTCGACCTCAGCACCACCTTTCCCACTGTCCAACCACTGCTTGATTTCCTTCTCTTCAAGACCAGCCTTCACACCGCTCTCAATCAACACCTCGTGCGTCGTGATGTCCTTCTCGTTCTCGAAGTACGCAGCAAATAGTTCCTCGACAACGCGCGTCTGCATCTTCGGTCCTTTGGTCTTGCCGAGTTGGACAAGGCGATGTGAATCGCGGGTGTTTCCCGTGTTGCCGCCAAACTTGAAGTTGATACCCTCATCTTGGCCGACCTTGGCGAGCATCTGGTTGATTGTTGCTGTGCGCTCCTTGCCAAATTTCTTGATATACATCTCCTGCTTGTCAAGGCTCTTGCCGGCATCAGGGTTCAGGTAAAATGGGAACCATTGCGTTGAAAATGTGTCGTCGGACTCTGGGTGCTTCTGCTTGTATGCTGCAATGCCCTTTTCGAGGCGCTTCTTGCCGACATAACACCATGCTGTGAGCTTGTTAGTGTGCAACTTTTGTGCAATTCTGTCCAATGGAACATACGGCAGATGGTGTCCGACACGATGTTGATGTTGAAGTTTGTCATTTTACTCAAGCTCTGTTTGAACGCCACGATGAATGTCCTTTCGATTTCTCAATCGTGCCGACTGCTTGCCGATGCTGCGTCGTTGGCCTTATACAGCAAGCTCGGTGCTGACAAATTAGCGTCAAAGAAGTTGCGAGCGCGGAAAGTCGCCACTTCCGGGACTGTTGCTTTATCATCAAACATCATCAGCTCCCTCAAACTTCAACGTCGTGAGGCACGCATATCAAGAGATAAGTGTGGTGAAATACCAGCATAGGCCACAATGTACACTGGCGGCTTGGGAGCCTCTGTTGCGCGAGGTGTATGATCCTTCCTCCAGCGGTTCCACTTGTTCTTTTCTGCACAACAACTGACAGCAACTTGCTGCTAGCAAACCACGACTGCAATCGTGGAGTGATCCGATACGAACCAGGAAGCACGCAAATTTGGAGCCATGCGGGGATAGACGACAGTGGTAGCCATCGCTAGTATGGTCCCCTCCATGGTCTGCCATGAGGGTGCATTCCCTACCGCTATATCCACCACTGGGCCCACAATTTTCGTCAAACCCCCGTAGTGGGTCATCAGTCCGACTTGCAGCATCAGCAGGATGGTCTATGCAGGATTTGGCAAATGTTGGCACAAGACAGCTCAGACTTGGAACATGGAGGGCGCAACGAAACCGAGCAAATGCGAGCAGAGACGAGTACCTTACCGAATTACGTTCAATAGTCCGTTAAAATGATTGATACAAAGGTTTAGGTCAAGCCAACTCCCGCTGCATTGCTCACCTCGCTTTTCTTTCATCCACTTTCGAGCATGAGCAAGATCCTACTCGTTGGTGCTACAGGCTATCTTTGACTACATGAAGTGTCTCGATATCAAGGAGCCATACTCGCAGCGAACGACCGAGATCACAATACTGGGGACCGCGGCTGAACGAGGTATGCAAGCTGTCATTTTGCAGGCACCGTGCATCTTTGGCGAGGGCACTGGACTGTTCAACCAGCAAAGCTTTGGTCATCCTCTGATCCTCTGGTACGCTGTGCAGCATGGTCATGGATTTAAGTTGAACAACAAGGCCAACTTCGACTGGGTATGTCTCCTTACGATACTTCGTTGAGTAGCTATTGATCATGCACTCGTCATACAGGCTCATGTTGTTGACCTGGCTGACTACTTCGTTCTCTTGATACTTCCCAGCATAGAGAAGTCCGGCTTGTGCCACTACAGAAAGAGCTCGCAGAAGACATTGCCCAAAGCATCATCCGTTTAAGAAAATAGAGACTTGGCGTTGGGTAGAGAAGAAGAGAAACGTAGTAAAGTTGAATCTTCTTACGCTTCCTATTGTGCCATGTACGGCTTGTCTGGAGAATTTGACGTTTCAAGCGCGGAGGGGAGTCTGCACACATCATACCTAGTATTCCAATTTCAGATTGTCTTCTTTCAGCGAGATCCCTTCTTTAGTGCCTGGAGAATTCGTTACGATCGAGACATGTTCACGTTGGCAGTACATCTATAGCAGCACCGACACATGTGTTTCCTTCGAGGCCGATTTTGGAGAAGCAAAACAACATCGATCTCCACCACGACAGTTTTGAAGTTTTCGAGAAGAGAGTGGATGTTGATTGAGAAGAGAGTGGATGTTGATTGAGAAGAGAGTGGATGTTGATTGAGAAGAGAGTGGATGTTGATTGAGAAG